>NC_135371.1:106144924-106447954 GCF_049243985.1 Paroedura picta | reverse complement strand
GATTTCTTCAGCTCCACTCTGTTATTATTAGGTGGTTGCAGTCATTATTTAAATTCCACACCAGTTGTTTTCCAGAAAGAGATAAATATTGGAAAGCTGAAAAGGGTTTTTTGCATCAGAAAAATTCATTCATTGCGATTACATATAAATATTTTTCTAAAAGAAAAATATGTTTTTTTTGTTGCCTCCATACTGAAATATAACGTAATAACAGTGCAAAACCATTCCTGTATAATTTTCACATAGAGACAAACTTATTATATTGTCAACAGCCGCTTTAGTAGTACATTCATTTTAAAAATATATGAATTGTATATGTTTGATGAACAGAGTTCATCATTTTCATAGGTGACATGTGAGCCATTTTTATTATTTATGTACTTATTCATTCATTTCTGGAGGCCTACACAATAGTATGCATCTGCTGATGGAACAGACTTTCTGTTTATTATTTCTGCTAATTCTCCTCTCCCACTGCCGACCCTCCCTTTGTCCCCTATAAAGGTCTGCTGATCTTGTGGACGAGAACTGTAGGAGATTCAGGGAGTCACAGCAGGATGGAGAGTGTAGAAAGCCTGATTTGCCATATATGCCAGCATTCATGTGCTGAAACTATTTTTGGTGAACAAAGTTTTAGCTTGAGGTTTTATTTTGAATAAATAAAAATGACTTATATTCTACTATTCCATTGAGCACCATTTGAAGACCTCCTATAGTCTGAAGTAGGTTACCCTTAAGTGTATTGTTGAGCTATACAGCTTAGTTCTGCAGAGGATTATTTCATTTTTACCTCTTCAGAAAATATAATTTCAGAAGACCTTCAGATTTCGATATTATGCAATGCAATATGCAGCAGACTTGCGGTGAACTCAGAGGGCATTCAAGGCAAGAGACATACAGGGTTGGTTTGTCATTGCCTGCCATTGTGTAACAACCAGGGCCCCCTTGGTGGTCCAAGTACGAGCAAGGCTAATCATGCTTAGCCTCTAAGTCTGCTAGCCTCGCTTCTGTGATCTGATGGGACTGTGCTACCTCGGCTATTCAAGAAACCCCTATATTCTGAGGAGAGTTTGGAAGAGGAGAATTTAGGGAAAAAATCGTACACCACTTTTTTTACACGACTACTTAATTTATGGCAGTAGCCCATTTCAGAAGTTTCAGATGCTCTTCAGGTATGTTGGTGTGATACACCTTTTCATTTGGTCTTTGCTGTAGGAACACTGAGGCCTTGATTATGTGGTTAATTTTGGGAACAGAGCCAATGTGTGGAAGATCCTGGCCTGTGGAAAGGTCAGTGCTAGATTAATAGACTTCCCAGTTTTTAATTCAGCATTCATAGAAAGTTTTGTTACATCCTAAGTAAGTCTCCATATTTCTTTCTGCTTCCTTATCCTTTACTTCTAAGGTCAATACATCTTTCAAGCTGCTTCTTCTCTGGAGAAATTTGCCAGATTCATCTGCAGCCTGGAATGTTTTTGAAAGATAAAATATATTATCAGATAAAGACTTCATAAATCAATGCTTCCTGTTCATTCCTAAAGAGATAAGAATTTTTCCGAAGAAGGATTCTAACATTTAGGCAATTTGAGTTCTACAAAATACAGGCAGCGTCTGAAGCAGCTGTTCAGGGCCGATGCAGCCAGTGCCACACCGTGGGGTGGGGAGGGGAAGCACGGGCATCAGCACATCAGTTGGCACACACGCGCAGGTGCAGATCTCTGCGCCTGCGTATGTGCACTGACCGGTGCATCAATGCCCGCACCTCCCCCCCCCCGTGGTGCAGCACTGGCTGCATTGGCCTGGAACAGCCGCTTCAGACGCCACCGTGCACAACCCTAATCTGCTCCTCCACATGCAGCCAGCTGGGTGACCTTGGGCTCATCACAGGCCTGTTAGAGGCTGTTCTCACACAGTGGTCCTGTCCAAACTCTATCACTCTCATCTACCTCACAGGCTGTCTGTTGTAGGGATAGGAAGGGAAGGTGATTGTAAGCCACTTTGAGACTCCTGCAGGCAGTGAAAAGCAGGGTATAAAAACCAACTCTTCTCCCTGATTTTTGTCCTCACAATAGGTAAGGTAGGTAAGGCTGAAAGAGAGTGGCTAGTTTATTTTGGACTACTACATCTGTAGACAATCTCTTAATATCTAGATAGTAATATATGCTAAAATTTGTTTTTAAAAACATGCATCATGGCTTTCTCACCCTGAGCACATTTGTCCACATACACAGAAAGCTAGAATAATGAAAACCAGGTCTGAAGCCATGACTTCATTAAAGCTGTGTGATTAACAGCTTCATAAATTAAATTGAGCTTTATTTTATCAGGCCTGGCCATCTGTGTTCTTGCACATCTACTCATAAAAGATGGCCTTCTTGCATCTTTAAGGGCAGGATCTTCCATTCTTGCCTACTTGTGGTATAGTACCCATACTTTAGGGCAAATCGGCAAGCCAGTCAATGGGAGCTGCAAGAAGTGAGAGGAGAAAATCTCTGCAAGAAGTTTCTCTTTGTCTCCTGCCCCCATTTACAGGCTATAGTGGAATTAATTTGCACAATAGGGTAAAGAGTAAAAGTATGAATGTTCCAGCTACTGAGAAAATCTTACGAAATAATACTATGAGGTGGTACTTATCTAAACCAACCTTCCTGAAGCATGTCATGCCAGAAAGGAGATTTGTGTGGAGGATTATGGAATAAATCTAGAAAACACACAAGAAATTATTTTTATTCAACAAGGATTTTTTTTGCCCTGCTGCCAAGAAACAGGAGACACAGTACTGAGGCATACTAATGATATTTTGCTGCTTAAGCTTTGATATTAAGGGTTGAATGTCATGGTATAATTTATATCAGTGTGTTTTATAGCAATATATTTTAATACCTGTGCATATGTACACAAGTATATAGACATACAGACACACTATAATTGTATCCTTTGAGGACTGCAAGAACATTATAGCGAGCATTACAGTACATAAAATGTTTTGACAAGTAGAGCCTGATTTCTGTAAGAATGCATCCACAATCATCAGTGCAAAATATTCCCACCTTAGAGACTGGATCTTCAAAAGTGATGACCAGATAGATAGAATGCAAATTTTGAAAATCAAGTCAGCAGCATAGTTCAAGCAGTTTGAACCATGCAGAGCCACAGATGGCGGCGGTACCCATGGCAGCAGCTGCTAGATCAGATATGGGACGTCAGCAGGGGTGGGCCTGGTGGCAGCAAGGCTGAAGCCCGCCTGCCCCAAGGATAACACGTTTTTGCCTCACCATCGCTGTGGCTGCCATGGGGCTCCATGGCTAGCTGGGCTGGATGGGGCAGCAGCTCCCTGGCAGCCACAACCGCAGCCAAGCTGCCCAAGGGGCTGGCCTGGCAAAGGATGGGTGACCCGAGCACCTCCTCCTCCTCTTCCTCCTCCTCCTCCACCTCAGGGCCACATGTGGGCCAGTGGGAGGAGACAGGCCGCCTCTGCTCTGGGTGGGTGGAAGTTTGCTCTGGAGGGAACCTGTCTAGGCTCCAGCGCTCTTAAAGAGGCATAAATTCAACCAGGGAGGCTTTCCCCTACCAAGGAAAGGAGCCTCTGCTGATGCCCGCCTATTGGAAGAAAGTCCCCCTGCCCCCCCAGCACCTTTCCTGATTTCCACCCATTGCAGAAATATAATCTTGCCAGAAAAAAGGAGAGGATGGCAACATTTTCCTTTTCATTTAGAGCAGGCAGACATTCAACCAGTGAGGCTTTCTTCTGCCATGGTGGCTCCGCCTGCCGCGCATTCCAGGTTGCTCTGCCCTCCGTGTCATCTGGGCTCCCCTCCTGCGCTGCTCCACCTGCCTCCTTCACAGCTCCGAGGAGACGCTGCCTGCCTGGGGCCAGGCTCCTTGCCAGGACTGCCAACCCCTCCTCACACACACAACCTTTGCCCTGCTAGCGCCTGCTGCAGCGGGCTTCGGGGCTATTATCTGTTAAGGATGGGATAGCCTGTCTCTTCCCTTGGGGCAATAGCCCAGCTCTCACCAGATGCAGGGGATTCCACCTCCTACTTTTAATATAGCAGAGACTGAAGTTTCTTCATAGTGGATGAGTATCTTTATATTAAGAAAGCTGAATCTGAGTTTAATAAATAGTTACATGTAGATTTCTTCAAGCTAACTTCACAACAGTAAAAGCCATCTCCACAGGAGAGAGGCAGAGAGAGAAGAAGAACGACAGCTAAACTGTCCACACACAGGGGGGGGGGGCTGATTCCGGAGCAGAGCTTTCAGACCCCTCCCTCCTGGACTCTTAGAGACTCAAATTAGGCTCCAGAGATTTCCCTACAGTATCCTCATAAAACACCTTAATTGCCATATGCTGTGTTCTAAGGAGTAATGGGGTAATAATACTCACATGGGCATTTCACTTTTGATGTACTACTAATGTACCATGCCCTGGGGGTTCAATGTCATCATAATAACCAGCCCTGCGCGGTGTGTACTTTAAGATGATGCTATAGTACTAAGATAATAATAAATTTTAAAAGCTCCTTTTGTAGCATTGACCATACCTTTCGAGGGGCAATGTTTCAGTGGCAAATTGTGCTGAATGTATTGAGTACATTACTATGGAACACTGCATTCTCCCAGTCTGAGTGAACCTGAGAGCAGGTATCTAAGAATACTACACCTGATTTCCAAGCAATATAAGACAACACATGATATCAGAAATGGGTCTCCAGTGCTGTTTAAGGAAATAACTGGTGCACTACAGACCAGTGAGTCTGACCTCTTTTGTGGGGAAGATAATGGAGCAGATATTAAAGGGGGCGATCTGCAAACATCTGGAGGACAATTTGGTGATCCAAGGAAGTCAGCATGGATTTGTCTCCAACAGGTCCTGCCAGACCAACCTGGTTTCCTTTTTTGACCAAGTAACAGGTTTGCTGGATCAGGGAAATTCGGTTGATGTCATTTACTTGGATTTTAGTAAAGCTTTTGACAAGGTTCCCCATGATGTTCTGATGGATAAGTTGAAGGACTGCAATCTGGATTTACAGATAGTTAGGTGGATAGGGAATTGATTAGAGAACCGCACTCAAAGAGTTGTTGTCAATGGTGTTTCATCAGACTGGAGAGAGGTGAGTAGCGGGGTACCTCAGGGCTCGGTGCTCGGCCCGGTACTTTTTAACATATTTATTAATGATCTAGATGAGGGGGTGGAGGGACTACTCTTCAAGTTTGCAGATGACACCAAATTGGGAGGACTGGCAAATACTCCGGAAGATAGAGACAGAGTTCAACGAGATCTGAACACAATGGAAAAATGGGCAAATGAGAACAAGATGCAATTTAATAAAGATAAGTGTAAAGTTCTGCATCTGGGTCAGAAAAATGAAAAGCATGCCTACTGGATGGGGGATACGCTTCTAGGTAGCACTGTGTGTCAATGAGACCTTGGGGTACTTGTGGACTGTAAACTAAACATGAGCAGGCAGTGTGATGCAGCAGTAAAAAAGGCAAATGCCATTTTGGACTGTATCAACAGAGGCATCACGTCAAAATCACAAGATGTCATAGTCCCATTGTATACGGCACTGGTCAGACCACACCTGGAGTACTGTGTGCAGTTCTGGAGGCCTCACTTCAAGAAGGACGTCGATAAAATTGAAAGGGTACAGAGGAGAGCGACGAAGATGATCTGGGACCAAGGCCCTATGAAGATAGGTTGAGGGACTTGGGAATGTTCAGCCTGGAGAAAAGGAGGTTGAGAGGGGACATGATAGCCCTCTTTAAGTATTTGAAAGCTTGTCACTTGGAGGATGGCAGGATGCTGTTTCCGCTGGCTGCAGAGGAGAGGACACGCAGTAATGGGTTTAAACTTCAAGTACAACGCTATAGGCTAGATATCAGGAAAAAGTTTTTCACAGTCAGAGTAGTTCAGCAGTGGAATAGGCTGCCTAAGGAGGTGGTGAGCTCCCCCTCACTGGAAGTCTTCAAGCAAAGGTTGGATACACACTTTTCTTGGATGCTTTAGGATGCTGAAGGCTAGTCCTGCGTTGAGCAGGGGGTTGGACTAGATGGCCTGTATGGCCCCTTCCAACTCTATGATTCTATGATTCTATATCCATTATTCAATAATGAAACATTTTAAACCTTCATCATATTTATACTTTGCATAGGAGAGAACTGGAGGCGAAGGGAACAGAAATTAGAACTGTAGCTTGCAGTCCCAAAGAATGAAGAAAATTCTGGAAATTACAAAACTACAGTCTTGCTACATTGTACATGAGGGGAAAGCCCTTGAGACGTACACTAATATGCAAGTGCTGTGTGCAGACCTTTACAATAAAACTTTAGCAAAGGTATTAGCAGACTTCAAATCTTACTATGAATTAAAAAAAAAAGAATCCTGAGTTACATTGGAGCAAGTACTGGCAAATACAATATAACAAGACCACTAAAATCAATGAGTTTGTTGCTGCCCTAAGTAAAACAGCTCAGCATTGAGAGTTAGGCCCATCTCAGGACTTACAAGTCTGTGTTCAGTATTACAGACTGAAAGCTTAAGGAAAAGCATTTAGAAAACTTGGAGATACCCTTGAACAAATGTTACATATTTGCAGAACAAATGGCCAGGCTAAAGCCATCTTGAGAAAAAACTTTACAGTTCAGCAAGTGCAAGCACCCCCAGCAAAATTTTCACCAAAAGCAACTATCCAAATTTACAATGTATGTAGAACTGCACACAACCCCAATCAGTGCCAGTCTTTGGAACAATTTGTTTTTAAATAAGTAAACTTGTGAATTAAAGTTTCTTTATTAAGAAAATGCAAACATCCACATTAGAGTGGTATCATCTATGATACCACTCTAATGGCAGAAAGTGAAGAGGAATTAAAGAGCCTGTTGATGCGGGTGAAGGAGGAGAGTGCAAAAGTTGGCTTGAAACTCAACATCAAGAAAACAAAGATCATGGCAGCCAACCCTCTCAATTCCTGGCAAATAGATGGGGAAGAAATAGAGATAGTGACAGATTTTATTTTCCTGGGCTCCAAGACCACTGCAGGTGGGGACTGCAGCAAAGAAATTAAAAGACGCTTGCTCCTGGGGAGGAAAGCTATGGCAAATCTAGACAGCATCCTAAAAAGCAGAGACATCACCCTGCCAACAAAAGTGCGTTTAGTAAAGGCTATGGTATTCCCAGTTGCAATGTATGGCTGCGAAAGTTGGACCATAAGGAAGGCCGAGCGTCAAAGAATTGAGGCTTTTGAACTCTGGTGCTGGAGAAGACTCTTGCGAGTCCCTTGGACTGCAAGGCGAACAAACCGGTCAGTCCTAGAGGAGATCAGCCCTGACTGCTCTTTAGAAGGCCAGATCCTGAAGATGAAACTCAAATACTTTGGCCACCTCATGAGAAGGAAGGACTCCCTGGAGAAGAGCCTAATGCTGGGAGTGATTGAGGGTAAAAGAAGAAGGGGATGACAGAGAATGAGGTGGATGGATGGAGTCACTGAAGCAGTAGGTGCAAACTTAAAAGGACTCCAGGGAATGGTAGAGGACAGGAAGGCCTGGAGGATCATTGTCCATGGGGTCGCGATGGGTCGGACACGACTTCGCACATAACAACAACAACAACAAAATATCCACATTGAAGGCATAGTCAGGACAGACTTACAAAGCATAGGGTACTTGGAAAATCGAACCAGGCACAGTTCAAAGGAGTCAAAACACTAAAATTCTGAAAAAATTATTTGGCCATCAAGGAACAGGAAGGTCTGGGAACTACAGGATCCTAGGAAAAGGGAGAGGGACAGAATGTGAGAGGAAGGTGTTGTTGTTAGCTGCAAAGTCGTGTCCGACCCATCGCGACCCCATGGACAATGATCCTCCAGGCCTTCCTGTCCTCTACCATTCCCCAGAGTCCATTTAAGCTTGCACCAACTGCTTCAGTGACTCCATCCAGCCCCCTCATTCTCTGTCGTCCCCTTCTTCTTTTGCCCTCGATCGCTCCCAGCATTAGGCTCTTCTCCAGGGAGTCCTTCATGAGGTGGCCAAAGTATTTGAGTTTCATCTTTAGGATCTGGCCTTCTAAGGAGCAGTTAGGGCTAATCTCCTCTAGGACTGATCGGTTTGTTCGCCTTGCAGTCCAAGGGACTCGCAAGAGTCTTCTCCAGCACCGGAGTTCAGCTTTGCTTTTCTTATGGTCCAACTTTCACAGCCATACTTTGCAACTGGAAGACCAAAGCCATGACTAGACACACTTTTGTTGGCAGGGTGATGTCTCTGCTTTTTAGGTTGCAGTCTAGATTTGCCATAGCTTTCCTCCCCAGGAGCAAGCATCTTTTAATTTCTTTGCTGCAGTCCCCATCTACAGTGATCTTGGAGCCTAGAAAAATAAAATCTGTCACTACCTCCAATTCTTCCCCATCTATTAGCCAGGAACTGAGAGGGCCAGATGCCATGATCTTTGTTTTCTTGATGTTGAATTTCTAGCCAGCTTTTGCACTCTCCTCCTTCACCCGCATCAAGAGGCTCTTTAGTTCCTCTTCGCTTTCTGCCATTAGAGTGGTATCATCTGCATATTTGAGGTTGTTGATATTTCTCCCTGAAATTTTAATTCCAATTTGTAACTCATCTAACCCCACCTTTCTCATGATGTGCTCCACATACAAGTTAAATAGGCAAGGCGACAGTATACAGCCGTGTTGAACTCCTTTCTCAATTTTGAACCAATCAGTGATTCCATGCCCGGTTCTCACTGTTGCTTCTTGACCTGCATATAGGTTTCTCAGGAGACAGATAAGATGCTCTGGTATTCCCATCTCTTTAAGAACTCGCCATAATTTGTTGTGCTCCATACAATCAAAGGCTTTAGAAGCAGAAGTAGATGTTTTTTCTGGAACTCCCTTACTCCTTAGCTTTCTCGAGAGGAGGGTAAGGAGGCATAAAACATAGTGGCAGGAAATCAACCTTGGGGTGTCAAGCAAAGGCATCTGTGTTACATCAGGGCTAAAAGGCCAAGCTAGATCAACACCCTAACAGGCAACAGAATAAAATTATGGCAGAAATACCTGGGGATTCTGACATCGGATTGCTGTCAATGGTGACCCAAAAGGGTCAATGGTGCTACATTGTGCAGCAGGTCATAAAGAAGCTATCACTGAAAATTATAGCCCTCCTTTACTCAGAAGAGATACATGTATCATTCTAGATTTATTTTGGTAGGTCCATATGGGCTTCATATAAAACCTGAACTGAAAGATACAATGTCAATACACTACATAGATATTTTTGAAGGATTCAGTCAGTTTCCTATTACTTACCATATTTATTTGAACATAGCAATAACCCCCCTTGTTTGTGGATGTAGGAAGATTTTCTGCTCAGTACTGGGAAAAGGTGACAATTTAACAAGTGGAAATGTGCATTAGAAAAATGACTAAGCCCAATCTATGGGTCAGCAGTCCAGTGATAATGTACAAGAAAAATGGATTGCTATGAATTTGTTTTGATCCACATGGTTTTAATAAAGCAGTGAAGAGACATTTCTCAGTCACGGCTTACAATCGCTTCTCGGCCTTTTGGCTAAGATCAAGTGTAATAATTTCTCAGTCCCCAATGATGAGGATGTGAGGAAGAATTTGGCAGGGAAAGGTGGTTTACCATCCTAGATAAAAAAATGCAGCTAATGTCAGATAAAACTGGATGAAGAATAAGCAGAAGTTTGTACCTTTAACACCCCATGGGGCATGTGTCATTTCTACAGATTCCTTTTTTGCGTCTAGTCAGCAAGCGAAATATTTCAGCAAAAGATGATAAATACTTGGGTGACACTGCAGCTGTCCACATCATTGTAGATGACATGATTATTGCAGTGACAATCAAGGAACAACACAATGTCATCTTGAAATGTAAGGTTTAGTAAGGACAAGAGCCATTTATTTGAGGACTGTACCCACTACATGGGTCGTGTTTTTACCAAGATGGTGACAGGCCTGATGAAGACAATATGAAAGCTATCAATGAAATGGCTCGACTCAAAAAAGACTTGCAGAGACTCCTAGCGACTTCTGCCTAAGTCTCCGGCATGATACATTTTAAATGACTCATACCTGACTGCACTCCTGCATGTCCTGTTAGGAAAGGTGGAAAGCCTTGGATAACCTCAAACAGGCAATCACGATTGCTCCTGAATGCCAATATTTTTATCCAAGAAAAGATCTGTCAATACAGGCTGATGTATCCAAAAATGGCTTAGGCACACACCTGTTTCAGTAGAAACTCTGGCATCACTTGAAAAGCTCCCGTGTTACTATATTTGATCCTACAGCTTCAAAAACATAACATTCTGATTGTTTACATTAAGGGCAAGTGGAAGTGGATATGCTAGTGCAGGGGTTGTCAACTTGTGGTCCTCCAGATGTCCATGGACTACAATTGCCATGAGCCCCTGCCAGCGTTTGCTGGCAGGGGCTCATGGGAATTTTAGTCCATGAACATCTGGAGGACTACAGGTTGACTACCCTTGTACTAGTGGAAGACACACTTTCCAGAGTCATTATCAATTCATCTATGCTCTGCTCCAAATTCTATTCATGAGGAAAGAGTATAGTCCAGTGGACACAGAAACTCATAGTGACCCATTGCTAAAACATCTGCAAGACCACACAAGAGCAGATCATGTCTAGGGATGGGTATGCCAAAAGGAAACGGGTTAAACCAGATCTTAGACCTTGCTCGCCCCTTAGAGAATTAATCAGGATTGAAGATAATTTGTTCATCATAAATTATTAAATAATTACTCCCATGGACTCACATGCTAACCCTGCTTCACTTCCCCTCATTAAGGCATGCAGAGATCAAAAGCACGGGATCATCAAATCTTGTCTTGGCATAAGAGAAGCACGGCTGACCTCAACCTGGGCCAGGGCTTTTTCGGTCCTGGCCCTGACCTGGTTAAATGAGCTCCCAACAGAGCAAGATGGCCTTAATAGAGCTGTCTCAGTTCCGCAGGGCCTGTAAAACAGAGCTCTTCCACCAGGTCTTTTGTTGAGGCCAGGTTTCAGGAACAATTGTGGCCCCTCCTCTGGCCAACACTGTACCATTCTGTGAACCTACACCCTGTTGACGGTAGATGGGGGAAGAATGGGGATTATGCTGCCTTTTCCAACTGGGCAATCTCCATTACACGCTCCAGTTCTGGCTATCCCCTGTCCAATGGTCAAGTTGTCTGCTAAATTCAAAGACAAGGGAATAGGTTAGCAGTAAAGGTAAACCCAAATGGTGAGTTCAGTTCTAGTAACCTCTGACTCCATATCTTTGTAATGTTTGAATTGTGCTGAGTATATATCTTGAAGTAAAGAAAGAGGATGTAGTGTATTTACATTGTGTATCATAATGGAACAATCTGTTTCCCCCTCTGATATTTGTGTGTTGGTTTTCTTCCATGGGGCAGAGTACTTCCCCTTAGTTCCTTTTCTAAGTTAGAATTGCAGGTTGTGTGGATACCCTTGTCTTGAAAACACTCGCTCCCATCCCTCAACCTTCTTGTTAATAAATTGGTGTTGTTTTAAACACATCCTCTTTTACTGTGTGAACCCAAGAGAAGGAACCTGGGTTACTGCCTTATTCCTGATTTGCAAGCAAAAGCAAGCATCCCATCGCCTACGCTTGACAGTTAACTAACATTAGTGTCAACTGTTTGAAAGACAAGGCATGTATCCCCTTAGAAAACTTCCTTAATAAAAAACATAATAGAAAACATTCAGAGTCTAGCAGCCATTTTAAACGATAAGTACTGCTCTGCTGGCTGAACAATACAATTCATCTGGAAACTCTTGCCCCCTACTTGATGTATAGAAAGATTGTAATTTGGCAGTGAAGGCAATGCACACTCTCTCTGCTCCAGAGCAGTTCCATGTATTCCTGCTTCATATATTTCAAGGTTGAGTCCTAGCTTTGAAACGAGATGCCGAAGCTGAACCCTGGCTAACTTTGGCACAAATTAAGTCCTACACACAGAACATTTCTACAGGCCTTTCATCTTGAGTACAATAACGGTTTTGTGGAAAGTCACAAAAGAAGAAATGGAAAGCAGCAGCATGCCTTTCACACATCTCTTTGCTCATACCTGTCTAGTGAAATACAGCAGAGGTGAAGAATTGATGCCGTCGTGAGTAGAACATCTAGAGAAGTCCGGACCAAACAGAACATTTTCCCATAAATCCAGTTATCTTGAACCAGCTCAATGGCTCCAAATGGCATCACCAGAACTGACACCAGCAAGTCAGCAAAGGCAAGAGATACTATGAAATAATTGGTCTTGATTTTCCTACAAGGAACACAAATGTATCAAATCAGAAAATATCATCAAAAGGGGGTAGGCACCTTTTGCATCTCTTTCTCTTTCACACACCCACACTTCCTGGGGTCCAGAAGAGATGGAGGGCACCAGACCCCCCCCCCCCAAAACACACACCTGTTTTTAAAATAAGCTTCTGTACAACAGATTAGCTCATTTGAGTTCTCAGTCTAAGGGTTGTTTTTTTTTTAATTAAGCTGTATTCGTTTTCATTGTGGAGATAAATGCAGAAAGATGCATTTCTATTCACAGAAATTTCAGAGAGGATCCAACCTAGTGTAATAATGCTGTTCTTTACTACATTGCTTTGGAATACTATTCTTATTCTATTCTTATATCTACACTGTGAATACAAAAAAAAAAAGAAAAGGTTTTTACTTTTAACCCAGAAAGGTATTTTGAGGACACAAAGTCATACACTGATCAATGCCATGGTAAGATAAATGCAAACCCAACATTTTAAGAAGTACATAGCTGTTACTAAAAATGGTAACCCCACAATGTATTTTACATCAGTGGTCCCCAACCCGCGGGCTGCGGCCCGGTGCCGGGCTGCGAAGGCCTTGGCGTCGGGCCACTGTTCCCTCTCCCCTCCCCCCCCCGCAGTAAAAAACTTCCCAGGCCGCAAGCTTGCGGCCTGGGAAGCTTCTTACTGCGGGAGGGGGGGGAGAGGAAATCTGGGCCGCACCCACACATTGCGCATGCGCGGCCGGGACGCACATGTGCGCAATGTGCGGGCGCGGCCAGTTGCCCTGCCGGTCCCCAGCCTCAAAAAGGTTGGGGACCACTGTTTTACATAATGTGATACACAGGCTCAATTATCCTATGTCCCAGTATAGCATCAGTGAAAGATGTTTTCTTCATTTCCATTGGCTGAAGGGGATATAAACTTCAACTATGACATAGTAGGACACAGTTCTACTCTATCACAGATAGAAAGTGCTATGTATGTGAACAGCTGATGCATTGGTGGCCAACCAATCACAATGCCAATTGGACTCTGACAAGGGACCAATCTGGGGCCCCTCTTAAGGGCCAATCAGAGCTCTCGGCAGGTTGTCTGAAATGTATATAAGCTGACTGTGTGCCTGTTTTTTCCTCATGACAGCAGAAAGGAGGACCTGTAACGTTCCATCCTAAAACACAAGTGTTACTTAGCTCTGTAATCCATAGTCAGACATACATATAAGTCATGTTTTTAATGCTTAACTGGTCTTGCTATTTCAGCTTTCTCTGTTATTTTGTAAGTTTGAATTTGCATCTGCACATAATAATTTTTTTTTAAATCCCTGCATCAGATATATTCTCCTCCTTCAGGTGGTATTTACCTTTTATAGATATAACTAAAATAGGGTGGATTTTTTTCCCTTTCATCCTCTCTCCCACATTTTTAAGTCAAAGTACCTTGCAGGGTCAATATCTGATAAACAGCATGTCCTTCAATCACTTTATAACTACAGCACATCAGTACTCTAAACACTTTGTATTTTGTTCATAACAATGACTGAGGAGTTTTTGGTGATTAAAGCCTGTGTTCAAAACAGAAACAAAATGATTTTTTTTATCTGCTGTACTGTTGAAAAAAACGCATACATGCACAAACAATAATTACAGGTAATCATTGACCTCCGTTACTGACAGTACGAGTTCTACAGACTTTCTTATATTGGAAAACCTCCTAGAAAAGAGAGATTATTTTGTAACTATGCTTTTAGGATCAAAATTAAAACTTTGTTTCCTTGTAGTTTAATAAATATGCCATCTTTTAGAAGCCTTTTCTTCATGTAGCCAAGGAACATAGTAAACACTTTTAATTTTTTTAAAAAATTAAAATATATATCAATATAGCTTCCTTCTATAGTCCATCCCTTGGCTATACATACTTCACTCATTGAGAGCCAGCTTGCAGTGGTTAGGAGTGGAGGCCTCTAATCTGGAGGGCCAGGTGACCCTGACCCGGCCACAGTTCCCTCAGCCCCAACTACCTCACAGGGTGTCTGTTGTGGGAAGAGTAAGGGAAGGAGATTGTAAGTCATTATGAGATTCCTTTGGGTAGTAAAAAGCAGGATACAATAAAAAGCTCTTTTTCTTATTCATTCAGCCTTTGTTTGTATGAACTGCTTACATCTTATATGAGAATCATAGAATCACAGAGTTGGAAGGGGTCATATAGGCCATCTAGTCCAAGCTCTTGCTCAATGCAGGATCAACCTAAAGCATCCCTGATAAGTATTTGTCCAGGTGCTCCTTGGTCTCCCAGTGAGAGGGAGCTCTTCCATTGCTGAACTACTCTGACTGTGTGAACATTTTTTTCCCTGGCTTCTAGCCAATGGCATTCTACACATAATTTAAACCCATTACTGTGAGTTTAATCCTCTGCTGACAACATATTATCATTAAAGCTCCTCTCTGAATCCTTTCCAACTTGTCAGCATCCTAGGAGAAAGGCAGTGTCCAGAAATGGAGACTGTATACCAGATGAAGCCATAAGTAGCGTTTTGCTGGGTCACACCAAAGATCTATTTAACTCAGCATTCTGTTCCCTAACCTTTCTTATTAAGGAAATTGTAGTATTGGGGCTAACAACTATGATTTAGCATGTCCAGGGGACAAATCTCACTTACAGGGTGATCAACCCTAGCTTGGTAAATCCCTGAAAATTTGGAGGTGAAACTTGGTGTGGGTGGGTTGGTGTAGGGGAGGAGAGGGATCTCATTGGGGTATAATGTGAGGTCGTCCAGATGTGCGGCCCTCCAGATGTCCATGGACTACAATTCCCATGAGTCCCTGCCATGGACATCTGGACGGCCGCCGTTTGACTACCCCTGTCAAAGAGCCTCTCCTCCTAAGCATCTGTTTCCTCCATGGGAACTGGTCTCTATAATCTGGAGATTGGTTGTAATTCCAGGAGATCCCACACCCCATCTGGAGACTGACAACCCTACCTCTGCCAAGTAGTGATTAGTTAGCCTTACACAAGCAACTCACAGCTACCCCCTGATTTGTGTGTGTGTGTGTGTATGTGATGTGCCATCGGATTTTGTACCCAGAAGTGTCACCTCACATCTCAGTTCTTTATCATCCAAATTTTTCATTAATTAAAAGTTATGGGAATAAAATTGTATATTTAGTCAGATTTTCTTTTAAAATGCAGAATTCATTTTGGAGAATTGGGAGTTTATGGATCTTTCTGATTATATTCCTAACAGCCACTCTTGGCTTGTGAAACATCAATTCTCAACTTTACTGAGGAAAAAAGAAATAAGGGAATAAATTAATAGACCTTTTATAAAATTGAGGAATTTATTTTTAATTTGGATAGGAACAAGGACCTTTAATTTCCAGGTTAGATAAAATATTATTAAATCAAAGACCAATATCTCTCACTTTTATTTTAAAATATTGGGAATTAGAAGTGAACATGGACATAGACCAAGAAAATTGGGGGGAAATTGTTCACCGGATTACTGATTATTCTGTTATTCAATCTCTAGAAAGTATAGGTACAAAGATTAAAGGTCACACAGAGCAGCAGCTTCAAACACAGGTGCTGCAAAGTGATCCTGTGATATCCTGAGCTCAAGTTATGTAGAAGATCAATAGCCCTGTTGGGGTACTTTTGACTAAGTTTTATTACAGTTTAAATCCTGATAGATGAGGTTTCATGGACTGTAGCTTTAATGGGTATAGGTGTGGCATGGAGTAAGTTTCTCGGCTAGAGTATAATTACCATAGGCAGTTCACAACCCCGTGGGAACAGTCTTTGGACTAAAACTTCCCCATACCTGTGAGCCAAAGGCCAATATATATATTGTTTAAATTTTGTGAAGAAGAATAGGTAAGAGGTTATTACTAAGGATTAATATTTTCAAGTGGCAATAGATTTATAAGTTTTAAAATGGTGTCATTTTATTTTAGATCCTAGTGAAGGACTTCACCAACAAATACCAGGTTGGTAAGACTTGGCCCTTTAGTATAATTTTTATAATAAGAGCCAAAAAGCTTGCTTTTGATTTATATTTATATTTGAATATAGAGGATACTTAAAGAAACCATACCATTTGTTGACTGTATGTTTATAACAATTATAGGAGGTATGTATTGTTTGAGACTGGAATAACTACTTTGTTAAGATAAATATGTTCTCTTCTGTTCTTAGGAAATATGGTTGACAAGCATGTACTAATTGTATGCTTTTATATTTAGGAAAAACAACCACTGATAACAACCACTGATGAAAATAGCTTTGAAAACGGTTTACATCTGGAGGCTATTTTGGTTGTTCTATAACAATTAAAAGAAGAGATAAGACATATTTACTGTTAAATTGTTTAAATGTTTATTACAGCCTAGGGTAGGTTCTTTCTTCTGTTATCATACTCATTTTGAACCATCCTTTTTTCGTGGGATGCTTATTGCAGCCAATTGGAAGAGTATTAATAATATCTAATTGGAAAACTGAAGATAAAAAATGTGCAATTTTGTAATTTGGGAAAAACTCTTAATATTAGCATGATACAAGGTCAGAAGATTGCAGATGCAGTTAAGAAGAAGAAGAAGAAGAAGAAGAAGAAGAAGAAGAAGAAGAAGAAGAAGAGTTGGTTCTTATATGCCGCGTTTCTCTACCTGAAGGAGGCTCAAAGCTACTTACAGTTGCCTTCCCTTTCCTCTCCCCACAACAGACACTCTGTGAGGTGGGTGAGGCTGAGATCAATTATGCATTGGTGATTTCATTCTGTGCTGCAGGCTGGAGTTTTAGTCGTGGCAGGTTGCCCCACCTCTTCCTGCACCCACATGGGGGAGCATTTGGCCTGGTGTACCTCATCTGCCCCCGATTTTGCTCCTACACAGGAGCTTGGGCAATGAAGTTCCCAGTGCATAAACAATCTGAGAGAGCCCTGATATCACTGCTCAGTCAGAACAGCTTTATCAGTGCCGTGGCGAGCCCAAGGTCACCCAGCTGGCTGCATGTGGGGGAGTGCAGAATTGAATCCAGCTCAACAGATTAGAAGTCCGCATTCCTAACCACTAAACCAAACTGGCTCACATAATAAGGAATTATGTGAGACTCTTATTAGGTATAGAAGTACATTTCTGGACTCTATTATCTGTAACTCTCTGTTATAATATTATTTTATACAGATTACAGTGATGAAGTGAGAAAGGTTTGGAATTTGAATATATCTATTAAGCTTGGGTTCATCCCCCTTTTTTCCATTGTGTATCTTTTGTTGTTGTTCATGTTATTTATTTTGTTAAATAACAAATCTTTAAAAAAAAATTAGGTCCATCCCAACATCCAAATCCAAACCACCAGTAGGGGGTTGTGAGTTTCAAGTACACATCCCTATTTCTCACATTTTGGAAATGCCTTTTATTGTACCTGGGCACAGTGATATCAAAAATATCCTCTAAGCTATTTTTGAAAATATGCCTAATCCTTATCTCATTTTTAATATATATGTTTACCATATACTTTAATAAATTGTCAGATAATACTTAAGATATGGAGGCTTAAGAGTCTTGCTAGATTTATTGCATCAAATCCTTTCACAGTGATGTTACAAAGTAACAATATTAATGGATATTGCTAGGAAGGCTTGAGATTTGTGCAAAGAATGTCTGAATGATTAAGGGAGTGTATCTTTTAGCACAGCTCTCTAAATCATCTCACTCTGACATTTACTACATGACTTATTCCTGTTTTTTTTTAAAGATTTGAGTTTCAGAGATGCAGACACTGATTACTAAAATGTTCACACACCCATAGTAAAAAATTCTTCTCAGAAAAACTGAACATAAAGTTTTACGTCATATGTGGGTGAGGAGTAAAAAAATATTCTTTATTATAGTACTTATGTTCCCTCCTGGGTTTTGCATTCTTCTGTTCCTGGTTCAACTATTCCTCTGTAGAAAAACACCTTATACCAAACTGACTGATGCATTGACTCACCTCAGTTGCCTGTCCCTGCATACAGCCACCATCACTAGCAGATTTCCCAGGATAGCCATAAGAATAACCGCAGAAATAAAGGTGAGCAGTGCAATCTTCTCTGCCACGCCAAATCCCTCAGTTGAGCTATAGAAGGAAAGCAATGAGAACGGGTTGTAGAAGAATACTAACATGAGCTGCCTGATGAACTAAATTTCTATTCACAGCACAACATTGGCTGTTTTGAATCCATGGATGAAATCCATCCTCCCTACCAATAACAGCTACGCTCATTTACAACATTTCATGACCTTTCAACTTAGCAACTTGAATGTTAGCAAATTTTAAAAGGAAGGTTCTTGGCTCAGGGGCAACACATATTATACTTTTCTCTGTCAGTTAAGTATTTTCATGTGAGTCTGTAAAGTGCTGTGGAGTCACAGCCGACTTAAGGCTTTCAAAGACAGGTGAAAAGCAGGTGTTTCCTTTAAACTGTTTTAAAAGCAACACTTAAAAAAATAGCACATAATTCCTAGTGGTTTGTGACTTTTTCAGTTTAATTTTCCTCTATCTCTTTTTTTTTTCCATTGCAGATCTGGACTGATACACTCAATTTGAACTTTTAGTCATGATGACTCCTACAGGTCTTCTATTGTTCTTGCATACTCCTTGAAGTCATGTTCAGTTAACTTTCAGGACCTATATGAACAGTGCCATACATAGTAGCTAGCTATGCTTAGTTAGTAATATAAGCTAAGCAACCCTTAGCCAGATTCCAAGAAAACAGTCAGCACTATATCAAAACCTTGTTCCAGGGCAGAATATTGACTTCCCAAATATGCTGGAACCAAGAATTTGCAAGCCATTATGGAAATTATTGATTCAAGATATAAATTCAGGTATGAAAATACCCAGGATGTGAAATTATATAGTATAGCCCAATTTCATCAGATCTCAGAAACTAAGCAGGGTTCCGAGCTATTATTTCCAACTCAGTGCTATGTCTTGAAACTGGGCTCCCTCTGCTATCCATACAGGCATGGCTGATAATCCTGAAATACTGGTTCTGATTACATTATGGAGGACAGCCTGACAGTTTAACATCCTACCTCCTAGCAGATCAGCATCTCTCATCTCTTAGAGAGCCAGTTTGGAGTAGTGATTAAGAGTGCAAACTTCTAATCTGGCATGCCGGGTTCGATTCTGCACTCCCCCACATGCAACCAGCTGGGTGACCTTGGGCTAGCCACGGCACTGATAAAACTGTTCTGACCGAGCAGTGATATCAGCACTCTCTCAGCCTCACCCACCTCACAGGGTGTCTGTTGTGGGGAGAGGAATGGGAAGGCGACTGTAAGCCGCTGTGAGCCTCCTTCGGGTAGGGAAAAGTGGCATATAAGAACCAACTCTTCTTCTTCTTCTTCATCTTGGCATAAAAAAATATTGTTTTTTTTTAAACAATCTGCACTGCCCCCTGATGAGTACCATAATCTAGATGAGGAGGCAACTATCCTTTGTACCAGACTGTGGGCCTTTTCGCACAGGGATCTTTGTTGCAAATTGTTTGCGGAATGAAAAATCGCCATTTAAAATAGTGGAATTCGTCGTTATGCATACCTGCCTTTGTAGTGGAATCAGTTGCGTTTTTTAGCGTTTCCCACAGGCTTCCGGTCTCGGCAGAAATCGCTAGAAAGGAAGCGCTATTGCCAAGCTCGTCCCGCCCCTGGCCGTCAAGCAGCCAATGGGCAGCCGTTAGCATGCTCCCAAACAGCCCCTTTCCCTTTAAGAAAGGTTTTTTTTAAAAAAAAAACGACCCATAGCAATGAATCTAGGTAGATTCGTTGCTACGGAGAGACCCATCCAGCTGCCTAATGTGAGCTGTCGTTTGATTGTATGATCATTTGCACGCTGCCTCGAGTGATAAAAAAAAAATCCCCCCCCCCCTCTCACGGGCACGATTTTCGGCTGAATTTATTTGTAAAAAATAAAGGGACTTTATTTCAGCAAACGGGCTTTTCAGTGGTTTGTGCTTAGTGACTAAAGGTGAAGGACTGAAGCCAGGGAAGCCTCTAAACAGAAAGAGGCTCGCCGGTGCGTTTATCCCCGCTCGCTCGGAGAAAAAAAAATGGCGATCGCTTCGCCGGAAGTTTGGAGGAGAGAGCCAGGGGGAGGGACTTTGAAGAACCAGCAACAATGGTAACGCACAGATCTTTAGCGCTACTGTTGCAGATTGGTTGCAGGAGTGTATCGCTATCCGGAGGGTGAATCCACTTTTCTGGATTCCCCTGAAAGCGCCACAACGAAGCGCTTTTTGCTGATTGGTTTCAGGATTGTTGCAGATTGTCTATGACGTCGTGGGTTATGTCAAATTAGTAGCGTTTCCAAATAGCAACCATTCTGCTACTTTGAAGCCATGCGAAATGGCCCTGTGTATCCTGGACATTGACTTTTAAGTGCTATCTGCAGATGCTCACTATCTTTCTACACCATCTCCCCTATTTATAGATCAATGCCATCATATTTCTCCACACTCATTGACCCTTTTATGATGGCTCCGTTAAATCTACTACCAACAGCCTGGTCAAGAGGCAGATATGTTCACATTTCTTATAATGAATGCCTCTGTTCTTGCTAAACCAACTCAGTTGAGTCAACGAATCATGTCCTCCTTTACTACCCTAAACATTAATCCACTTATATGAAATATTTTACCCTGCTGCTGAAAACAAAACCTTGGCACACTGATGAGTTATCAACCCGCTATCTGCTGGAAGATTTCAACAGCGGTAGCTTGCTTTCTATGTAAAGCTTTTTATCCTTATGGTATGGATTAACTATACGTATATGATTTGTGTTGAACCATCTTTCTTAATTTTGTTTTTATGATGTCATTAAAGGTATTTTGACTTTTGACTTAGACTTTGAGCTTAGCAGGGTCAGTACTTGGATGGCCAGCCACAAAGAAGACTTGCAGAGGAAGTCAACGGCAAACTTTCTATGTTCTTATCTGCATACACAGAGCCCCATGGCCTGATGGCAGTTATTGATGTGGATCACTTTTGAGAACCAAGTAATTCTGTTGAATTACAGTAAACACGTGCAACAGTTCTTAAACTGTATAGACAGTTCTTAAACAGTTCTTAAACCTACATCTTGAGAAAACTCAGAAATTGCTAATGGAGACCTCTCTCTGATTCCTGTCTCTGATTCATGCCAGAGCAAGAGATCAACAAAGATCCAGTATAAGAAAGCCTAATTACATAACTGAAAAGATACAATTTAGCATTACTGAAAATTGACATTGATTAAACATTAATAAAGTTCCTACAGCCCAAACACTTTTATGAATCTTTCACTTGGGAGTGGAACACAAAAAGTAACAAACATCCACAAGAACTTCCTACATGATTGTTTCACTGCATTGACATCAGTCTGCATATGCTTTGCACCTGGATTACTGGCAACTGTTCACCTCCATCACTTCTTTTTCTCTAAAGCATTTCCAAGAAGCCCTTTGTTTCTGTAAAAAAAGAACTCCTGTTCTTCATTCCATAGAGTGGTTATTAGGATCATACATATCCTTCCAATATACTTTTGATATTTCATTTTCATATTTAAAGATTCCATTCTGAGCCACGTTTGGCTCTTGAGCCATGGGTTGTAGACTGCTACTCTAATTCCTCCCCAAGAGCTTTTTATTTGGACCAGAAGATACACAGAAAACTTATGCCAAAACTAAGAACTGATTTTCCAAGATGGTTTGTTAATGCATATCTTAGTTCATTCTCAGCACCTGAGTGCTAGTTTACTCGAGATTCCTTAGAATCAGAGTCCAGTCAGGCACCTTTAAGACCAACAAAGATTTATTCAGGGCATGAGCTTTCAAGTGCAAGCACTCTTCATCTGACTATGAACTCCTTACATGACCGTGGGAATATATAGCAAAAATTAATTCTGTTACATTAGTAAACTGTGTCACACATCCAAATATAGTCAATGATAATTCTTTGCCAGAACAGCCAATCAATTCCCTTGAAATTCAGTTGTTATTCACACAAATATGGGAGAAATAAAACTGTCTGTGAAAGTGATCAAAGGCTATCACATCACCATATGTTGCTTGCCCCATATAAGCAACATATGGTGATGTGGTAGCCTTTGATACCAGTGGACTCTGATTCGATTGTGCTACTTCACATCAACATGGCTACCCATTTGAATCAAGATTCCTTGTAAGTTCTGTACATGATAGGGGTAAAGTGTTTTATGGAAACTTTGACAGAGGTTGCTTCATAACAAGTTGTTTCTCATCTTCTTTTAAGGTTCAATGTGCACTAAACGATATATCTAACTAGAGGAAAAGCCTGTTGCACCCAAGAATACAATGGGCACTAGCACATATACCTTCCTGGGTTCTGGACCTCCCCCCCTGCTTCCTGCTCGATCTTGAGATCCACTGTGGTGAAGTGGTTAAAGAGTAGCAGACTCTAATCTCAAGACTGGGTTTGATTCCTGACTCCTCCATATGCAGCCAGCTAGGTTACCAGGCTGGGTTACCAGGGTGGCTCACCTGAGGCACACAACTTCAACTTCAAGAGTGATATAAACATTACATTACATTACATAACTGAAAGACATCTTCCATGTGCCACGTCCATGAAATAAACATGGGTTTATGCTGCACATGTATTTTTGGCAAGTGGTAACAATCATGGGTTGAGTGATCTCCAGAACATAATCCCCACACTGGGGCTGCACAGGGACTCACCCTGCTGGTATAAGTTATTACAATTAATAAGTTGGACTGCTTAATGAAACCTTTTCTTTGGAGAGAAAGTTCATAGAAAGAAGAGATCTTTGAGGCAAAATGTTGGACCTGACAGCCTTCCTGTCACTTCTAGTCAAAGAAAAACATAATTCAAATTGCATTCACTTATTCTAAGAAGCATGTTTAAATGGCATTCTGTAATCTTATTTGCCTTGGTATGCAGAAGGAAGAGACTGTAGATGCAGCACTGGGAATGTCACCTTGGCAAAGAAGAGAGAGAAAAATAACAAGCACAGCATCACTAGATCCTTGCGAGTTGAAATCAAATCCGTATTTCAAGGAGGACCTTTCTTTTGTATCACGTCAGATCTCCTTTACTAAAACGGAACTGAGTTATATTGCTCTAGAAAGATTGGGTAAATATTAATGCATTATTCATTAGCATTGTGTTTCATGCCAAAGGTTTTGAAAAGGTTAGAAACACTGATTATTTTTCCCATGCCTATCACAAAATGTTGGTTCTATCACATTTTTATTGTGTTCTTCCTCCAAGAAGCACAGAATGGCATGCATAGCGGTCCAAGGTCACAAGGAAAACTTGATGGGATTTCAACCTGGGTCTGCTGTTCCGAGTCCCACACTCTGGTTTTGTTGTATCACAAATTATTCAGTAATCTGTTCATAAACCAGCCACAAACAGGTTTCTACTACAGCAGTGCTAAACAACTCCACAAGTCTGAATGTCTACATTTAGGCCCCAATCCAGTATCTTAAGACCCTGATAAAGAGACTAAAAGAAGAAAGTGAAAAGATGGAACAATGCCTAAATATCAAAAAGATCAAGATCATGACAACTACTGGCACGACTGACAATGAGAACATTGAATGTATTGATGATTTCATCTTTCTTGGCTCTATGATCAATCAAAATGGTGGATGTGCCGGCTAGTCAACGCTGTGGCTTCCCCATAACAACCTATGGATGTGAAAGCTGGACCCTGAAGATGGAGGACAGGAGGAGAATATATCCTTTCGAATTATGGTGTTGGAGACAAATGATGCAAATACCACGGACAGCCAAAGTTACTAACAAGACAGTTTTAGAGAGAAGCAAACCAACTATGTCATTATAAGGGAAGATATTACGGCTAAAGCTCACTTACTTTGGACACATCATGCGATCAAACTTGCTAGAAAAATCATTAATGCTCGGCATGGGCAGCAGCAAAAGGAAACGTGGTCACCAAAGGATCCGCTGGCTTGACACGATCAAAGCTGTTACAGGGATGACCGTGAACCAACTAAAAGAAGCAGTCAGAGACAGGGGCGCATTGCGAAGACTTTCCTATAGAATCACTGAGGGTCGGACACGACTGAGTAGATGACATCATCATCATCACCAGTACAATCCTATGCATGTTTACTCAGAAGTAAGCCCTCCTTTGTCCAAGAGAGTAGTTTTGTACATAAGTCTGCAGCCAAAGTCCCACTGAAATCAGAAAGCTAGTTAGGAAAAGTACAGGTAACCTGACATTTATTGGGACCTTTACAGCATATATTCCCAAGTATTTTGTCTATATGTAACGGGGAATTTCTAGTTTCATCAGGCAGCCGGCAGAAGCCATGACACACACTGTTAAGCTTCTAATGCAGGAATGCTGTGTGACAGGATTATTTCCAGGACAGCGATGCTAAAGTCCAAATAGATGTTTTCTCTCAGTATCCAGAAGTTTAAAAGCAGAACAAAATCCTAGTACAGTGTAAGGGCCAGTGTGGTGCATTTGAGAATACTGGCTTTGGACTGTGGAAATCTTAATTCAGTTACCAGCCCAGCTACAAAACTTACTAGGTGACCATGGAAATTTTAAAATGTTTATGTTTTCTAGGTATATTTTGTTATACAAATAATTCTGACATACAAGAACTTCTGGGTTTTACATTTAACTGCAAGGAGTGACAGAAAATACGCATTTAAAAAACTGCATCTTTCAGTAAGACAATTTGTGTGACTTTTTCAGATTACATAATGTATTTAAGGGGAGGATAGCTCCCTTGAAACTAAAACGACTGTGGGTTACAAACCCTGGGGACTGTGCTCATAAAAATATATAACAATTCAGGGTTATTTTGCTTTTTTCTTCTTGTTACTTGCCTGCTAATCATATTAACTTTTTATTAACTGGTTGATTAAGTAATGATTTATTTTTGTACATTCTTCTCACATTAAAATCCTATCATTATTCTACTTTTCATGTTTAGAAAAACCTCCAGGAGATAGCCACAAGAATGTGGTCCCTGACCATTCTTCTGTGAATGATAATATTCCCTTCCTCCTGTGGTAAATATAGAAAAGGACTGATTAACAGCATACCCTAGAACAGGGGTGGTCAAACTGTGGCCCTCCAAATGTCCATGGACTACAATTCCCATGAGAATTGGGAATTTTATGGGAATTTATGGGAATCATGGGAATTTTAGTCCATGGACATCTGGAGGGCTGCAGTTTGACTACCCCTGCCCTAGATGGAATGAAAATGTGAAACACTGGCTTTGTGCAGCCTGGCCAATGACAGAAAGACATAGGTCCCTCATCCTTAAGCAACCCTGCTTCAGAGCCACTTAAATCAATAGTGGTGGAAAGAATGTTGCCACACAGTGCAGGAGAAGGAGTGGCCTATAGAGTAACAGCACAGTGTTGAGTGGAACCTGGTGGAGAGTGGTCAAGACAAAAGTGGTAATGGAGCTCACCACTGACTTTCATTACTGGAGGAAGAGAATAAACAAGAAACACATGGAAATGGAAATCAAACAATTAAAAGGGGCTGAACACTTGGGGCCTTTCCGCACAAGGACCAATGTTGCTAATTGGTTCCAGAAAGCAGAAACGCTATTTTTAAAAGTGCAATCTTGGTGTTACGCATACCTGCCTTTGTAGTGGAATCCAGTAGCATTTCAATCGTTTCCCACAGGTTTCCGGTCTCGCAAAAATCGCTAGAAAGGAAGCGATTTTTTCTGTCCCGCCCCTGGCCATCAATCAAATGAACAGCCAATGGGCGGTTGTTATGCTCCCAAAAAGCCCCTTTCCCTTTAAGAACAGGTTTTTTAAAAAAAAAAGAAAAACACACATTGCAACGAATATGCCTTGATTCCTCCTAATGTAGAGACCCATCTAGCTGGTGTGTGAGCTGGCGAGTCATCGTTACCACGCTCCCCCAAGTGAAAAGAACCCCCCCCCCGAACGGGCGCGATTTTCGGCCGAAAATAAAGGGAACTTGCAAATGGGGCTGTGTTGTGCTAGGGGACTTAGGGGAGCTTTAAAGCACTTCTGTGGAGGGACTGTAGCCAGAGAAGCTTCGCTGGATGAATGAAGGCTTGCTGGTTTGCTGCTTTCTGCTTGCTCCAAGAAAAAAATAATGGTGATCGCTTCGCCAGAAGTTCAGAGGAGAGAGCCAGGGGGAGGGACTTTGTTGGAACTGCAACAATGGGAATGCACAGGTCTTTTTTGCTAGTGTTGCAGATTGTTTGCAAGAGTGTAGCACTTTTCGGAGTGTGAATCCACTTTTCCCGATTTCCCTTTAAGCGCTACAACGAATCGATTTTTGCAGGACTGTTTCAGGAGTGTGGCAGATTGTGTGTGACATTTTGCAGAACTTCAAATTAGTAGCGTTTACAATTTGCAAGCCTTCTGCTACATTAAAGTCGTGCGGAATGGCCCTTGATCTAGGTAGAGCACACTGCCATTGAGGAGCATGAAGTGAGTTAGAGACCATGGCAGTTCCTTCATGTCATAGCGGCCACAGTACTGGGTGTCACCTGCGTTTACTTGTACAGTTATTGTCAACATCAGGCTTTGAGAGCCAGCTTGGTGTAATGATTAAGAGTGAGGACCTCTAATCTGGAGAACTGGGTTTGATTCCCTACCCCTCCTCCATATGCAGCCATCTGGGTGACCTTGGGCCAGTCACAGTTCTCTCAGAGATCATTTAGTCTCACCTACCTCACAGGTTGTGAGCCTCTTGTGGCACAGAGTGGTAAGGCAGCCGACATGCAGTCTGAAAGCTCTGCCTATGAGGCTGGAAGTTCGATCCCAGCAGCCGGCTCAAGGTTGACTCAGCCTTCCATCCTTCCGAGGTCGGTAAAATGAGTACCCAGCTTGCTGGGGGGTAAACGGTAATGACTGGGGAAGGCACTGGCAAACCACCCCGTATTGAGTCTGCCATGAAAACGCTAGAGGTCGTCATCCAAAGGGTCAGACATGACTCGGTGCTTGCACAGGGGATACCTTTACCTTTACCTCACAGGTTGTCTGTTTGGGGAGTAGCGTAGGCAATAATAACCTTTTTGAGATTCCTTTGGGGAATAAAAAGCAAGGTACAAAAAAAAAACAGTTTTTCTTCTTCTTGTAGGAAACTATAGAAAAGGCCAAAGGGCTTAATAGTGCACTGTATGGCAGATATCATCCCCAAAATGTATGGCATTGAAAGGCAACAAATGGAAGTGAGTTGGTCTTTCTAGTAGGATATTGACAGTAGACTAGCACCAGGAAGATAATGATGTGGCAAAGTTTTTATACAATTAGGATAAGGTGCCCATCCGTACCGCATCTCACAGGACCATAACACTTTCTGAAGAAATGTCCCTCGTTCTGAGACTTTTTAAGTCTCACCTGCTGCAGGCAGCCTCACAAGCCGCTCAAGGAAGGCCGGGCAACAGCACCATCCGGGAGCTGGGTTTTGCTCCTTGGGGGAGGGGGAGGGAGAGAATGCAGGAGGAGAATCAGAATGCGGCTCGACTGTACTGGATGGTTCCTCTGCAGCGTCCAGGACCAGCAAGGTGATCTGGGAGGGCCAGGGGCCTTGCTCAGATTTTGCAGCACCCGCCCTGACAATTGGGCAAGCGTCATGAGAGTGATAGGTTGAGCTCAGTGGCCCTGGAGCTCATGGGGCACATCTCCCCCTCTGCCTATAGGGCTTATCGGGGCTTGCACAAGCCGCCTACAGCCCCGTCCGCATTATTTCTGCCCCCCCTCACTTTAGCTCCCTCACAATCTGGTCACCTAAAATTAGGAGATCACCAGCTGCCTGCCTATTTTGCTTTATCTTGCCTCTGACTACAACTAGACCAGCTGGGTCTTTGTCCTTATTACATATACTGATACTGAAGTTCTCCCAAAGATTTTGTTAAGTTGCACTCCTGTGCTGATCCAAGTATGTATGTCTAATTCACCAGGCTTTTATGGACTGTGCTATCTTGATTCATAGCTTCTTGATACTCCTGTTTATTTTTGTCATGCTTCATATACATTTGTCTAGGGAAGATCAACTACGTCAAATGAAGTGAGCTCTAGTCAATAAAAACTTCTGCCAAGATAAACGTTGATCTTTAAGGTTCCATGAAACTCCAACTTTTGGTGCAATGAAGTAAAATAGCTACCCTTCTGGAATTATTATTAAAGCAATATCATCCCTTCAGAGTCACAAGGTAAGAAAAGGAAAATCTCTACACAGGAATGGAATCCTTCTCAAAAAAGATGAAGACGAAGATGCCCAAGAAGACAAAGATGAAGAAGAGTTGGCTTTTATAATCTGCTTTTCCACTGCTTTATAATCCGCTTTTTAAGTTTTTGTAAAACCATAAGAAAAAGAGTTGGTTCTTATATGCTGCTTTTCTCTACCCGGAGGCTCAAAGCGGCTTACAAGTCGCCTTCCCTCTCCCCACAACAGACACCCTTGAGGCAGGTGAGGCTGAGAGAGCCCTGATATAACTGCTCAGTCAGAACAGCTTTATCACTGCTGTGATGAGCCCAAGGTCATCCAGCTGGCTGCATGTGGGGGAGCAGGGAATAGAACTGCCAGATTAACCACTCTTAGCCACTACACCAAGCTGGATCTTAATAATGTCACTTTTCAGAAACAGCATATGCCCTTCATAGTGGATTGAAAGGCTCATCTAGGCATTTGCTCTGGGATGGATGATGGAAGTAAGATCTTATTGAAACTCTGCCCAAATAAGTAGCTGCTATATATATAGGTGACAGCATTATAAGATTAGGGCAGCTCAATTAACTATTGCCAGAAATTTCACTACTACCACAAAATCTCTATGCATGTTACAGTACATTTTGTAAATCCCAATGTTTCAGCACAAGTGTGCTGAAACCATTAGAGGTTTCACTCTCAAGACTTCCCACAACTAGGAGTGTCAAAACTGCAGAGAAGAGAGGAAGGATTTCCTTTTGAGAAAGGCGATAATTAGATAAATCTGTCTCTTGAACATGGTACAACTTTACTTAGGGCAATTATAGCTTCAGCTAGTAATACACAAGTGGCTCATCAGAGGGGAAAGTTTTTTATACTAATCAGAATTGTTGTTAAGTGTTTGCTGTGGCACCAGCCTTAGTTTTCAGGCACTTGCTGAAAAGTTTAGGTTTGGGTCATTGCCTCCAGGTCAGCTAATGAAATGAGTGCTCTCACAGTCATTACAGTTATCTTGATTTGGGCATTGTTCTGTTCTTCCTTTGTGTTATCTGTTTAGAAATCTGCACAGCACAGCTAGCCATGCCAGTTGGGATCACAACCAGGATCTGTAATTTTCCTTTATATGCTCAGAAGCCACGTTTAGATGTATTCATTTCCATGCAGAAGTACAAAATTGTTATGTCAGTATTGTAGAATGGTTAGAGCATTGGCCTAGGATCTGGGAGATCCAGGCTCTT
Organism: Paroedura picta; assembly: GCF_049243985.1. NCBI lineage: Eukaryota > Metazoa > Chordata > Lepidosauria > Squamata > Gekkonidae > Paroedura > Paroedura picta. The sequence goes on along the minus strand of NC_135371.1, from coordinate 106,418,199 downwards.
TAAACTGGATATATATTGAGACTGAATTTTGGCTATCTGAAATGGGTACTTCCCCCAAATCTCAAAAATATTCAATATTTTCCAGGCTGGCTGGATAGTTGAATTTAAAGGGCATTTAATTGCTTGCAGTCCCTTTAATTGCTGCTGGGTAAACTTACCAAAAGGTTTTTAAAGGGACAGTGAGTCCTTTAAGCATCTTTAGAATTCACTGGTGGTTTGCAAAAGGCATTTAAGATGACTGCATTTCCTTTAAAAGCCTTCCCCCCTTTCATTGAAAGCAAAGGAGGATTGAGGCACCTTCTTTAGATGTTCATAGACATTATCAATTCTGCAAACAGAGTTGCTGACTCTGAGCTAGAGATCTGGGGATAGGGTCTGGAGAAGGGCAAGATAGTGACAAATACAGGTAGACAGATTTCTACCTGCTTCCCCCCCCCAAATAATCATAGGAGATTCAGGGAATAATTTAATTTAGGCAAAAAAATGGAGTTGCTTACCTGTAACCATTGTTCACTGACGTCTTGTGTGCAGACACGCACTGGGACTGCGCAAGTACAGGCCAGCCATGGAAAGCTTTCTCCAGCTAAGCTGCTATGGGGGCACTACCACCCTGACACGAAGCACATGCACATGGCTTTCCACTGAATCGCATACATGATCACAGGCGGAGCGCCCCACTCAGTTCTGAAGTGCTGCCAGGTGTAGAGATAGATCTGGTGGTGAATAACATCATTCCATGGTCTGAAGGCCCGACTGAGGATTCTACCCCCTCTCCAGTTGGGTGATGGATGTATTTTAGTCCGCCTGCAGAGACTTATGGAATCTGAAAGATTCCTGAATGCTCTGTGGGACCTGATGACCTCTGGCATCTTGTTGGCGGCTTTGGTGGAGGACTAGCAGTCCCACTTGTAGGCTGCCATTGAAGAGATTGCTCCTAAGCACTGTCTCCGCCTTCACCTCTAACAGGCTCCCTAGCATTCCCAAGAGCTTTGTGAGAGAAAGAAGTGAGACGGCTAAAGCAGGTGTGGAGGAAGACTCACGATGAGGTGGCAAGAACATCTCATTGCATACTTATGAAGGTGTGTAAGAAAGCAGTGAAAAAAGACTTCTATGCCACAGAAATCGTGTCCGCAAGCTCTTGCTCGGCACAATTGTTTACAGTAATCAGGTCTCTTACTGCCCTCGAGCAGGGCCATCAAAAGACTAGGGAATTGGATTTGAGCTGCATGGCCTTATCAAGCTATTTTGTGGACCACCACAACCTTCCAGCAATGATTGATACAGTTCATGAACTGGAAGCTCCGTGGCTGTCACAGGGGTTAGTGTTCAATGGCTGCAGATGGCTCTCAATAACCGAATTGGACAAATTGCTAAGCTCATTGAGGGCGACTACCTGCCCCTTAGATTCCTGCCAATCCTGACTCCTCAAATTGGGCAACCAGCAGATAGGAGGCCCCTTGAATAAGATTGTGAACCTCTCCCTAACATCAGGAGAGTTCTACAAGTGGCTTAAAAAGGCAGTGGTATGTCCCTTCCTGAAGAATTAATCGCTAGACCTGCAGGACCCCACCAGCTACTAGCCAGTCTCACTTCTTGTGTTTCTGGGCAAGGTGGTGGAGCGATTGCGGGCCAACCGGCTCCTAGTGTTCTTGGAGGAATCTGAGAATTGTGTTAAGGCCAAATGAACTGCATGCAACTCTAGAAAGTTAATATGGAATAACTTGGGATGTTCTGTCCAAACAATGTGCACCCCAACCCATAAGTGAGGCATACATAGTAAAAACCGCATCATGGCACCAGCCACTGAATGGCACACCCTGCAATACATTGGCATTTAAGGTCCACCCCAGGATAGTATTTAGGACCATTTAGTGCCTCTTCCTCCTGTCTGTTCCCATGAATGCGGCGGTCTCGAGCACAGGAGCCAGGGTTCTCGGAGCTAGATTAGGAAATTCTATTTCTACTCCCGAGAACTTTGTCCCACTTTTCAGGGACCAGTTTCCCTATTTTTGTGAGGATCTGTTGGCCCGCCCTCTGGATCTTCTTGCCCTTGTTTGTGATCAGGGCAGCCAGGAGGTCGGTGGTCCTTTCCAGCTTCCCTCTCATCTCGGCCATGTCCCGAGTGGCCCCAGTTTCCACATATACTTGGCTATGGGCCCTTCCACTCAACCATCCCTGGGGCACCTCACTATAGCGCGTCAAGGGCTGCTGCCCCCTTTGCTCTGTGACATACTTTAAAGTCATGCTCTTGCTCCAAGAGGGGGTACTTAATGCTAGAGTCATGCCCGACTTCCTTGCGACTGGCATGGTCAGTCACTTATGCCTGTCCTTGGGTGCTTCCTGAGAGATCTCCTCCTTTCCAACTCTGTGGTGGTATCAGCCTTAGTGGCTGCTGCAGAAGGATCTGTAGAAAATTCTGTGGCTGTCTCCGGCTGCATGGTAAGACCGAGTAGCAATCTACAGGGAACGTGAGTTCTGCCTAACTGTCAAAGTGCTCAAATTCCCAATAAGCCAAACTTCTGTATAAGAAAGTTTCTTTAATTAGGAATGAAGACATCCAAACAACTACATAGGCAGAACTGAGGGTTACGGGTTTGAGTTAGTTATGATAAACAGTACAACACATCTTCCACCTCCCCTTGGGAATGCAGTTCACAGGAAGCCAACCCCAGCAGTTATCTAACTACAAAGAGAACCAAAAAGCTAGCAGAGGGGAGACAGAGGGGAGAAAAGGAGGAGACAAGGAATCGTTGTGGGAAACTAACAGCCATAAACCATAAACAACTGAAATAACCCTGAGGTGCCAAAACGGGCAGATGGTAAATATCATAGGCCTCTAAACATCACAGGCAGGTATCTATCTTGGGAAACCATTTACCATGACAGAAGAACCAGGGGGATTCTGACAACTGTGATGGTGGGGCTACTTTTAGCCAATAATCTAAATAAGGAAAATCATGATTCCCTGTGTATGGAGGTGTGAGACCACTACAGCTGTACATTTCATAAATACCCTTGGAGCCATGGCCAAGCCAACCACAATTCTATGGGAAAGTTTGGGACCCTTGGCAAAAGCGTAGAAATTGCCTGTCCCGAAGGTGAATTTATATATGAAAATAGGCATCCTTGAGATCAAGGACTGTGAACCAATCCCTGACTGAAAGAAATTCAATCACTGTGGGCAAAGAAACCATATGAAAATGTGCAATAAAGAGGCATTTATTAAGATCCCCTAAATCCAAAATGGGGCGGAAGCCACCATCCCATTTCTCCACCAAAAAGAAGCAGGAATGGAAACCTGCTCTAAGGAGACCATCAGGTATCTCCGCAATTGCCTTTTTAGGTTGACAGTTTTTCTGATACTGGTGGTATGGATGGAAAGGATACTGCAGGAAGTGTGAGCAGGCGCAGATGGAAATATGGTGTGGTGAATCCATGCTGACATTGGAAACAGGTTGGTAGTTAGGAACCTGAGTGAAGGAACTCAGAGAATGGGCCATCTGTCAACATTTCTTTTGTTGACTTTTGTTAAGAGGAATGGGAAGGCGACTAAGCCACTGTGAGCTTCCTTTGGGTAGGGAAAAGCGGCATATAAGAACCAACTCTTCTTCTTCTTCTTCTTCTTCTTCTTCTTCTTCTTCTTCTTCTTCTTCTTCTATGACAAGAGGAAACCATCCGTGGTCACGGCAGAAAAAGGCTCCTTTGCAAATAGAAGGACTTAGACCTTGACTCAGGTTTCCAGAGGTTGAGAGGTACTCCTCAACCATGAATGGCACCAGAGGGTAATAGCCGCAGCCATGGTATGAGCAGCAACCTCTGCAGCATAACAATTTGGAAACACAGCAGCAAAGTAGCACTTCCTCCCCAAACCATCAAGCTTGCAACGTTCATGGTCCAAGGGAGCAGAATTTCGACTTCAATGCTGCTTTAGTTGCATGTCCATGGAGGTGTGTGGGGGGGGGAGGGGGGGAGGTGGATGGAAAGAAAATTGGATGAATCCTGTTTGACCTGATAAAGAGCATCTAACTTTTTCATAGTGGGCATGGTTGAGGCTGGCTTCCTCCAAATAGGGGTCGTAAATTTCTCGAACCCATCCAGGATCAGTAGGGCAATCAATGACGGAGTCCAAGAATAAAGCCAAAGAAGGACCTTGTCTTTCAGCCGTGTGTCAGATAAGGTAAAATCTAGATCCAAGGCTTTCACCATACGCAAGAGCTGCTTGGTGTGCAGATGGTAGTCCTCGGAAAGTGATGCGGGAAAGGTAACGTCCGGGGAGGGAATGGAAGCTGTGCTGTGTGATGGGGGAGGGTGAACGGATTCATCCTCCTCCATTTCCATCTCGAAGATGTGGGGGTGAGGTTCGTCAAAACCAAAAGCCACCTGCGGTTCCTTCAGGAACACACTATTCCACTGTCCTATATAGACCAGAGAAGCATTGTATGAGGCCCAGAAGGCAGAATGCCACATGGTTGGTTGGTGCTCCAATATAGGGAGCAGAGCTTCCTGACTGGGAATCGAGGGGTGTGGACTGGAGGCGGTGTATGCTGAGTCCAAGGTACTGACAATGCAGACGGAACTGAAGGGTCAAGAGATTTGCCCGCTGAAGCATAGTTGGAGTGACTGGAATGATCCCTGTGTTTGGACTTCTTAGACCTCTTAGAATGAGGTTCCTTATGCTGAAATGCCGGAGATTGTTCTGTGGTGGCCTCTGTAGTAGCGGAACACAGGGATGGAGTCTGAGAGACTGGTCTCTTCTTAGGACAGGTTGGAACCAATGCAGGAACGAAGGCTGTCGAACGAACCAAAGTGGCTCCAGGGGTATGGGCAGGAGTGGAAGTTGGTTCAGATGCCAGTTTAGGAGGGCCTGTCGAGAGGGCCATCTCCCAAAGTATGGCTTTCAGCTTGAAAGTGCGATCTGACCTGGCCTTCAGGGTTAATTTCTGGAAGATGTGGCAGGAGCCAACATTGTGTGCCTCACCAAGACAAAGATGGCACTAGTTGTATTCACCCATGTGGGGGAACTTAACCCCACAAAAGGAGCATTTCTTGAAAATAGCCTTTGAGGCCATAGGAGAAACAAGGAGCTGTTGAAGAATTTGACTGTACTTTGCGGCAGCAAAAAAGGAACTCAGGGAGCGGGGAGCTCTGCCTCTGATCACGCGTGCAATTTGATGGGAAGACGCATGCATGCGCACCATTTCAGGGTGGTAGTGTCTCCTGTAGGAGCTTAGCTGGAGAAAGCTTTCCATGGCTGGCCTGCACTTGCACAGTCCCAATGCAGGGCCGCATCAGAAGACGGATAATGAAATACAGGAAACAAGTGATAAACTCCTCTTGTCATATCATCACTTCCTACATCTAAAAAATACATTCACAGAAAACATTCTTTCTACCCCCTCAACAGCTCACTGTCGAAAACAAATTATGTGGCCACTAGAAGCATATGTTTGAATCCCACCAAGAAGGATATTTACAAGAATGCAAAATGCATCTCTTAACAAACAAAGCACAGCTAAGAATTCATCCCTCTGGGACAATCCTGTGGCCATGCACCAAACTGATATTTCCAGAGAGTAGTCATGTTAGTTTTCAGTAGAACAGCTAGTTAAAGCTCCATTTATTCTGGGGTGGGGTGGGGGGGACTTAAATGCATGAATTGCCTCTGGGCACAAGGCCCAGTCTATGAGTTTTAATGATCTTATTGTAGAACAAGGGGCAAAGTCTGTTGTATCGAGGAATACAACGGGTGCTAGAGCTTGGGGGTGGGAAGAGTAGGGAGGGGTTGACCAGTCGGTTAGGGCATACTCAAGGTTACAGATGAACTTTCAAGAGCCATATCTTCATATGTGTGAAGAGAAAATTAGACTGGAGCCTCTTCTTAGGGGGAGATTACATGGCAGCCCATCCCCCCCTGTTCTGCTTTGAACCTCATTTCCGTTGTTGTGTGAATTAGACCACAGGTACAGAAATGTCCCCCTGCCCTAATCCACATGGGGTACTCACAGTACAGAGGTACCCTGCACCTTTTTAGAGCCAGTGTGGTGTGAGAGCCAGTTTGGTGTAGTGGTTAGGAGTGTAGACTTCTAATCTGGCATGCCGGGTTCAATTCTGCACTCCCCCACATGCAGCCAGCTGGACGATCTTGGGCTTGCCACGGACTGATAAAACTGTTCTGACTGAGCAGTGATATCAGGGCTCTGTCAGCCTCACCCACCTCACAGGATGTCTGTTGTGGGAAGAGGAAAGGGAAGGAGACTGTAAGCCGCTTTGAGCCTCCTTCGGGTAGAGAAAAGTGGCATATAAGAATCAACTGTTCTTTTCATGTTTTTACAAAAACTTGAACCCAGCAACAGTCAGATAATACTAAAAGCCCAGCACACCTCTCAGAGAGATTTCAAATTTGAAAAAGTTTTATTTATCCCCCAACTATTGATTTCAGTTGTGTGAGAAGCTGATGGTGAGATGGTAACTTAAAATGTACTGCAATAGATTACTAAAAAAGAAGAAAGTGGTTATGTGTAGTCATATCCCATCGGATGTAAATTATACAAAGCTAATGGCACAAGGTAATTTTCCCTTTTGGTAATGCACTAAACTCTCCAGTTGTTATTGCTAGCTCTGCAGATGGCTGTTACACAGCTGGGGAAGGTTATGTTGAGCAAAGCAGAATGCTGGAGCCAGCCTCACTGTAAAATTGAGAGGAAAGGTGAAAAATAATTTCAGGACAGATGGCAATCTCAGATATGTTCTCTGGACAGGGTTTTAAAAGAAACCAGAATGTACAAAGATTGCTGTGTCATCAAGTATTTTAATTTGACAGTTACGGATCACATGGATCATTTATAGCTGAGCAGCAGTACTCATCAAATTTCAGGCTTCAGAATGAACTAGTCTTTATAAAGAACAGGAAGGAACAAAGGCAAAGCTTATAGCAGTAAAGATTCAAGTGGATAGTCTTGTTGGTCTGAAGGAGCACACAAAAAAAAAGGAGTCTAGTGGCACCTTTAAGACCAACAAAGATTTATTCAAGGCATGAGCTTTCAAGTGCATGCACTCTTCCTCAGACTAAATGAACAACCATCATAACTGGGGAGATATAAAGCAAAAGCAAATTGTGGCAGATTAGTAAATTGTGTCTTATTATTATTCTTATTATTATCATAATCATCATCATCATTACCTGCCACTCTCAGGCAGCTCATGGTGGGTTACATATGTCTGAATAAAAACCACATTAAAACCCCAGACATAAAAATCAAAATCTATTAGTCAAAAACCAAAAAGGGAGAAGACACGGCAGAAAATTGCTTTTATTAAGAAGTGTTCAGTCATATAAAACCCTACTTGCAGTCTAAAGTCTTACAGTGCTAGTACAGATTGATCCCCTCAGTTGCAAAGTGTACAAGGCACTAGTTCCATAAGTAGAAGAAGAAGAAGGGCCTTTTCGCACAGGGATCTTTGTTGCAAATTGTTTGCGGAATGAAAAATCGCCATTTAAAATAGTGGAATTCGTCGTTATGCATACCTGCCTTTGTAGTGGAATCAGTTGCGTTTTTTAGCGTTTCCCACAGGCTTCCGGTCTCGGCAGAAATCGCTAGAAAGGAAGCGCTATTGCCAAGCTCGTCCCGCCCCTGGCCGTCAAGCAGCCAATGGGCAGCCGTTAGCATGCTCCCAAACAGCCCCTTTCCCTTTAAGAAAGGTTTAAAAAAAAAAAACGACCCATAGCAACGAATCTAGATAGATTCGTTGCTACAGAGAGACCCATCCAGCTGCCTAATGTGAGCTGTCGTTTGATTGTATGATCGTTTGCACGCTGCCTCGAGTGATAAAAAAAAATCCCCCCCCCTCTCACGGGCACGATTTTCGGCTGAATTTATTTGTAAAAAATAAAGGGACTTTATTTCAGCAAACGGGCTTTTCAGTGGTTTGTGCTTAGTGACTAAAGGTGAAGGACTGAAGCCAGGGAAGCCTCTAAACAGAAAGAGGCTCGCCGGTGCGTTTATCCCCGCTCGCTCGGAGAAAAAAAAATGGCGATCGCTTCGCCGGAAGTTTGGAGGAGAGAGCCAGGGGGAGGGACTTTGAAGAACCAGCAACAATGGTAACGCACAGGTCTTTAGCGCTACTGTTGCAGATTGGTTGCAGGAGTGTATCGCTATCCGGAGGGTGAATCCACTTTTCTGGATTCCCCTGAAAGCGCCACAACGAAGCGCTTTTTGCTGATTGGTTTCAGGATTGTTGCAGATTGTCTACGACGTCGTGGGTTATGGCAAATTAGTAGCGTTTCCAAATAGCAACCATTCTGCTACTTTGAAGCCGTGCGAAATGGCCCGAAGAGTTGGGTTTCATACATGTTTGAAAGGACATGTGGCTGCAGGGGTGTGTTGTGTGGGTTGTGGTGGCATGGCTGAGAGTGAAGGTGTGTGAGTGGAGAGATGTGTGGCAAAGATGTGTACTCCTCAGGCTTAGTGGAGAGTGGAAGAGGACCGACCTGTGGGAAGCATGGTGTGGTTATTGTGTGTGTTGATCAGAGGAGGATCTCACTGTAGATGACATTCTTTGTCACAATGCAGTCAGATTTTTGGAGGACAATTTCCTGCTCTGGTCCAGGGGCAACATGGTCCCTGAGGCCTGTCTGTGAAATGTCTGACTTGTGACATAGCAACATATAGTTGTGTTGAATGGGGGCAAGGGGCTGCAGGGTTAGGTAGAAGAAAGGTGACATGGGACGAGTGGAAGGAAGGGTGATGTGGAAGACCATGATTGGGGAACATGAGATGGTGGTGGGTGCAGGGGGGTGGGGGTAGCAGCAGCATGGAAGCAGGCTAACTGGGAGACGGGGCATGGATGAGTGGGCAGCCAGTTAGGTGGGAGGCAGAGTCATCTGGGTGCAGAGGAATGGGGGGATTGCTGGGGTGTGGGTGGGCAAGAAGGGGAGTTTTCCAGGTAAGGGGGGGAGCCAACTGGATCTCACAGTGTGACTCTGAGGCAGTGTACCATTTTAAGGCCCTCCTCCAGGTGAAGTCTGGAAAGCTCCGGGAATTACAGCTCATCTTGACTATAAAGATCAGCTCCCCAGGCAGAAAGGGCTGTTTTGGAGGTTGGACAGGTCTGTTGTGCAAAAGAAATATTTAAGGCCTCCGGCCTACTGCAAAGGGTTGTTGTGCAGATGAAACAGGAGGCAAAAGAACCTCCACAACAGCATCCAGTTTCATCTGCACAACAACCCTTTGCAGTAGGCCTCAAGTGTTTCAACTCCAGAGTTTTCATCAACCAAAAGTTTGTCAAGACATATTCTATCAGAAAGTCCTTAAAGTTTGTTTACTAGTCCCATGCTACAATTAGTTATGGAGATGGCAATGGGGGAAAATGCTTCCCCCCCGCCCCCGGTCTCAAATTCTCCAAGGAGAGAGTAGAATACTATGGTATTTGCCATCCATGAGGGCAAAGGGCAGATCTCAAATTTATCCAGTGTAAAGACTCTTCTGAAGTTGTTTACGTCTAGAAAAGCGAAGTAGGAAGCTGAACTCAGCTACATTCATGGATTGTCATGGAGCAAAATACATGTGAGCCATTCATATATCTGTACCCAGCCATAGAAAAAAAGCATTGTTATCCTAGAATAAACCATTGGGAAAATGAAGTCAAAGTCTGGAAGTCAAAGACACCGCAAGAATTCAAATAACAGACACTAAATTAAAGTGCTGGTATGCACAAAAACAGTCAAGCAGGTTCTGCTGTAAATCCCTGTAGCATCATTAACATGAATGAGACTGATATCTAGCTTACAATGTTTGTTTCTGCTCAGTTTGATACTGAATGACTTCTAGCCACTCCGAAATTATAATACTTCTCTTGGTTTTCTTTTTCTTGTGGGGATACAGTGACAACAAAAATTCAGTTTAGTAGTTAAAAATTAACCCATCCCCTTGCACACTGATAATCAGAAAATATTCTTAAAATACCTTCCACAACTGCATCAGACCATGCAATTCCCAGCTCAGTACCTTTTAATCAGCAGAAAAGCAAACTTTCCCCCAGAACCACCAGGATCTCATTCCTCAGCTACACAAACCCACTGCTTACTCCCTATTTTCAGTGCATCTCATTGAGATCTGGTCATCAAGTCCAAATATTTATTGATGTAGTACATTTATATCTCACCTTTCTTCCACCATGGAACTCAATGCAGTATCTCCCATACAAGCACTGTATTATTTGCTGTATTACATGACTACAACCATACTTTGGGATGCTAGTTGGTTCCAGCTTACACAGACCTCACCGCCATCTTAATTCCTAAGCACATACCGAAATGGAATCTGCATCTGCCCACTCTTGAGTATCACCTGACATATCTTTGCCTTGTCTTACAGCATGAGGCTGGATGCCTTCCTTTCATTAATGCCGATGCTGAGACACAGGACCTACAGCAAGTGCTCGGATAGGAAACACTCTACTGCAAACCTAATAAAGAGGTACAAGTTAACTCTAAGTTCAACGCTGAAGAGCTGCAAAGGTTGGATCTACAGTGTAAATGGTATTGGAAGATACAGCCATTCTACTAATGTATCAGGTGCATAATTCCAGAAAGGAGAAGGGAATTGATTTGAGAAGATTTTAATTGTCCTTGCTCAATTAAATCGGGTGTGTATGTCTAATTCTGTCAGCAAAGAATGTACTGTAGTGCAGGGGTAGTCAACCTGTGGTCCTAGATGTTCATGGACTACAATTCCCATGAGCCCCTGCCAGTGTTTGCTGGCAGGAGCTTGTGGGAATTGTAGTCCATGAACATCTGGAGGACCACAGGTTGACTACCCCTGCTGTAGTGTCCCAAAGCTGTTAAGTGACAATGACACAATGTCATCAGTTTGGTTACTTTTTATATTGTTGAAACCTTGCTTTCAGTTTCTAAGGAGACAATTTGCAGCACTATATTTATCAGTACCTCTTTCCCAACACCTCCACCAATACTTAAATTAACATAATTGTAAACCCTCTCTCCTCCAAGTTAATAGAATGCTTATGCGCAGTGGTTAGAAAACTAGGGAAGCACAAGCACCAGTATGGGATAGCGTTCTGGCCCTGATCTGGTGGAATGACCTCCTGGAAGAGTTAAGGAACTCTTAGCAGGAACTCTTGCAGTTCTCCTGGGACTGTAAGAAAGAGCTTTTTCATCAGGTATCTGGATGAGGCTGGGATGATTAAGAACTATGGGCCCCTACTTGCCACAGCTGGGACAACATACTGACTCCCATATTTCCCTCCCTCCCCTGAGGAAAAGGATGGAAACATGTAGTAACAAATGATACTGCCCAGTGCAGTGTGGAACATGTGAAACGAGACTATGTGGCCTTGGGGGGGAAGTGAAGGACTTGGGAGCACAGGTTGTGTTTTAGTTGGTTCTTCATGTTAATGGCCAAGGCTTAGGGAGGAAAAGAAAAATAATGTAAAGTAATGCAGATAAATACTGCAAAAACTGGAACATGTCCAGAGAAGTACTACAAAGATGATGAGGGGTTTGGAGACAAAGTCATATCTTTAACCGCTCCTCACGGAGCGGAAGAAATAAAACAGTAAGGGCCCCGAGGGCGGGTCCTGTCCAGAATGAGGAAGGGTGCCGATAGGCCCCTTCCCCTGGACTGACAATCAGCAGCCGTGCACAGTGCGAATGCTGATTGGCTGTTTACCTGGCCAACAACCAATTGGGAGGTGCAAAGCGCCTCCCAACCCGCCCCACGCCCCACGAGAGTGAACCTTTGCTCCACGGCGGCCATTACTCAGCTGGCCGCTGAGAGCAAAGGTAGGCCCGCTGGCCCCTGCCCTCTACCCCTGCCCTCTACCCCAGGAACTCCAGCCGCCTGTAAAAAGGCTCCCCCAGCCCCGGGGAAGGTGATATGCCCTCCCCGGGGCCTGGGGAGTGTTTTTGCAAGTCGCAGGGGGGGGGAAGCTCCCCGGATCCCGGGGAAGGCGTCCTCTCCGGAGCCCGGGTTGCACTTTTGCGCCGATGCAAACTCCGGACCCAGCCTGGAGCTGCCTTTCCCCCAACCCTCCACATGCTCATTTTTAAAAATGGGCTTTGTTCCTAGTCAGGAAATATTGTGAGAGTTTGGTCTGTTTAGCCTGGAGACAGGATGACTAAGAGGTGATATGATAACCATCTTCAAATACGTGAAGAGCTGTCATATAGAAGATGGAGCACAGTTGATTTCTGTTTCCCCATAGGGTCAGACCAGAACCAATGGGCTGTAATTAATTCAGGAAAATTTTCGGCTGAACACCTGGAAAAAGTTCCTGACAGAGTGGTTCTTCGGTGGAAAAGGCTTCCTTGAGAGGTGGTGAGTTATAGAATCATAGAGTTGGAAGGGGCCATACAGGCCATCTAGTCCAACCCCCTGCTCAATGCAGGATCAGCCCAAAGCATCCTAAAACATCCAAGAAAAGTGTGTATCCAACCTTTGATTGAAGACTGCCAGTGAGGGGGGAGCTCACCACCTCCTTAGGCAGCCTATTCCACTGCTGAACTACTCTGACTGTGAAAAAATTTTTTTCCTGATATCTAGCCTATATCGTTGTACTTGTAGTTTAAACCAATTACTGCGTGTCCTTTCCTCTCCAGCCAATGGGAACAGCATTCTGCCCTCCTCCAAGTGACAACCTTTCAAATACTTAAAGAGGGCTATTATATCCCCTCCCAACCTCCTTTTCTCCAGGCTCAACATTCCCAAGTCCCTCAACCTATCTTCATAGGGCTTGGTCCCTTGGTCCCAGATCATCCTCGTTGCTCTCCTCTGTACCCTTTCAATTTTATCCATGTCTTTCTTGAAGTGAGGCCTCCAGAACTGCACACAGTACTCCAAGTGTGGTCTGACTAGTGCCGTATACAATGGGATTATGACATCTTGTGATTTTGATGTGATGCCTCTGTTGATACAGCCCAAAATTGCATTCGCCTTTTTTACCGCTGCATCACACTGCCTGCTCATGTTTAGTTTACAATCCACAAGTACCCCAAGGTCTCATTCACACACAGTGTTACCTAGAAGCATATCCCCCATCCAGTAGGTATGCTTTTCATTTTTCTGACCCAGATGCAGAACTTTACACTTATCTTTATTAAATTGCATCTTGTTCTCATTTGTCCATTTTTCCATTGTGTTCTGATCTCATTGAACTCTGTCTCTATCTTCTTGAGTATTTGCCAGTCCTCCCAATTTGGTGTCACCTACAAACTTGATGAGTAGTCCTTCCACCCCCTCATTAATAAATATGTTAAAAAGTACCGGACCGAGCACCGAGCCCTGAGGTACCCCGCTACTCACCTCCCTCCAGTCTGATGAAACACCATTGACAACAACTCTTTGAGTGCGTTTCTCTAACCAATTCCCTATCCACATAACTATCTGAAAATCCAGATTGCAGTCCTTCAATTTATCCATCAGAACATCATGGGGAACCTTATCAAAAGCTTTACTAAAATCCAAGTAAACAACATCAACGAAATTTCCACGATCCAGCAAACCTGCCATTTGGTCAAAAAAGGAAACCAGGTTGGTCTGACAGGACCTGCTGGAGACAAATCCATGCTGACTTCCTTGGATCACCAAATTGTCCTCCAGATGTTTGCAGATCACTCCCTTTAATATCTGCTTCATTATCTTATCCACAACAGAGGTCACACTCACTGGTCTGTAGTTTCCCGGGTCATCCTTCCTCCCTTTTTTGAAGATCGGAATAACATTTGCTCTCTTCCGGTCCTGTGGGACATCTCCGGTCCTTAAAGAGGTCCCGAAGATGATGGACAAGGGTTGTGCAAGTTCTCTGGAAAGTTCTTTGAGCACGCTCGGGTGCATTTCATCTGGCCCAGGGGATTTGAACTCATCCAGTGCAACTAAATGCCTCTCGACAACCTCTCTGTCCATGTCAACCTGCCACCAAGACACTATCTCTTGGCTACTGCCATCTCTAGATGTGCCTAAACACTTTGACCTGTGGGGAAAAACAGATGTAAAATAGGCACCCATCAGTGGGCCTATTGCCTCCTTTACTTTACGTTTGCTCCTCACATAAAAAAATCTTTTCTTGTTACAATGGGCTTCCCTGGCCAATCTTAGCTCACTCTCAGCTTTGGCCTTTCTGGTGATTGATCTACAGTGCCTAGTAACCTGTAGGTACTCTTCTTTAGAGCTCTGTCCTTCCTTCCATTTCCTGGACATTTCCCTTTTCTTTCTTAGTTCCTCTTGAAGTTCTCTGTTCATCCAAATAGGCTTCTTAGAGCTCCTGCAGTGTTTTCGTCTTTCTGGGATAGCCATTGATTGAGCATGCAATAGCTCTTGTTTGAGTAGCGCCCACCCTTCACATGCTCCCTTCCCTTCCAGCATTCTCGTCCATGGTATGACACTCATCATGTCTGAGTTTATTAAAGTTTGCCTTACGAAAATCCAACATCCGCGTCTGGCTACAAGCTTCCTTTCCTCCCCATCTCAAAAGGAATTCTATGAGGACATGGTCACTTCCCCCTAGGGTCCCCACCTCCTTCACCTCATCCACCAACTCTTGCCTGTTGGTCAGAGTTCTTCTTTGGAAGTTTTTAAGCAGAGGCTAGATAGTCATCTGACAGAAATGCTGATTTTAGGAACTTGGGCAGTTTGTGAGTGGGTGGGCAGGAAGGGATGTGCCAGCGTTTCTTTGCATACCCAGGGAATTGCTAATCACCACTGTGGGATGGTAGGTGAATTTCTTCCAGGCCAGGCTGGATTCCAGATATTTTTGCTGGAGGGATCACTTGAGCATGAAATTGGGGTCACTCTGGGTGGGCAGGTAGTTGTGAGTTCCTGCAATGTGCAGGGGGTTGGACTAGATGACCCTGGAGGTTCCTTCTAACTCTATGATTCTATGACTGGTTACATCAATAGTGTCATTGGGAAAGGTTTGGGTTTTTTGACCATGGATTACGCTACCATGATGAGGCTGTTCTATTTGGAAATGGTTTGCACCTCATGAGGGTGTGAAAAATGTCTTGCAAAAGATCTTGTGGACCTGGTGAGGAGAGCTTTAAAGTAAATACAATGGGGGAATGTACATTCAAAGCTAGTTTAATTATGATAACTATAGATGGGAACAGTGCAGATTTAAAGGGAATGGCACATATGCAGGGAACTATTAACTCATAGGAAGTTCAAATACTAAAAACCCTGGGGTACTTGGATGAAGGATTACGATGTCTCTACACTAATGCACAGAGTTTGGGAAAGAACCAGGAAAAACAAAGTCCTAATAAAGGAGACTAAGATATATAAAAGATATTATACAAACCTGGTACGATAACACACACAACTGGAATAACAGGCTTAAGTGGTACAACTTATTTAAAAGGAACAGACAAATAAAGAAGGGGGGGAGTAGCACTATATGTTAAGAATATACATATTTTTAAGGAAATACATGTGTCTGAGCATGAGAGTTTAGCTGAGAGTCTTTGGGTAAATATAAAAGGTGTAGGAAATAAAGGTGGTGTTATGGTGGGGGTCTGCTATAGGTCAGGTGGAGGACTTGGATCCTAAACTAGATTACATCATTTCACATGATGAGGGATAACCATAGGGGTAGTTTCTTTAAATGAAACCAAATCCTCTGGGCCACGCAAATTGCATCCATAGGTATTAAAAGAATTTGCAGATGTAATCTTCAAGAATGGAGAGGAGAGGCAGATTCTGAGTGGGTGGGAAGAAAGGGATGTGCCAGTGTTTTTTTTTTTTTTTTTTTTTGTGGCCCTTCCTTGCATACCCAGGGAATTGCTAATTGCCACTGTGGGATGAGAGGTGAACTTCCTCCAGGACAGGCTGCATTTGGAGATTTTTGGTGGGAATCACTTAGGCAAGAAATTGGGGTCATTGTAAGTGGGCAGGTAGTTGTGAATTCCTGCATTATGCAGGAGATTGGACTAGATGACCTTGGAGGTTCCTTCCAAGAAGAACTGGATTTTTGTACCCTGTTGTTTACTACCTAAAGGAGTCTCTAAGGGGTTTACAAACACCTGTTCCCTCTATCTCCTCACAATAGACAACCTGAGGGACATGGGTCTATGAGAGGTCTGAGAGAACTGGGAATGGTCTGCAGTCACCCAGTGGGCCTCAGGTGTCTCAAAGCAATTTACAATAACCTTTCCTTCCTCTCCCCATAATAGACTCTCTGTGAGGAAGGTGGGGTAGAGAGCCTCACTTGGAAGCTGGCAACCCTAAGAGGAGGTCCCTCTGTGCATAGCAGTCTTCACCTTAGTCAGGTTTTTTATACTGGTTTTTTATTTACCAGGCCAAGCTTGAAAAAAGTAACTTTAGTTCCCATCTCTCTCCAGCCATTTATTTGTTCATTATTTACAGTTTCAGGCTGTAAATGTTCTTTATTTAGATCTTCCTGCACTTTCCAGACTCACAGGACTGATGCTGTTCTGTCTTGTCTTCGCCCCAGAATACAAACAGTTGTTGGTAAGGGCTGGCCATAGCCCATAGCCCAGGAGGGGCTGCACCTGCACCACTCCCTCCCAACTGCTGTCTGCAGGCCTCTACCAGTGTCTCTAGATCATTGCTATGGCCTCACTGTCAGTCAACTGTTTGGCAGAAGGGAAAAGCTTCCCCCCTTCAAAAGAAAGCACAAGTACGCCCACAGACACCTCTGCGTTGCTCTTGGAATCGCCTCCTTCCCCTCAATCAAAGGCTGTCAGAGGCTCCTTCACAGGAGGCCTGAGGTGACGGAGGAGGGAGTGCACTCACCAGACACCAGCCAGCTCTGTCAGTAGTCTGAGGCAAAGTGAAGGAAGTTGTTGGATGTGACAGGACAGCCCTGGGGGGGAAAGGACAGGCACAGCCTGTCCAAGCCTCCATTCTCACCCCCCTTGGCAGCCCTACGGCGGTCAGGGGCAGACTGGCCAGATTACCCCAGGATGGGTTGGGAGGCAAGCTGTGTTGCCTCCCTATTGGTCCAAAGATCAGACTGGCCCACTCTCTGTCTACCTAAGCCTTAGATTTTTATTATGCAGCAAAGCTGTTCCAGATTGAAGAGGGAATGTCAAACATGGAATACCATAGACATAACTTTATGCTAGCAGATTGATTTTTAAAATCTCATAAAATGCAATAGTCATTTTAAAAGAATGGCAGAATTATATATTTATACCGCATTAATCTGATGGACAAGTTATAAACAAATCTCCAAGTGGATAAGTACCCAGTTGTATTTGGATGCTTCAAATAAAGGTGTTCCTGAAACCAGAATGTTATCATCTTGGTGCCAAGTTTTCCATTAGCAATAGCTGATGTGAGAGTCCTGGGATACATCCAGGAAACATTAGAAGCTAGATACCAATCTCTGTGTTTGCCCTATATCCAAACTGTTAGAGAAAAGTATGTAATACAAATTCCATGCCAGCAACACTGATTTACAGATGAACTGCTTGGCTATTTGTTAAAGAACTTACTGCAAAGAATTCCTGCCTGATCTGGGCAGAAATTATGTTATTATTTTTTAAAAAGAATAGTTGGAACTATTCCAAGGACTGGCAATAGATTTTTTATTTTGGTGGTGGTACGGATACATTTCTGCACTGAAATACATTTTGCTCAGTAGGTCAGTTTTAAGTCAGTTTTATCCTGCTAGGAAATACTGATGAAAACGACATATCATTTTTGTGTGTGTGAATGCAAATTGTATGTGTGGTTGGTTGTCAGAAAAATAAAACATATGACACTTAAATACCAATTCTGATGGTCATGCCAGTGGCTGGCTTTTTGTTCTTAAGTTTGGAGACATTATGGTTCATAACTTTAGGGTTGCTCACGGCTTCTTATATTTTAGAATGTGGCAGTATTTATACTACTGTGCTACAGCTCGTTATGGTGAAGCTATCCAAATGCTTGATATATGAATGACTGAGACTGCAATCTAGTATGTACCTTCCTGAGCTGGGAGTAAGACCCACAGAACAGAATGGCTCCTACATCAAAATAAAAATTCAGAGGTAATTTATATTTATTTTTAGTTGACTGTAGGATTGTTTGCAGGCATTTCTATTACTAGACTTTATGAAAAGCTATTTAAAGTTTGTGTGGGTCCTCCAAATATTAATTGTAATAAATTGACTGCTCCCTTCAATTTCTTCATTAATGAGATCTGAGCTACAAAAAAATATGAGCATATATTACTTTCCACACTGCCTGCCTTATGTTTACATTAATTAAAAAGTCATGAAATCACATGGCAGAAAACTGTACCAGATGATAAACTGGTCTTCTCTACTGGCTCTGTTTAATGTCTGCCAATGATATGTTTCAGTTTGCTTCTACAAAAACATTGCGTAACCTCAGAAAGCTTGATTGATAGAACTTAACAGTAGGAAATAATAGTGGTATGATGCTAAGGGTCTGCTACAGGCCACCACTCCAGGCAGAGGACTGGGATGAGATGGTTCTAAACCAGATTACAAAATTCTCAGAGAGTCAGGACCTAGTGGTCACGGGAGATTTCAATTACCCCGATATCTGTTGGTAGACCAGCTCTGCTAAGAATAAAAAGTTTGATACATTCTTGCCTTGTCTTGCTGACAACTTCATTGCCCAGAAAGTAGAAGGGGCAACAAGGGGGTCTGCTGTTTTGATTCTCACCAATGGGGAATAACTGGTTGATGAGGTAAAAGTTGGTAGTAGTGACCAGGTTATTTTGGACTTTATGATCTTGGGGAAGAGAAAAGCTGTACATAGGCCTATTATGCACAGAGTGGAAGGTCTGCATTCGGGGTGGAATGGCGGCGGCTAAAATCACCAATAATGCATGCCACAGGCAGCAACGGGGCGCAGAGTCAACGTATGCCACCAAAAAAGTTGTGTCAGCGAAATGCGGAAGAAAGTGGAGCTTCCTGGGACCAGGGCTCCAGATTGGCCGGGTGCATAATTGGCTGCTCTGGATTTTGCCGCCGTTCCGTCCCGTCCCGTGCGTTTCCGGTTTGCTTAGCTTCTTCCTCCTCAGCGTTCTCCATGCTGCCGTTTCAGCAGCCGTGCATAAAAGGCCATAGTCACACATATAGGCTGGATTTTAGGGGAGTAAAATTTAACAAGCTTAAAGTTATGTTGACTAGAAACCCATGGTCAGAAAAACTTGAGGAGATGGAAGTCCAAGAAGGTTGGGAGCTTCTCAAAAGTGAAATACTGAAGGCACAATTGCAGACGATTCCTTTGAGAAGGAAAACTGGGAGAAAGTTAAAGAAACCAGAGTGGCTCCATAAACAGCTTTTAAAAGAATTGAGTAATAAAAAAGACTCATTTAGGAAATGGAAGGAGGACCTTATAATCGAGGAAGAATATAAACAAATAACCAAATAACCAAATTCTGTGATTCTATGATTTTGCAGTCTAGGGAGTGCAAGTTCAAATTCCCCAGACTCATTTCAAACATTTTATCCCTAGCAGATAACAAAATGATGTAAATTGCCAGGTAAGCATAAGGCATAAGGCAGATAGAGTACTGAAGCTCCTGTACCAAATAAATGAAGACAGTTTTATGTACACATCCCACACAGTGTTTTTAAAGCATTTGATTTTTTGTAATATTTTTATTTGTAATTGTAATTGTTATGTTGCAATTTAAATACTTTCTTTCCTAAAGGTATTTTGGCTTGTAGTACAACTCCTCCAACAAGTGGCATTAGGACATATAGTCAATGCAGAGCAGAACTTTTCACAAAATTTGTGTACTGCTGAATGAGATATTTTTGCCAAGATGTATCACCAAATAGAGATGTTGCCTTGAAATTCCATTTCAGGGAAGAAGTGTGGAAACCTATCAATCCATAGGTCTCCAAACCTTGAACCTGTCAATATCCCAACAACCGTGCCCGACCACATATGAGTCTTACCCTTCTGTGCATGTTTGCAGGCTTTTGGGGGGGCAGAGTTTCTTCTCTCGAAGCAATACACATGAGCGTGTGAAGCATGTGAAAATCGTCCGGCATACATGGGGCTCGGGAGGGTTGTCTTTTTGTTTCATGGCTACTCCAATGATTACCCGTTTAGTTTGATTGGCATCCTTGTAAGCCAAGAGTAGTGCTCCCTTTGGTTTCAATGGGAATACCTTGGCATATATACTCCCTGGGGCCAGGTGAGAGCTCACTGCATTCTTTTGCTCTTGGTGGGAGTACATGAAGGAGAGGGAGACATGCATAGGTATTTGGAGGGAGATAATTTTTGCGGGATAGAGTGGTTCAGGTGGAGGGTTTAGAGAGAAGGAGCACCTTCAGCATTACCTGTGAGTATTCAGCTGCTTATTTCTGGCTGGCATTCAAAGCACCCCCCCCCCCCCCACACACACACACACACACACGCACATACACACAGCTCATTGCCTGTCAATTGGAGCCTAGCTGAGTTCAGGCAGATGTCTTTTTTTCTTTTTCTTTTAAAGAGACATGTACTGTTCTTTCTGGGGGCAGGGGGCGGATGCATTTTACTTCAACATGTTGTTCTTTGTGGGTTGGTCCTGGAAATGTTAACTCCACCCTTTTTCTTCCTGGAAGTGGGGTGAAGGATCAAAAATAAATCCTTATTTAATCTTTACTTTTCTATAACGTGCTTTTGGGGCACATTTTATTTTGACTTTTACCATCACTTGAGGAGCTTGGGGGGGGGGAGAGAGGTCCTCTGCATTTGTTTTCTGTGTTTGGGACTGTCTTTCACTGCAATGCCAAATCAATATATACACTTTCAGTATTTCAGCAGATAGCATAAACGCAAATCCATTTAGAGTCCTATTAAAGAGACACGATTTATTTTCAGGTGGTGTTCATTTGATCCCTTGGGTGTTAATTTGATCCCCTAATTCAGTTCACATTTGTAACTTTTTTCCTGGGAGTAGAGTGAAAGACCACCAATAAATCCTCGATTCCATTCTGTCCTGTAGAACTTTAAGTTGCCGGATGGTTCCTTCCATGTACCAGTCCATGGTGAACATGGTGAAGGCTGAGCTATCCAAAGCCAAAGGGCACACTGTGCATTTCACAGCTAACTTGAGGAACAGCCAGCAGCATGGCTACCTTTCCCTGACTGCCCACTGGTGGCAACCCAAGGAGTTCTCAGCTGGCACTGCCAATGGTTCCAATCAAGTTGCCAGTGAGAAGTATCCTTCCTCCAGGATACAAGATGTTCCTTTTGCACACTCAGAGGATGGACAAGGCACATATCTTGAGAAACATTGCTGCAGTTATTGAGGACAGCTTGAAAGAGTGGCTGGGCAGTGGGGAGGTGTGTCGTCATGGTTGTGGGCACAAACATGTTGTCTTCTGTTCAAAATGTCGGGAAGGGAAGCATTGTGAGTGTGGCTCACATTCTGAGTCTTGTAGTCAGCTTATCTGACCATAATGGGTTGGAGTTGGGTGGTAGTATAGTGGGCTATCCTGTTCCTGTGATTTCACTGCCATCTCGGGTTTTCATATGGGTATTTTTTACTGTTTTATGGGATTTTAGATTTTATGTAAACTGCCATGAGTCGAGTGGCAGTCTAAAAATTTGAAATAAAATAAAATAAATAAAAATATAATAATCTCTGCAAATTAAAATGTAAATCTAAAATTCTTATAAATGTTCAGTATTTGTTTAAAATGTGCCCACACATGCCCAAACACTTATCTGTTCCACTTAATATTTCTGGTAAGAACTTGGAGGAGGAGCTGGTCTCATTTAAGTGCCACTCAGTGCTTAACACCCACTCAGTGCAGCTTTCCCACCCCTGAGTGCCTCCTCCTCCAACCGGCTTGCCTGACTGTCCAGTGGCCAGCCAATCTCCTTCTGTCCCCCACCCCTGGCCACCCCCTCCTCCCTCCACTTCCCTCTGAGGCTCAGAGGCTGCAGATCACAGCAGCGTGAGAGCTGCCCCTGCTGATGAATTCCCTGCCTGGGGGCCTCCAGCCTTTCCAGGTCCTGGGGGGGGGGGAGAAGCCATCTGCAGAGTTCTTCCACCCATGGACTGAGGACTTTTGAGGGGAGGGGTTAAAGTTTAACATGATTGATAGTTTGAGAGAATATAGGAAAAGAAGCTTAAAAATTAACTCCTATCCTAACTTATAAAACATTTTGCATGCATAATTTTCATCAGAAGGCATGTGTGGACACCCCCAAAGAAACAAATCTGAACCATAGTCTAGTTGTTTAGATAAGATGGAACTGAGTGAGCTGAATGTTTCTGAAAATCAAATATATATTCATTTAAAGTTACACTCAGTAATGGGGGGGGGGGGACCGACCATTAAACTACATTATACTTTGACTAGAGTGGATAGATAGGTTAATAGCTTTTTTACAAGGTTTTAATGTAGTCATTGAACATAGAATTGCCATCTTCCAGCTGGAGCCTGTAATTCTCCCAAAGTTAAAAACTGATCTCCAGACTATGATGGCCAGTTTCCCTTGAGAAAATGGTAGCTTTGCAAGATAGACTATATGGGACCACATGCCCACTGAAACTACCTTTCCTTCACAGGCCAAAAATCTGCAGTAATTTTCCCAATCTGGAGTTGGCAACCCTATTTTAATGTAATCAGCTTCCCATTTATCAGATGCAACCATAAGCATGACTGCTTGGCATTATGCCCTGATTCATACAGTAGGATTTTCTTCTTAGAAAACTTTCATAGGTATCATGGCTTAGCAGTGGTACATTTGTGATTAAGTACTAGCCTGTAACCAGAGTTAATTATTAATATCCTGGACAGAAAAGGGAATTTCACAAGATAGCATTTCCTTCTATTTTAGAGAAAATTCAAGGAGTACATGAAAGCAACCAGAGAGCATATCAAGGCAGTATATTAATGAATCCACTGAGACAGGGTATTAGTAGTTTTTAGCATAGTTATAGGCTTACCTGCATGGAGTTAAATGGTAGCTGCAGCACATTACCATAAAACCACCCCAGCATGCTGTTTTCTAGAATCAGAGACTTCAGCTTTACTGGTATTTGGGAGTATTGTTTGCCATGAGAACACAAGATAATTTGCTGTAATTCATTTATGAAGATAGATGCTATAAATAACATCCCATTTTAAAGTAGATGATCCCATTTTAAAGTAGATGGGCTTTGTGATAACCAAAATGCTACCCAAAGCAACCAAGGTTCCTCCACTTCCACATCAGGTATTTTATCTTCCTTTTATGCTTCAAACTCTTTATGTTATTGTAAGTAAATTGCAAGTAAATTATACATATAAATTGGACAACACTTTGTATAACACACTGCTATAATGTTAAGGTTGCTAGGTAACGAGTGGTCTATATTTGGGAGCTAAATGTATGACAAGAATTGATTGTTGAGGCAATCACTCATAGAATTGTAAAGCTAGGAGGGTTCTAGATATCACAAAATCGACTTATCCCCTATACTAGAATCAAATTATCTTTACAGTCCTATGCAGAGTTATTCCAGTCTAAGCACAGTGATTTCAATAGACTAGTATTAACTACATAGGATTACACTGGTAATAAATTAAACTATGCATTTTAACTTAAGGTAAGAAAGCATACATATTACATTTACTATTGTTAATATCCATATTATATCTATACTACATAATTTACAGAAAAACCATGTAGAGAAATAAGTAGGATTTAAGTCAGAAAATCCTCAGTTGAGGACTTTCATCTATGATGAACATGTTAGGTGGTCTCAGGCATTCCCTTTAACCTTAAATGCACTTTCTTGCCTCCAGTAAACAATACAGGAATAAAAATTCTAGCTTGCCTTATATGAACGGTATATTGTAAAACCTTGTTACAAAATTTATTTTATACAAAAAGACCAACCAAAATGGTTTCTAGATATTTTGCCATTTTCAAGTTCCTTTCCTCAATGGTTGTATCCTAAATTCAAAAAGAACAATTAGTTTCAATATTACATAAATTACCTTATTTAAACAAAAATACATTATTTAAACAATAATTTTATAAATGTTGCAAGCACACACACCTCCTACTACAATAGTATTCCTAACAGCAACACTTCTCAATATAGAAAATAATTCCTGCACTACTATCTAGAGAAGTAACAAAACATAATGAATCATCATCTCACAAAATGAATTAAAACTGTTACTAACTACTCTTACCTTATATTACATTTAATAATATTCATAGGCCACCGGCTCACAGGTTTCAGGAACTATAAAAAGATAAGAGTTCCCAAAGGCTACCTGTACCTTGCAGCAATGGTCCCCAACCTTTTTATCACCAGGGACCGGTCAACGCTTCACAATTTTACTGAGGCCCGGGGAGGGGAAGTCTTTTGCAGAGGGACGTCGCCACCACTTGAACCCCTGCTCCACTTGCTTTCCCGCCGGTGCCCCTGACTTCCCGCCGCCCACTGGGGGCGCTGCCAGCAGCAGCTGCACAGTGTCACACCAAGGGGGAGCCCCAGCCATGGCGGCTGCCGGAGAGCACCAAAGGTGAGCTGGCAGCAGAGTGGCAGGGCAGCCCCTGAGGCAGCAGCCTGGGAGGAGGATGAGAAGGAGCTGCGGCCCGGTACTGACTGATCCACGGACCGGTCCCGGTCCGCGGACTGGAGGTTGGGGATGACTGCCTTAGAGCATATAAACCGCTCTCTTGCTAGAGCTCAATCACATGCAAGTGTGGTCTTAAAGGTACAGGACTGTAATAAAATTTCTTATAATGCAAACATTCCAAGGCTGTATTCAAACCACTAGGGCTAAGAGTGTCCAGGTAAATGTAATGACATCCACGTCTTAACAATTAGGCAGGGTACACCTAGTTACTCTAGTTCTCAGCTTGTGGCATATATTACAGTCCACATTAGCTTGCTTTGTATATGTTGAGCCTATAACAATCTTGAATGGAAAGTCCTGATGAAGGACACATGGTGTGACTCAAAGGCCTTTAGTTCTCTTCCAGCCCTAAATTTCTAGAAACATAAAGAAACTGAAATTGGCTTCTCTATTCATAATTATTGTAATTTCCCTTCTGTTTCTAAATCAGGAATAGGATTCTCACTCAGATTCTTGCTCTCAGGTTCAGAAAGCAGGAAGATATAGAGACAGCAGCAACTGATTTCAGAGCAAAGGAGTTTCCATTCTGGCAAATATCCTTACTAACAAAAGCAGTCTTCCATTCTAACAAACAAGGACTCCACCTTGTGACCAATACACATGAATTACAGAGGGGAATTGACTTGGCATATCTCCCTTCTTTACTTTGAGGTCTTCACTCAGCACAGTTTAGGGATATCAGACCCCCACTGGGGCCAGGGAATCCTCCACTTTGGCATCTCTTCCTCCCACCAGGGGTTCTAGAAAGCAGAGGAAATCCTCCCCAAAGCCCCCAGCCAAAAATTGTATAGCCACTGTTTGCAGGCAGCAGAGTCACAAACAGAGTATCCACAAGTTTCAGTTGGGGGGGGGGAGTGGGCTCAATGGCACCAAGTAGAAGAGCCACAAACAGTAGCTTCACAAATTTTGGGTGGGGGGAGTGGGCATGAATGCAACAGGCACCATCTGCAAGTAGCAGAGCTGCAAACGGAGGCTCCGCAATTTTCAAGTGGAACAGAGTAGACAAAAGGTTCTTTGTTTGTGGCAAAATTCTACCACAGAATTTTGCCCAAAAGCAAAAACGTTAGCCTTGACATCTCTGACAAGTTGACATTACTTTTGTGTAACATCAGCATATTGGGGTGTTCCCAGACCATGCTCCCAAATCCCCCCGATTTCACCTGGCAATCCTAGCACAATTCAAACATTGAAAAAATAGAGAAGTTACTAGCACTGGACTCACCAGTGGATTTCACCTTTACCAATCACATATTCTTTAAATTTAACAGGCAACTTTACTGGACTGTGTAATGGAGATGCCTCATTGGCCCATTATGCACGGCCACCGAAACGGCGATTTCGGGTCACATGGAAAATGCGGAGGGGGAAGACACGACGCATACCGGTTATGTACGGGGCGGGGCACGACGGCGGCAAAACCCAGAGTAACCGATTATGCACGCGGCGATCCGGGCGCCGCTTCTGGTTGCGCCCCGGTCACCCGGAAGCTGCGCTTTCTTCCGCGTTTCACTGACGCGGCTTTTTCGGCGGCATGCACCGAAGCTGCGGCCGGTTGCAGCCGGCTCCGTGCGTTATCGGTGATTTTAGTCGCCGCCATTCCACCCCGAATGTGCGCTAAAACCCCCGTGCATAATGGGTCCTTGAGAAGCAAATTGTTTCATTACAGAATTGGCAAATTGAATGTGTTCACAAATGAATTCATAGGGAGAAGGGAAGACCAAGACCAAGATGATGAAGAAGAGTTGGTTTTTATATGCTGCTTTTCTCTACCCGAAAGAGTCTCAAAGCAGCTTACAATCGCCTTCCCTTTCCTCTCCCCACAACAGACACCCTGTGAGGTAGGTGAGGCTGCGAGAGCCCTGATATTGCTGCTTGGTCAGAATATTACTGCTCGGTTAGGGTTAGGAACATCATGACATGCAAACAATGTTTTCATCTTGGCTACAACCATGCCTTCTGTCTTATCTAGCAACAACATAATTTCAGAATATGTTGCAAATCATTATCGCTAAACATTATAAAGTTGAAGTTGCGTGCAGACAATTCACTCCCTACCTGATTGGCCCTCCCTGGGGGTGTGCCACGAATAGAGAGAGAGCACTCTGCCAATGAAGGCAATCAGCCCAAATTGCACTTTGTCAATGAGGGCCAATCAGTTCACTGGATGTGAAATTTACCCACCCAAGGTAAAATATCCTGGGGTGATAATAGATAAGGATATGAAAAATCATTTTGAGAATAACTAAGCTACGGAATGAGATCCATCCTTATAGCATTCAACATTAATAAAGAATGTTTTTAAACAATGTCCTTTCTTGAATTTACTTTCAGTTTATTTCATTCCAAGGACGTCCTTGGAATCAAATAAACTGAATGTAAACTCAAGAAAGGACATTGTTTAAAAACATTCTTTATTATTGTTGAATGCTATAAGGATAGGTCTTTTCTTCTTGGTTTGACTTATCTGAGACAGTCCTGTGTTTTTCCTATTGTCACATGGAATGAGATCTAACAAGAAATCACAAGATGGTCCAAGTTGAACTTATCCTGGTCGGTCCGAATCGCTACTGTCAAAATGAACATATTACCTAAATTCAATTTCTTGTTCCAAGATTTACCTCTACAAATCAAAGACTCTGTGATACATAAATGGCAAAGTGTAGTAAGCAAATTTATTTGGGACAATAAAATACCAAGGATTGCCTTCAAAATTTTGCATGATGAAAAAAAAAAGAGGAGGCCAGAATAAACTTAAAACTTTATTCTCATGTGGTTGTATTGATAGCAATATCAGACTGGATCTCAGTCCAAGTTGAACTTATCCTGGTCGGTCCGAATCGCTACTGTCAAAATGAACATATTACCTAAATTCAATTTCTTGTTCCAAGATTTACCTCTACAAATCAAAGACTCTGTGATACATAAATGGCAAAGTGTAGTAAGCAAATTTATTTGGGACAATAAAATACCAAGGATTGCCTTCAAAATTTTGCATGATGAAAAAAAAAAGAGGAGGCCAGAATAAACTTAAAACTTTATTCTCATGTGGTTGTATTGATAGCAATATCAGACTGGACCTCAGATCCCACAGCAAGAGAATTAATATTAAGAAATGCGGGATGGTAACAAGGTTTTCATAGTGCTCTTTGGCCATTACCTGGACAAAAAAAAAGATGAATATGAATAAGTGGGTGACGACTATGATGAATATCTGGAATAGATATAAGTATATTTAGGTAAA
Source organism: Paroedura picta (assembly GCF_049243985.1). NCBI lineage: Eukaryota > Metazoa > Chordata > Lepidosauria > Squamata > Gekkonidae > Paroedura > Paroedura picta. The sequence goes on along the minus strand of NC_135371.1, from coordinate 106,390,372 downwards.
TCATCACTTCTGAAATTGCAAATTGAGGCTTATTTTTCCAGAACACATTTGAAAATATTGGGTTGCCTCAAGTACAAGGACCTGTTAATTAGTACTGGCTTATTCAAAAGCCTATCAACTTTGAACACAGAAGGAATTAATTTGTAATGGTTGCAATACAATCAAAAGGTTTCTAGATATAATTCTGATTTTTCAACATATTTGAACCCTTTATCAGGATTACCAGAATTTGAAAATATTTTATTTCAGAATAAATCACATTTACAAGGGAAAATATATACGTTGGTATTGAAATATGAATCTGAGCAGGTTAAGCATTGTATGGTAAAATGGATGCAAAATTTACATTTAAATATTTCCCTGGATCAGTGAAAAAGTCATGGTGTAATTTATCTAAAGTTACAAAATTTCAACCATTAAGAGAAAACTGGTACAAAATGTTTTATAGATGATACATTACTCCTAAGGTTATAAGTAGAATTGCAAAAGAGTGTAAAGGTATTTCCATCTTTCCCCCTACCTGTCCCCTGACCACTTGGCCACAGTGATCCATGCGACAGTCACCTCCAGATTGGATTTCTGTAACTCACTCTGTGCGGGCCTATCCTTGTCCTTGATCCGGAAACTTCAGCTAGTGCAAAATGCAGCTGCGAAGGTCCTCACTGGCACACCTTGGAGGGCCCACATCCAGCCTATGCTGAGGCAGCTGCATTGGTTGCCAATTGCTGTCCAGATCCAGTTCAAGGTTTTGGTTTTAACATTTAAGGCTTTACGCAGGTTGGGACCCATATACCTGAGGGACCGCCTGTCGCCCTATGTACCCCACAGGGCCTTACGCTCTGCGGGGGGGGGGGAATCTATTGGTCGTTCCCAGCCCCAGAGAAGCACACCTAGCCTCAACCAGGGCCAGGGCTTTCTCTGTCCTGGCCCCTACCTGGTGGAATGAACTCCCGGGTGAGCTATGGGCCCTGCAGGAGCAGTCAGCATTCCGCAGGGCCTGTAAAACGGAGCTCTTCCACCAGTTCTATGGTTGAGGCTGGGATTGGCGAGGAAGAGCATAACCCCCCCCCCCGCGCGGGGTTTGAAGTATACACCACTACTCTCCATTCTCGAACGTCCTTGATTGGGTAGGGGGAGAGTGGGAATTTTTTAAAGTCTTTTAGTGGGAGTTTTAATGGGGGATTTTAAGACTGCTGTTACCCGCCATGAGCCTATGTAGGGTAATAAATTTAATAACAACAACAACAACAACAATTTGTTGGAAATGTAATGAAAAAAATGGGCTCTTTTTTCATATGTGGTGTTGTACTAAAATAGCTAAATCCTAGGCAAAAATGCATACAATACTGCAGTCAATGCTTAGGTTTAAGTTTCCTTTAAAACCAGAGAATATGTTGTTGAGCTTTTATCCAGAAAAGTTGCCACATCAAGCAGGGACTTTTCTATGCTATGACCTCAGCTAGAATAACTCTGGCAAGAGAATGGAAATTGTAGACTTCACGTTTTATATCAGCCTGGATGGTGTCAGGATCTTTGACTCAGGAAATAAGCAATCTTGTTTTCGAAACAAAAGTTCTTTATTCAGAAGTGAAAGCGCCCAGGAACATACATTGTCAGTTCTGAGTTACGTTTAGAGACACCAGGGATTATACATGCTGAGCCCCGCCCTCAGGAATGTCAGTTGCCAAACATAAATCAAAAGCCTAACTCATACCAAACTACAAAGTTTATATAATACAGATTTTAATTCCTAGATAGAAGGGGACATGTACAGAGGCATACATCTGTAGTAATGGGTGCATTTTTACATTCAGCTGAACAATAAAGTAGAATTTGTTATGAACCCTGACCGTTACTCCAATACGTCACAGTTGGCACCAGAAGAGAAACCTCTGTGCGAACTAATTTACATGGGAGGCAGCTGTGCCCACCAAGGTTATTTGGCTGGACGCTTATCAGCTTCCAAGCAATCCACAGAGAACAGAGACAGACACAAACTGGTTCCCACCTCCAGGTGAGGACTGGAATCTCTACACCTAAGGCTTAACCTGATTTACAATATAAAGCCTTCTAGCAATGTTTATTTATTTATTTATTATATTTATATACCGCCCTCCCTGGGGGCTCAGGGCGGTTTACATAATAACATAAGAACAATACATGGAACAGTCTATAAAACATTTGAATAACCGTACAATAATAATAACTTGTAATTGTAAGCATATAACAATATAATAGTATAACCAATAAACAATGCAACAGTGCAACAATACAAACAGGGCTAGAGTATACAGGCGGTGTTCTGAGGAGGGGGGGCGGGGGGATATATATTCCATAGGCATGTAATAACAAAGGGGGGGCAGGCTGGATGTCCATCCAATAAACCACAATTATTTGGCAGAACCAACCTGGTTCTGTCAGAAGGACAAGGGCGCAGATCTCACAAAAATGGCCAAACTAACTACTCAGGTCAATGGAAGATCAACACAAGCATTCCAAGGACAATGGCATTATTATCTGGATTTTCTCAGTAAACAGATCTAAGGGTGAACAACGGCAAACTAATACTCCTGAATTTCTGTTGGGGAAATCCCCTGTATTTCTATTTTTTGTTTTTTCTATATCTAATGTATCATTATTTTCTTTTACTAATAATAAAAAATTAAAAATTAAATTATACAAAATACTGCACTGTTTTTCTAAGTCAGGTGACAAAATCACTGATTGCAGCAGCCTCATTATATTGTAGTTACTATAACTTGTATCTCAAAAAATGCGAGGAGTTTTCTTGGTTCACACTACAATTTGAAATCTGTTAAATCTTTATAAAGCTTTATTGGCAAGGTTTGCTAACACCACTTGCATCTGTTCCACTATATATTTCTGGTAAGGCCTTGAAGGACAAGAGTGTCTCATGGCTTAACTGCTGTCCCGCCCTTGGGTGCCTCCTCCTCCAACTGGCTTGCCTGTCTGTTCAGTGGCCAGCCAATCACCTTCTGTCCCCCACCCCTGACCATTCCCTTCTCCTTCCACTTCTCTCTGAGTTTTGGAGGCTGCAGATCCCTGTCGTTGAGATCCCTTCCTGGGGCCTCCAGCCTGCAGACTTTCCATGTCATGGGGGAAGGAGAGGTCATCTGCAGAGTTCTTCCACCCCCACCCCAGTCTAGTGCCCCGTGTATTCCTGAATGCGACTGGCTTGGCCCCTAATATTATTATAATTCTCAAGTGCTTTCCCCCCTATGCCGTGAAGTAAGACTGCAGTTTTATAATCCTCTGACACTTCTTCAGTTTTTCCGACTCCAAGGTACAGTTTTGATTTCTGTTCCCATTTCCTCCTTTTCATCCCTAAATTCACTATTTCTATCACTATTCAGTGTTTCTTGAAAATCCAGCATAGAATACTTACAGATACCTGCTTTTCAAGTCACACAGCAGAGATGGGTGGGTTTAAAACAACACTGATTTATTAGCAAGAAGACACAAGGATGGGAAGAGCTGGCAGGACAGTCTATGCAGTCTACAATTCTTACTAACAAAAAGAACTAATGAGCAGGGACTCTTCCCCAAGAGACTAAATCAACAGAAACAAATATAAAGGTATATACAATAAATATTCTATACTGTTGGGGATAGTTTTTATCACAGAATGAAATAAAACTTTCTGGTTGAATAAAGTTTTTAACACCTAGAAAAAAAACAAAGCCAGAAAGTGATGCACAATAAAGAACTGGAGCCATTATTTTCACAGGGAAGTGGTCCAGGAGCACTATTTATTATCAGTCATTGCATTTTACTTACTATGTTCTTCTCCTTCAGTTCAAAACTGACCTCACACAGCCCCCTCAAGGAGTATTAATCTATACAACCTTATCAGAATGTTTCTGCTTGGCTCCATGTCACAATATGTCCAACACACTTCACTGGTTATAATAATAGCTTTGCCCCTGTTCAGTTTGTCTAATGATGTCTGGAACTGTAAATAATATCAATACAGTCTAGAAATTTGGCAACCAAGCAAAGATGTCATCTGACCACATTTTGGTAGTGCTGTACATCTACTGTCTGAACCCTGGAGCTGCTGTCAGAATTATAAGCTTTTGAGTATGCAAGCAGGTTCCCACCATCACAGCCTCCACTCATTTCTGCAGGTGCATCATATGGATGTTTATGTTTAATTGCTCATCCTAGGAACCAGCTGTCTTCATTAGCATGCAGACAGGTTCAAACTGAATTCCAAGATGCCATAAATGCACACAGATGTGGTAAACACAACAGAATACTAAACTGTCTATTTAAAATATATATCTAGTGGGTTCCTTTATGCTTCTTGTCATAATAATTTTCATTATTTGTAGCATCAGATATTGTTAAGCTATTAAAAATAAAACAACCAAACCAACACTAACCAGTTTGTTAGTAGACTTATTTTCTGAAGATGTTTAGGGCAAGGCTTTCTGGAGTATTATTTACCTGTTAAGGAGCAATTCCCCAAAATAATAAATTATTTTAATTTAAAAAATAAATTATCTAATAGCATAATGGGGGGGGGGTGAGGAGGAAGTTGAGGAGGCACTATGTCAGCATATCTCTGAGATACATGGGTGTATCTCCAACATGCACCAGCCAGGCATCCCACAGCTGAGGAACTGGCATGACAATGGCATGCAGCAACATCAGGCCAAGCTGCTGTACCTGTGGAGAAAAAGGGTATGTCAGGAGCTGGCTCCCTTATGCCATCCCAACCCCAGAACGTGTCACCTCCCAAACCAACAGCAGCTTATGTAAGCAAAAAAACATTACAGCATAGGCCACAGAAACCCATAAAATGGAAAAGCATTTTATTAAGTTTAGACCAGTTCTCGAGCCTAGATCATCCTGTATTCTGATTCTGTCTTCTGTTGTGTTTGCTACCCTTCCCAGTTTAGTATCATCTGCACATTTAATAAGTATCCCCTCTAATCCCTCATCCAAATCGTTTATAAATATGTTGAACAACAGAGGCCCCAGGACAGATCCCTGGACACTCTACTTGTCACTCTTCTCTAAGAGGATGCTGAACCATTAACAAGTACCCTCTGGGTATGATCAGTCAACCAGTTATCGATCCACCTGAATGATAGCCCTTCAAGGATTTGAATATATCATATCAACAGAGCCTCTTGTGGCGCAGGGTGGTAAGACAGCAGAAATGCTGTTTGAAGCTGTCTGCCCATGAGGCTGGGAGTTCAATCCCAGCAGCTGGCTCAAGGTTGACTCAGCCTTCCATCCTTCCAAGGTCGGTAAAATGAGTACCCAGCTTGCTGGGGGGTAAATGGTAATGACTGGGGAAGGCACTGGCAAACCACCCCGTATTGCATCTGCCATGAAAACGCTAGAAGGCATCACCCCAAGGGTCAGACATGACCCAGTGCTTGCACAGGGGATACCTTTATCTTTACCTATCATATCAACTCTTATTCGTCTTCTCTCCAGGCTAAACAGGCCAAGCTCCCTCAACCTTATACAACGTAGTCTCCAAACCCCTCACCATCTTCGTAGCCCTTCTCTGTACACACTCCAGTTTCTCTACAACTTTCTTCAGCTTTGGTGCCTGAAACTGAATAGAGAACTCCAAGTGAAGTCTAACCAGAGCAGACTAAAGCAGTAACATCACCTCATGTGCTCTGGACACTATTCTACTTTTAATATAGAACCAAATCCTGTTTGCCTTTTTAACTACCAAGTTACACTGCTGACTCATGTTCAGTGTCTGATCTACAGAGACCTCCAGATACTTTTCACACATACTACTGCCAAGACAAGCCTCTCCCATCCTATAGTGAAGCATATGATTTTTCCTACCTAAATGAAGAGCTTTGCATTTATTACGATTGAAATTCATTTTATTCATTCAGTCTAATTTTCTAGCCTGTCAAGATTCTGATTCAAATCTTCTGGAGTGTTTGCTACCCTCCCTGTTTACTGTCATCTGCAAATTTAATAAGTACCCCCTTCTATTCCTTCATCCAAATTGTTTATAAATATGTTGAACAACACAGGGCCCAGTACAGATCCCTGAGGCGCTCCACTCATCACTCCTCTCCAAGAAGATAATGAACTATTTACAAGCACTCTGAGTTTGATCTGTCAACCAGCTCTCCGTCCACCAAACAGTAATAGGATCCAGACCGTATTTTGCCAGCTTATCAATAAGAATTTAATGTGGAACCTTATCAAAAGCCTTATAGAAATCAAGGTAAACTATGTCTACAGCATTCCCATGATCTAGCAAAGTAGTAACTTTCTCAAAAAAAGTGATACGGTAAGTCTGACATGACTTGTTCTTGAGAAAGCCATGCTGACTCTTAGTAATTACAGCCATCCACTCTAGCTGCTCAAGGACTAACTGTTTAATTATTTATTCTAAATTTTTAATATATTTTTTTTATTTTCATAAAGATAGAAATATAGAAATAAGATAGGTAGTATAAGTTGTTAATACAAAGAACAATAAAATATAGTCTTCATTTGTTACACTTAAACCCGCTCCATTAAGTGTCCCCTTTTAGTTAAGCTTTGAGTTTGGGCTGGGGCACTGCGGAGATATACTTAATAACATAGGTTCAGCTTACATAGGAAATCTAAGACCCCACATTACTGCACAGTGGTATGAACTTTTGCCCAGAAATTATACAATTTTCACATTTCCACCACATATGAAAAAAGAAACCTTCTTTATCACCACATTTCCAACATTTGTTATCATAATTTTTAGCAATTTTAGCAATCACTTTTGGTGTCAAATACCACCTAAAAAGCATTTTATACTTCCACAGTTCTTGGGATTCTTCAACTAATTTTCTGTTGACTATAAATGTAACCTTGTTGTAGGGATTGCATAGAAAATTAGGATTTTAACACAGTCAAAGAGCTTTCCTGACAGATATTCAACACCATATTTTCAGGTTTGAATTAAATACTTAACATTGAACATTTCTTGTAGAACAAAGTATGGTTACAAAGTATAGACAGAAAAAACAGGCAGAAAATAAATACTAAAGGTGCAAAAATCAGGTGGTTAAGCTAAGATTTTACACACTGAAGGAAATTCAGAAGAAAATGTGCTCTACCAGGAGTCCCCAACATGTTGTCTCTGGGTATCATGGCACCTGCAGGCATCTTTTCTGGTGTCCACCATGTGTTTTAAGAAAGTACACAGGGTCAGAAGGGACTTTTGATCCCCATGGCTTCTCATTGGCTATCAGAGATCTGATGGCCAGTAACGGTTTCTTTTTCAAGTTGCTTTGGCAGCAGCTGCCACCACAGCATAAGGATCTTTTCTGTACAACTGAAAATAAGCTGTATGGAAGAAAACAATTATAAACAATATGTTTGTTTTAAAAGGAATCCTGTTAAACCTAGTTTCTTCTTGAAAGGCTTAAGAGTTATTATTATGCATGACCTCATGCCTTTAGATTTTGCAGACCATTCCACCTCTGGAGGCATCTATTTTGTGGTTGTGCCAACCATCCGGTGTCAGAATTTCAAAGGTGACCATAGGATCAAAAGTCTGGGGGACCCCTATGCTAAAGAATGAACATAACATACCCATCAGCTTCTTCTGTATTATTTAGCACAATAAACAGCAGTTGTATTTTTCTTTTAGATAACGTAAAATATAGCAGTCCTTCACAGTATTATTATGAATACCAAACTTGTATAAAGCTGTGAGAATACTTCTGACAAACTTAGTAAAGTTTATGATCTTTAGCAAAATATATTTATTTTACAAAATTTGAAACTTCCTTGGCAACCCATGGTTCAATGTCTAATGAGAAAATATATTTTTGACAACTTGTGGCAATTATCAAGCTTTGTGAAGGCGATTGTGCTATGCATGTTGTTTAAGGCGGTGGTCCCCAACCTGCGGTCCACGGCCCAGTGCCGGGCCGCGAAGTCCTTGGCGCCGGGCCATGGCTTCTTCCCTCCCCCAGAAGCTCGCCAGGCCACGAGCAAATCGGCCATCAAAGCGGCCGATTACCTTGCAGCCCGGCAAGCTTCTTGTTTCGGGTGAGGGAGGGAAGAGAAGCTTGCCGAGCCGCAAGTTAATCGGCTGCTTTGGCGGCCGATTTGCTGGTGGCCCGGAGGGGCCGGGAGGTGAAGCAGCGGCCGCCGGCATGGCGGCGGCGCAAACGCGCGTGCGCAGACTGCCGCGCACGCATGTTTGTGCCCCCGCCGGGCGCAAACACACATGCGCAGCAGTCCGCGCACACACATTTGCGCTGGGGCTGCCGTGCGTGCGCGGGCCCCCGGGCCGCCCTCTCCCCACTCACCGGAGCAGCGGTCCGTGACAGCCGAATGATTGCGGACCGCTGGTTTAATGTATGATTGCTGGAATTTTTAAGACAGAGATAGCAGTTGTGTTGACAAATGTTATTCATTTCAGTTGATGGCACATATGGAATCCCAAGCAAAACAGTACAAAAACCTGTAAGGCAAAACTCTAGGCTTGTATGACCTCTGGAAAAGAAGAAGAAGAAGAGTTGGTTCATATATGCTGCTTTTCTCTACCCGAAGGAGGCTCAAAGTGGCTTACAGTTGCCTTCCCTTCCCTCTCCCCACAACAGACACCCTGTGAGGTGGGTGAGGCTGAGAGAGCCCTGATATTACTGCTCAGTCAGAACACCTTTATTAGTGCTGGCTGCATGTGGAGGAGCACAGAATCAAATCAGCTCCCCAGATTAGAAGTCCGCACACATAAAGACTACACCAAGCTGGCTCTCTGAAACTGTAGTAGCTTAGCTTAATGAAAGCTTAGATCCATGGTGTAATGTATGCATGTTTGATTACAAGATAACAGTCCTCACCAGCCATACAAATGCCTCAAAACCTGCCTATCTGTGCCCCCCCCCCACACAAGCAGTATTACATATTGAAAGCAATCAGAAAGAAAGCACACAGATCTACCAACTTGCAAACATAGCTTGTCATTATGGATCACCCAGGATTCAACAGCCCAAAACAGCAAGCACAATCCAGTTCAACTGCATACCATGTCCTACCTCACAGTAGCATCAATTGCTTCCATCACAGACAACAGGCATGGAAAACTGGAAGTTTAGCATCCATAGAAGAAATATGGTCCTGCAGTGAAAACAGTTAAAAGGGACAGTGAGTATTAAGGGCTGGAATTATGTGTCATTTATCTCCAATGCACCTATTCATAATGTCCCTGCACAGAAATGCTGCTTATCAATTAGAAGAGGGGGGAAAAGTACTGACAATTGCAACAAATATTTGCAAATTGTGCTGTATTCCCATCATATTAAGTAAGCATACTGTCCTTTTCAAGCCTTGGAAGCTTCATACTGCATTGTTAGTATTTCTGGTGCTGATTAATTATCCATCGTTACAAATACAATTATGTGTACAATGAATGTCTTCTAAAATTGAACACATCTTTGACTGACAAATCTGTTTCTCTCTAGATCACAGATCTGTGCATGTTATCTTGTGTCAAATTAGGATGACGTGATCAGATTCGCATGTTTGAAAGCTGGGAAAGACTGACCAGAATTCAAAAATCACATTGAAAATACAAGACTCAATCTGTAAACCGCTCCTGTGGAGCATCTGTAAACCGCTCCTGTGGAGCAGTAAAAATATAACAGTAAGGGCTAGGTGGGAGGAGAAAGGGGCGTGATGAGTCCATGATAAAAACGCGGACGGGCTAATCGGGAGCTGCTTTGCTCTGGGGCCCAGTGGCCAATGCGGCTTCCCATTGGCCACTTGGCCCGTCCTGGACTCCGAGGTGAGTGGGCCAGGGGAAGAGGCTTCGCCGCCGGGAAAAGAGCAGGGCCTGGGACCTTGGGCGGAGACCTTGGCCCGGGACCTTGGGGGGGAGGGGTGGTGGGAAAGCTTCGACTCACCCAGAAGAGCAGGCCCGCCACGTCGGAGACGTGTCTAAGCCAGGACCTCGGGGGGAGTGGGGAGGGGGGAAAAGGCATTGGCATGGCGAGAAGAGCAGGCCTGATGCTCCTGTCGCCGTGCCGAAGCCACCAAATCGGTGGAGGGGTTGAGGAGAGGGGCCGGTGGGGATGCTGCGGTAGGGGCGCTTGCAAGGAGCTCTGCGAGCCCTCCGGCCCCACCAGCACCCATGCTAGCACCCATTGTATTTAAAAATACAATGGACTTTGCCCCTAGTTATGTTATAATTCCTTATATCTAAGATAATAAATATTAGCTATGCACCCTATCATTACTACTTACAAATACTCGTTAGGTCATATTTTTATATGCTACTTATAAATAAGTATAGCTACTTATAAATAAATAACTCTACATGACTTATGAGATGAAAGTTTACCTGCCACACTTTGAACCTGCCCGTAGTTAAAGTTCTTCCTCTTCCATTTTTTCATCACTAAAGCCCGTGAAATAAATTAAGCTGAGAGACAAAGAGTGACTAACTATAGTCCAGCATGCTTACTATTATATCTCACTGGCTCTCAGTTCATATGGCAAACATATACCATACCCCCAAAAGGTATGCATTCCTGTAGGCCCACACCTGTATTCCTTAAAACCTATAGAGTATGAGACTCTGAAAGGTCTTGGACTATGTGACAGTTAATTCTGCTATTGCTTTTTCCCATTCTTTAAACTATACATGTCTAAGGCATTTTAAAGACAAGAAGAATCTGCTTATCACCTTGCTGGTACAAATTGCCTGGGAGAGGACAACGCTACATGATGAGAGAATGTGTTTCTATACTTAATAGTTCTATACTTTAGCTTGAAGGAATCGTTTGTACTTGTCAGATATTTAAGGGTTCCTCTTTATCTATCAAACAATCTGACAAATTGCCACAATTTTGCTGAAACAACTCAGCAACTAATATAAATCGGATTACAAGATGGCTCATAGTGCTAGCCTCAATACATTTACAGGTTAGTACCTAGTGCCTCCAGCAATATGTGGCCCGAGAACTTCCAGAAGTATAGGCAGGATTTTGAAGAGGCAGAGGAACTAGAGATCAAATTGTTTGGGTGACGGACGCATTTTAGTCCGCCCACGGAGACTTATGGAATCCGAAGGATTCCTGAATGCTCTGCGGGACCCGATGCCCTCCGGTGTCTCGTTGGAGGCCTTGGTGGAGGACTGGCAGTCCCGCCTGTTGGCCGCCATTGACGAGATAGCTCCTGAGCGCCCTCTCCGCCCTCGCCTCAAGCAGGCCCCGTGGTTTACCGCGGAGCTTCGGGAGAGGAAGAGGGAGGTGAGACGGCTAGAGCGAGTGTGGCGGAAGACCCGCGACGAAGCTACAAGAACATCTCATCGCACGCTTATGAGGGCGTATGAGATGGCGGTGAAAGCGGCAAAGTGTGACTACTTTGCTGCGGAAATCGCGTCCGCTAGCTCTCGCCCAGCCCAATTATTTAGGATAGTTCGGACCCTTACTGCCCTCGAAGGAGGGCATCAAAATAGTAGTCAATTGGAACTAGGCTGCGAGGCTTTTGCGAGCTATTTTGCGGATAAGATCTTGTCGCTCCGTCGTGACCTTACTGCCACAGTTGATACAGTTCGTGAACTAGAAGCTCCGTGGCCGTTACGGGGGATCAGGTTTGATGGCTTCAGGCGGCTCTCTTTATCCGAAGTGGACAAATTGCTAGGGTCGGTGAGGGCGACCACTTGCCCCCTTGATCCCTGTCCGTCGTGGTTGCTTAAGATCAGCGACCCACGGATAGGTGTTCCCCTGAGGGAGATTATAAACCTCTCCCTTACATCGGGAGAATTCCCTCAGCGGCTCAAGGAGGCAGTGGTTCGCCCTCTTCTGAAAAAACCATCGCTGAATCCGCGGGACCCCGCCAGCTACCGCCCGGTATCGCATCTTGCATTCCTGGGCAAGGTGGTTGAGAGGGCCGCCGCGGACCAGCTCCTAGCATTTTTGGAGGAAACTTCGGCCCTTGATCCATACCAGTCTGGGTTCCGTCCTGGCCATGGGGTGGAGACTGTGCTGGTCGCCCTGACAGATGATCTCCGGCGCCAGCTGGACCGGGGCGGGTCGGCCATTCTCGTGCTATTAGACCTGTCAGCCGCATTTGATGTGGTTGACCACGAGCTCTTGGTTCACCGCCTCGCTGATACTGGGATTGGAAGGGTGGCTCTTAAATGGCTATCCTCCTTTCTAGAGAACAGATCACAGAGGGTCGCTGTGGGGGAGGAGTTATCCGACTCCTTTGCACTCCCATGTGGGGTGCCACAGGGAGCGGTGCTCTCCCCCACGTTATTTAACATCTATATGCGTCCCCTGGCTCAGCTGGTACGGAGTTATGGGCTTGGGTGTCACCAGTACGCTGATGATACCCAGCTCTATCTCTTGATGGACGGCCGGCCAGATCTCCCCCCAGAAAAATTCGCCAGTTGTTTGGAAGCAGTGGCTGGATGGATCAGGAAGAGCCGCCTGAGACTCAACCCCTCTAAGACGGAGGTCCTTTGGCTAGGCCGAAGGGAGCAGGAACAGGAAGCGCGTCTTCCCTGCCTGGACGGGGTACAATTGTCATCTGTGCCCCAAGCCAGGAATTTGGGAGTGATTCTGGATGCCTCACTCTCCATGGAGGCCCAGGTCACTAAAGTAGCCCGGACGGTGTTTCTCCATCTACGCCAAGCTCGGCTACTAGCGCCCTACCTGCCCCCGGAACACCTGGCCACTGTGATCCATGCAACGGTTACTTCTAGATTAGACTTCTGTAACTCGCTCTACGCGGGCCTACCCTTGTCTCTAACCCGGAAGTTACAGCTGGTACAGAATGCAGCTGCACGGGTCCTCACTAAATCATCTTGGAGGTCCCATGTTCAGCCTCTGCTGAAGCAGCTGCACTGGTTGCCAGTTTGTTTCCGGATCAGGTTCAAGGTTTTGGTACTAACCTTTAAGACTATACGCGGCTTGGGTCCTGCATACTTGAGGGACCGCCTATCTCCTTATGCCCCCCGCAGGGCACTTCGCTCTGCGGGTAAGAATCTGCTGATGATCCCAGGACCCCGGGAGGCACGCCTGGCCTCGACAAGGGCCAGGGCCTTTTCGGTCCTGGCCCCTACCTGGTGGAATGAGCTCCCTGAAGAGCTGCGGGCCCTGTCGGAGCTCTCTGAGTTCCGCAGAGCCTGCAAAACGGAGCTCTTCCGCCAGGCGTTTGTCTAAGGCCGGGTGATGGCCCGGGGCTAAGATCGGACCCCTCTCCCCGGAGGGGGGAGGCCAGTACTAAACTGACCTGGTTCCCCAGAGTGTTCCATCCTATGCCCAATTATCCTCCGTTCCCTTCTGCTCATCCAGTGGGCCTGTACGGGAATAGTTTTAATCGCCATCATTGTGACTTAGTCATTGTTTTAATGGGGTTTTTAATGGGGTTTTAATGGGGAATTTTAATGGTTAATATATTGTATTTGTATTGAAATGTTGTGAACCGCCGCGAGCCGGTTTCCGAGAGCGGCGGTCATACAAATCAAATAAATAATAATAATAAAAATAAAAATTGCCAACATACGCTGGATCATGGAGAAAGCTAGGGAGTTCCAGAAGAACATCTACTTCTGCTTCATTGACTATGCTAATGCCTTTGATTGTGTGGAGCACAACAAATTGTGGCAAGTTCTTAAAGAGATGGGAATACCAGAGCATCTTATTTGTCTCTGGAGAAATTTATATGCAGGTCAAGAAGCAACAGTGAGAACTGAACATGGAATCACTGATTGGTTCAAAATTGAGAAAGGAGTTCGGCGAGGCTGTATACTGTCACCTTGCCTATTTAACTTGCATGTGGAGCACATCATGAGAAAGGCGGGATTAGAGGAGTCACAAATAGGGATCAAGATTGCAGGGAGAAATATCAACAACCTCAGATATGCAGATGATACCACTCTCATGGCAGAAAGTGAAGAGGAATTAAAGAGCCTGTTGATGCGGGTGAAGGAGGAGAGTGCAAAAGTTGGCTTGAAACTCAACATCAAGAAAACAAAGATCATGGCATCCGGCCCTCTGAATTCCTGGCAAATAGATGAGGAAGAAATTGAGATAGTGACCGATTTTATTTTCCTGGGCTCTAAGATTACTGCAGATGGGGACTGCAGCAAAGAAATTAAAAAACGCTTGCTGGGGAGGAAAGCTATGGCAAATCTAGACAGCATCCTAAAAAGCAGAGACATCACCCTGCCAACAAAAGTGCGTCTAGTCAAGGCTATGGTATTCCCAGTTGCAATGTATGGATGCGAAAGTTGGACCATAAGGAAGGCCGAGCGTCAAAGAATTGAGGCTTTTGAACTCTGGTGCTGGAGAAGACTCTTGCAAGTCCCTTGGACTGCAAGGCGAACAAACAGGTCAGTCCTAGAGGAGATCAGCCCTGACTGCTCCTTAGAGGGCCAGATCCTGAAGATGAAACTCAAATACTTGATCACCTCATGAGAAAGAAGGATTCCCTGGAGAAGAGCCTAATGCTGGGAACAATCGAGGGCAAAAGAAGAAGGGGATGACAGAGAATGAGGTGGCTGGATGGAGTCACTAAAGCAGTCAGTGCAAACTTAAATGGACTCCGGGGAATGGTAGAGGACAGGAAGGCCTGGAGGATCATTGTCCATGGGGTCGCGATGGGTCGGACACGACTTTGCGCCTAACAACAACAACCAAGTGCCTACAAACAGCTGTCTAAGTAGGAAAGCTAAAAATAAAATAGTAGGGATGTCAAAATGAAAGGGTGCATCAGTATTAGAATTATATCACTTCCTCTGCAACTAATCATGCCCAGAAGTTGCATAAACTCATAATCCTTCAATTTATACAGTCAGTTGCTTTGTGTTTCCACAGAATAACCTACTATTTTCCAGTTGGGATACAGGAATTAGTGCAACAAAGAACTTAGATAGTGTAATCCTTTTACTGTAACTAAAACATTTGTTTATGAAGAAACTAGGGTTGTTCACCTCTACGTGTGGTCTGGAATTCTCCTTGACAACTGATCTCCTTCCAAAAATTCAGTTCCCTTAGAACAGTGGTTCTCAACCTGTGGGTCGTGACCCCCTTGGGGATCGAAGGACTCTTTCACAGGGGTTGCCTATCCGTATGTGCATGTCCTCCCCTTCTCCTCCCCACAAGCTACCTTGGCAAGGGGCAGAGCGGGCGATGAGGAGCAGCAGCAGCAGCCACCTGGCTGTGTCCCCTCCTCTGTGCTCTCTCTTCCACCACCTCCACCTTTGCTCATTAGTAACCATACACATACTTCTTCTCCACAGGAGATTACGCAAGGCAGCCCGTTCCTAACCTGCATACACTTACATGCTGGGTATTCCCCACATTCCCTAGCACTAGACCACTAACAAAGACCATCCCTTTTGCGCACACACACAAAAAGGTGTGTGTGGGGGAGTTGGTTCCTAACTAGGATTGCCAGCTCTGAACTTGTATATACACAAAGCCAGCACTGCCCTGGGACTGAGGTAGCATCTCTTCCTCAGCAAGTTCCAGGGCTGAGATGTCTCCACAGTAGGGACTTACATAGCTCAACATGCGCTGCATCAGAGAGCTGCTGCGGCATTTGCATCAAAGCCTGGCCCCAGCACCGGATGTGAAAAAACAGATCAAAAAATGGAACATTTCCCCCCTGCACGCCCCCCTGCAAGCACAGTCTGCCCCAAGGGGTCAAGCATGACACAGGCTTGTTGTTGTTGTTAGGTGCGAAGTCCTTTCTTCTCATGAGGTGGCCAAAGTATTTGAGTTTCATCTTCAGGATCTGGCCTTCTAAGGAGCAGTCCAGGCTGATCTCCTCTACACTGACCGGTTTGTTCGCCTTGCAGTCCAAGGGACTCACAAGAGTCTTCTCCAGCACCAGAGTTCAAAAGCCTCAATTCTTTGACGCTCGGCCTTCCTTATGGTCCAACATTCACAGCCATACATTGCAACTGGGAAGACCATAGCCTTGACTAGACGCACTTATTTGGCAGGGTGATGTCTCTGCTTTTTAGGATGCTGTCTAGATTTGCCATGGCTTTCCTCCCCAGGAGCAAGCGTCTTTGCTGCAGTCCCCATCTGCAGTGATCTTGGAGACCTACTCCCTGCTAACCACTCCCTTTTCAGCCCACTGCCAAACCTTGCCCAAGTGTCTCTCCCCCCCCCCATGCACCAGATGCTGTCTGCCATGCAAAGGTATAGTAATAATTCTGCAGTTCATCCACATTTTTCCAACAGGCACTCTTCCCTTTCTTGCTCTTTGCAGCCCCTTAGAGTAGGTAGGAGTGGGACAGGATGTGACCCTCCCAACTCCCACTGAACAGCTGCAATAGGCAGCAGAGATTCTCTGGATCATGCTTTGGAGCCAGTAGCGATGGGATTCCATTCCATTGCTTCCTCATTCCAATAAACTGCCTCAATGACTCAAGTTTTAAAAGCAACATGTGCTTGTTCCCTATGAATGCTGCTGCCAGACAGCTCCAATGGATTGCTGAACCCCCTTTACAGTTTCCTAAAGCCCAAAGTAGTGCCAAAGGAAACGATGCCTCCCTGAGTATGCTGCTACTCCCTGTCAAAACAAGTTGTCTTGGAGATACATGGGAACAGCACAAATGGTGTGGAACCTGCAGCATTCTGTGCCTCACTCCCACCACTATTTAGGACAAGAAAATAAATTTACCCTAATAAAGAAAATGAGTGGCACTGCACTACAAATGGAGCAGCTGACAAAGATGAGAGGCTTCAATCAACACTATTTCTTCATGTGCCTTATAAGGATGCAAGTGAAATCATTTTCAAGTTAACCACAATGTGGATAAGCAAGCTTTGATTAATAAACATGTACCTTAAAGAAATGTGACATATAACTGTTACAGATTCAATGGGAATGCAAAGTGAAAGAGAAAGCATTGTCTCACAAAACTCTGATTTTAATAAAATCAGATAAAATGGCATCCAGATTATTAAAAGAGGATAGAACATGCAGAGGATATATGCAGAACAGTACAGGACAGTTGGCAGAGTTGGGGACAGTAGAAAACACACACTGGCCTACAGTTTGGAATTTCATTTGTTTGTAATTAGAAATATATATTTCACAATATATAATTACATATTGTTTTTGTGATTAAGCACCATGCTTTAATTATGATCAATTTGTAACAGTGAAATTACATCCTGCATATCAGATATTTACATTACAATTCATAGCAGTAGCAAAATTACAATTATGAATTAGCAACACAAATAATTTTATGGTAGGGGGTCATCGCAACATGAGGAGCTGTATTAAAGGGTTGTGGCATTAGGAAGGTTGAGAACCACTGCCTTAGAAGAAATGGCAAGTTCAGAGAGTGGACTCCATGGTATATCATAAAGTATAGGAGAAATCAAAATCCTTCAGTGATATCACATTCTCACTAAGCTCCCTCCCCATCCCATCTGTGGTCTCATCAAGCACTTCCCCCAAACTCTCCCAAGCCAGAGGTTGGAAATCCTAGAAGAACCTGTCTTCGTGATATAATAGTCTGAAAGATAATACAACAATTTGTAACGGAATACAATTGACTCATGAGCTGGATCAAATGATAATTTCTAAGAAACCTTGTAACATATACATTCCAGTCCAATCCCACAATTAATGAAAGAAAATTATTGCTATTTTTGAAACAATCCATATTGTGGGCAATAGCCCTGCCACCTGAACCCTAATAAAGCATACTGGTCCCTCCTTTGCTATGCTTGGGCCCTGGGCAAGTAAGGCTCTATATATTTAATTCACAAGTTTTTCCATAACCACCTGATTTTATTAGATTAACCACATTATTAATCATGTTCTAAAGGTGCTGTTCCACTAGCTTAATAGAATTTATGGAAGCAGAAAGGTACTTCCACTGGCAAAGGGTGAAATGTTGATAAGTCTCTTTCCAACTGAAGCCCTCACCTCACTTTATCCCTAAATATTCAATAGGATCCATGAATCCCCCAAAACAGAGTTCAGTGAGAAGCAATGAGAAGCATGAGAGGGAAAATGGATAAGTCTTACTCCACAAGATTTATTCTCCTCATAGTACTTTGGATCAAACCCTCTTATTTACACTAAAAACCAAGAGTAATAAGTATAACCCATGGCCCAATACTGTTCTCAACAATCCTTCAGCACTGTAGACATATAAAATAAGCTAAATAAAATAAAGGAGCACAAAAGTCTCTCAGGAATCTCTGGCACTGTCAGGGTTGCCTCTGAGACATTAACAAGAGATCAAGCCTTCCACAGTAAACAATGGTCCATCGGCTATACAAAATAGGCTGTCCCCTTCAGTGACCAGATCTCCCCAAGCAATCAACCATTATACAGTTTAGTCTGGCAACTGCACAAAGGTAAAGAAGTCTAGCTTAGATTGTTGCTGCAAAGCGTTAGGAGAGGAAAATCTACCTTATCTTTAATGATGTTTTGCAAAACTGAGGCCCATTCCGGACCAGGATCAATGTGTCAAATTGATTACGGAAAGAAAAAGCACAATTTTAAATAGTGGAATTCGGCGTAACGCATACCTGCCTTTGTAGTGGAATCCAGTTGCGTTTCAATCGTTTCCCACAAGTTTCCGGTCTCGGCAAAAATCGCTAGAAAGGAAGCAATATTTGCCATGCTTTGTCCCGCCCCTGGCTGTCAATCAAATGAGCAGCCAATGGGTGGTTGTTACCATGTTCCGGAAAAGCCCCTTTGCCTTTAAGAACATGTTTTTTTTAAAAAAAGAAAAACACATGTTGCAACGAATATACCTTGATTCCTTGATTCCTTGCTTCCCCCTAATGTAGAGACCCATTTAGCTGGCAGCTGGCCTGTGAGCTACTGATTCATTGTTGCCATGCTCCCCTGAGTGAAAAAAAAAATCCCCCCCCCCATGCATGGGCGCAATTTTTGGCCAAAAATAAAGGGAACTTGCAAACAGGGCTTGTGCTGTGCTTGGTGACTGGAGGCGAGCTTTAAAGCAGCTCTGTGGAGGGACTGCATCCAGAGAAGCCTCGCTGGGTGAATGAAGGCTCGCCGGTTCATTGCTCTCCGCTCGCTCAGAGAATAAAAAAATGGCGATCGCTTTGCCGGAAGATCAGAGGAGAGAGCCAGGGGGAGGGACTTTGCTGAAACCGCAACAATGGTAACGCACAGAACTTTTTTCTCTAGTGTTGCAGACTGGTTGTAAGAGTGTAGCATTTTCCAGAGGGTGAATCCACTTTTTGGGATTTTCCTGGAAGCACTACAACGAAGCGCTTTTTGCTGATCGGTTTCAGGAGTGTGGCAGATTGTATACGTCGTTGTGCATAACTACATTTTAGTGGCGATTACAATTTGCCAAACTCCTGTTACATTAAACCTGTGAGGAATGGACCTGATTCTCCCCTACCTTTCTCCTGTCTTTTGCCAAACATTATTTAATATAATCAATAAAAGACAAACTTAAAAAAAAATTCTAATTTTTATTTAATCTCTATAAACCCTCCTGTTTGTTCCCCATCAGGAACCTTTTATAGATTATACTTCATTATTCCAGTTTTCAATCTCAGTAGGTAAGCAGAGAGGGAGAAATGTGTAAAGAGAACATTCTGTACAAATAGTGTGGCTCCAATATGCCTCTCTGCTTTGGGGATATTGTACATGACAGGATATAAATTTGTTCAAAGGCCCAAAGGTTCAAAGTAGCTATTAGATCTGTTGCACCAAGAAGAACCTAAGTCTCTGGAGACTGTCCTGACATCCTTCAAGAGAGTAGCTCAACAAAGTATTATCTACTTGATACACAAATCATATCTAATATTGGGCTTTTACACAGAGGATAGAGGTGGTTTCAAGTGTTAATCAAAGCTCAGTCTGTCTTCAGCTAGGAATACTATTGTGACAACAATGAGATAAATTCATGAATTCATAGTAGGAAGCACCAAAAATATGCAGTCCTTTACAATTCTGCCTGCTGATGTATTCTAGGTAATACAGATGTGAAATTCTTGTGAGAAAACCATGTTATTTGTTTGTTTATCTATTCAATTTATAGTTCGCCTTCCACCTTGGACTCAAGGCAGATTACAAATTAGTAAAAAGAAAAAGGAAAAAACATTAAAACTCCCAAATTTTAAAACCATGATCAAAGTTAAAAGTCAAAATATGGTAGAAAAGAAATCCTCTATCCTCCCCACGGTCATCCATTGGGGGTGTCATCAGATGGAATGACATAGCCCGAGATGGGCCCACTGAACTTAACAGACCCAACCTCAACCAACGAGGTGGCAGAAGAGCTCCATTTTACAGGCCCTGTGGAAGTCTGATAACTCCATCAGAGCTCTTAGCTCTCCCGGGAGTTCATTCCAACAAGTTGCGGTCAGGACCGAAAAAGCCCTGGCCCGGTTCAAGGCATCTCTCTCTGGGGTTGGGAACCACTAACAGATTAGTACCCATAGAGCAAAAAGCCCTTTGGGAGGCATAAGCAGACAAGTGGTCCCTCAGAGCCAGTTTGCTGTAGTGGTTAGGAGTGCAGACTTCTAATCTGGTGAGCCTGGTTTGAATCTGTGCTCCACCACATGCAGCCAGCTGGGTGACCTTGGGCTCATCACGGCACTGATAAAGCTGTTCTGACCGAGCAGTGATATCAGAGCTCTCTCAACCTCACCCACCTCACAGGGTGTCTGTTGTGGGGAGAGGAAAGGGAAGGTGACTGTAAGCTGCTTTGAGCCTCCTTCGGATAGAGAAAAGCAGCCTATAAGAACCAACTTTTCTTTTTCTTCAGATAGGCAGGCCCCAAGCCGCAGATGGCCATGAAGGTCAAAACCAAAACCATGAACGTGATATGGGTCATGACTGGAAGCCAATGCAGCTGCCTCAGCACAGGATACGTATGGGTTCTCCAAGATGATCCTCTGAGAACCCTAGCACCTGTATTCTGAACCAGCTGGAGTTTCCAGGTCAAGGACAAAGGAAGGCTGGTGTAGAGCGAGTTACAGAAGTCCAATCTAGAGGTGACTGTTGCATGGATCACTGGCCAAACAGTCCAAAGGCAGATAGGGTGCTAGTAGCTGCACCTGGTGAAGATGGTAAAAGACTGTGCATGCTACGCATGTGACCTAAGCCTCCATGAAAAGGGAGTCATCAAGAATCACCCCCAGATTCCTTGCCATGAGCAAGATGGTGAGTTGTGCCCTGGCAAAGGTAGGAGATGCACTTCCTATCTTGCCTTTTTCCTGCTCAACCACAGGATCTCCATCTTGGAGGTGTTGAGATTCAGGTGGCTCTGCTCTAACAATACAATTACCACTTCCAAACATCTGGCAAATGTTTCTGGGGGGAGTCCAGGTGGCTGTCCATGAGGAGATAGAGCTGGGTGTCATCTGTATATTGATGGCAACCCAGCCCACAGCTCCAGACCAGCTGTTCTAGAGACTGCATGAAGATGTTAAACAATGTGGGGGAGAGTATCGCACGCTGTGGCACCCCACAAGGGAGTCAATTGGGGTATGACAAAGTCTCACCCACTGCCACCCTCTGTGTCTGGTTCTGGAGAAAAAAAAGCATAGCCATTGGAGGACTGCTTCCTGAATCCTGGCCCCGGCAAATCAATGGTCCAACACAGTCGATAGGTTGAGTAATATGAGTATGGCCAATTTGCCCCGATCTAGCTGGAACCAGAGATGATCCACCAAGGCAACCAACATCATCTCCACCCCATGGCCAGGATGGTATGGATACCTGACTGGTATGGATCGAATACCGAAGTTTCCTCTAAGAATGCCAGAAGCTGTTCTGCTGCAGCCTTTTAAACTACCTTTCCCAGGAATGCAAGATGCAGAACCGGGTGGTAGCTGGTTGGGTCCCGTAGGTCCCGCGATGGTTTTTTGAGTAAGGGATGGATCACTGCCTCATTTAATATATCTGGGAACTCCCCTGTAGACAGGGAGAGGTTGACAATTTCTCCCAGATGGCCTCATATCAGCTGGTCACTTGTTTTGAATAACCAAGACGAACAGGGATCAAGGGGGCAAGTGGTATCCCTCGCTGTCCCCAGCAACTTGTCCACTTAGGTTTCTTTAAGTCATCTGAAGCCATCAAACACATCCTCCATCAGGCCTCCAGTTCCCTCTCTGTTAAAAGTGGTGGGAAGGTCCTGGAGGAGTGACAAGATTTCATCCATGAAAAAGCTTGCTAATGCCTCAGAGTCAAGAGCAAATGCCTACTATTTTGGTGCCCTTCCTCGGGGGTGGTCAAAGTTTGAACAACCCTAAATAATATTTATTTGTTTGTTTGTTTGTTTGTTTGTTTAGGTTTCTATACCACCCATTTCTTTGCAGTTCTGGGCAGTTTAAATTGAACATTATATAAGACAAATTACATCGAACGATATATAGTAACAACAGTATGTAACAACTTTCATATAAGGCATCAGAACATTGCAAAACCACATTATAAATAACAATTAACAGTAACATTGGGGGTTGATTAGGCCAGGCGAGAGCTCGCAGATGTGATTGAGGTAGCATGAAACTCTTGTTTGGCCACCCTAACTGCCATGTCATATGCCCTCATAAGCATGTGATAGGATGTTCTTGTCACTTCGTTGCGACTTTTCCACCGCACTCGTTCTAGCTGTCTCACTTCCCTCATTCTCTCCCTTAGCTCCCCAGAATACCAGGGAACCAGTTTGAGGCAAGAGCAGAGAGGGCGCTTGGGAGCAATCTTGTCAGTGGTGGTGGTTAAGCAGGACTGCCAGTCCTCCACTAATGCTGCCAATGAGCTGCCAGGAAGCATTGATCCCGCAGAGCAGGGGTCCCCAACCTGAGGCCCACGGACCACTTTCTGTGCAGCCCTCCAAACTGCTTGTCTGCTGCCATCACTCTCATTCTAGGTGCTTTGCTAGCCAGTAAAGCTCCAGCACCCATACCACTCAGCTTTTTAATTCCCCCTCTCCATGAATTACCATGTTGAAGCTATTCCGGAAACAGGAAAAGGTATTTTGCATACTGAACATTTCTAGAAGCTCCACCCATCATAGCAAGTGGCTCCCAAAATTACTGGTGAGGTTGTTGCTGCAAGCAAAAGCAGTCTTCCTTCCACAACAAAAGCTGATTGCTCTGATTTCTGGCCTTGCTTGCTTCTGTCTCTCCTCCCTTCCTCACTCCCGCTAGGAGACTTCTCATATATCTGTGATTGCAGGAGCCGGTGAGTGGCCCCTTGAGTACTCTCTTAGCAGGAAAGTTTATGGCATTCTCCTTCTCACATCTTCCTCCAGCCAAGGTCCCCTCCCTCTCGCTGCCATTTTACTTCTCATGATTGAGGCTTGGCTGGCAAGCAGTGATGTGAATGTGCACCCTGCATATATTTTGAAGCCAACTTAATGGCATATCCTCTGTTTCAGATGGAAGGCTGCGCTCATTCACTCTTTCTGTCTACTTGCCCTTTTTTGGAGGGCCCCCAATTTTTAACGTATTAAAATTAAAACGTATTAGCAGGTGTATATTTAAACTTCAAAGGAACTGTGTTTATTAAGAAATAAATCTCATAGTATTCAACGTAACTGTATGGACTAATATCTGAGAAGCATGGCAATTTACAAAAGACACATCAACACATTGAACCTATTACAGGTGGAATTTCAGAACAGATTTACTGATTGTCATAATTTTGGAAAGGAAATAAGAATGTTTCAGAATCCATTTGAAGTAGCATCAGAAGATGCAAGTAACTTTTTTCAGTTGGGACTAATTGATTTGCAAGCCAGTGATAATCTCAGAGACATTTACAAAGAAAATAGTCTGTTAGATTTCTATTCTGGTCTACCTGATCTATTTATCAACCTAAATAAATTTGCTGCAGGCATATTTACAGTCTTTGGCACCACATACATCTGTGAACAAACCTTTTCCAAGATGAAAATTGTGAAATCAAAAGTGTAGGTCAAAGCTTACAGATGACTCGGTCAAGAGCTTGGCCATCTGGTTGGTATACCGTCCGCCCAACGCACAACCAGATGTCCTGCCAAGCCTGCTGGAGACAGCAGCCACCTGAGCCTTGCAGTACCCCAGGCTTATAATCTTGGGGGACTTCAATGTCCATGCGGACGCACTGTCCCCGGGACTTGGCTCGGACCTAGTGTCAGCCATGGCAACGCTGGGGCTCTTGCAATTTGTTGCTGGGCCCACCCATCAGGCCAGCCACACCCTCGACCTGATCTTCGGGGCAGGGATAGAGGTAGTTCTGGATACGGCTTTGGCCGTACCATGGTCAGACCATTATGCCCTGCAGGCTCGGATCAAGACTCCACCCCCTCCCCAGTTGGGCGGCGGGCGCATTTTTGCCTGCCCAGACTCATGGATCCAATTGGTTTCCAGAATGCTCTGTGGGACCCGAAACCTCCCGGCATCTCGTTAGCGGCCATGGTGGAGGACTGGCAGTCCTGCCTGTCGGCTGCCATAGACGAGATTGCTCCTAGACGTCCTCTCTGCCCTCAACTCAAACGGGCACCCTGGTATACTGGGAAGCTCCGGGAGAAGAAGAGGGAATTGAGACGACTAGAGCGAGTGTGGCGGAAGGCTCATGACGAGGCTACAAGAACATCTCATTGCACGCTTATGAGGGCGTATGAGATGGCAGTGAAAGCGGCTAAACGTGACTTCTTTGCCGCGGAAATTGCATCCACTAGCTCTCGCCCAGCTCAACTATTTAGGGTTGTTAGATCTCTTACTGCCCTGGAAGACGGGCGCCAAAATATTAGGAATTTAACCATCAGCTGTGAGGCATTTGCGAGCCATTTTGCAGATAAAGTCTTGTCGCTCCGCCACTCCCTTCCTGCCACAGTTAATACAGTTAATGAACTGGAGGCCCGTTGGCCGCCTTTGGAGGCAACGTTTGATGGCTTCAGGCAGCTCTCTTTACCCTAAGTGGAAGGGTTGCTGGGGAGGATGAGGGTGACCACTTGCCCCCTCGATCCCTGTCCGTCTTGGCTCCTTAAGGGGAGGGATGGATGGATAGGTGAGCAGCTCAGGGATATTGTTAACTGCTCTCCCCAGTCAGGGGAGTTCCCTGAGGCGCTGAAGGAGGCGATGGTGTGCCCTCTCCTCAAGATGCCAACTCTGGACCCGCATGACCCTGCAAGCTACCGCCCAGTAGCACATTTAGCTTTCTTGGGTAAGGTGGTGGAAAGGGCTGCGGCGGACCAGCTCCTAGCGTTCCTGGAAGATACTTCGGCGCTCGATCCATACCAGTCTGGCTTCCGCCCTGGTCATGGGGTAGAGACAGTGCTAGTCTCCTTGTTGGATGACCTCCGTCACCAGCTTGACCGAGGTGGCTCTGCTGTGCTAGCTCTTTTAGATCTGTCGGCCGCGTTTGACGTGGTCGATCACGAGCTGCTAGCGAGACACCTCGCCGGCATGGGGATAAGGAATACAGCGCTATGCTGGATATACTCCTTCCTCCAAAACCGGACGCAGAGGGTAGCTGTAGGAGAGGAAGTATCGGGCCCTTACCGGCTCCCTTGTGGGGTCCCACAGGGCTCGGTGCTCTCTCCTACATTATTTAACATCTATATATGCCCTCTAGCTCAACTGGTACGGAGTTATGGGCTGGGTTGCCACCAGTACACTGATGACACCCAGCTCTTTCTCCTCATGGATGGTCACCTGGACTCTCCCCCAGATCCATTTGCCAGATGTTTGGAAGCCATAGCTGGATGGCTCGAGCATAGTCGCCTGAAGCTCAACCCCTCCAAGACGGAGGTCCTGTGGTTGGGCCATAGGGGAGCAGATCAGGAAGCGCGCTTACACTTTTTGGCCAGGACACAACTTAATATCGCGTCTCAGGCCAGGAATTTCGGGGTGACCATTGATGCCTCACTAACACTCGAGGCACAGGTTAAACAGGTAGCTAGCCGGGCATTTTTCTATCTTCGCCAGGCTCGGCTACTAGCGCCCTATCTGTCCTCCGAACACCTGGCCACAGTGATCCATGCAACGGTCACCTCCAGACTAGATTTCTGTAACTCGCTCTACACTGGCCTGCCTCTGGGCTTGATCCGGAAACTGCAACTCATCCAAAATGCAGCTGCTAGAGTCCTCACAGCTACACCATGGAGGGCTCATATCCAGCCAGTTCTGAGGCAGCTGCACTGGTTACCAGTTGTCTTCCAGATCAGGTTCAAGGTTTTGGTTCTGACCTTCAAGGCCATCCGTGGTTTAGGCCCAGCATATATGAGGGACCGCCTCTCGCCCTATATCCCCCGCAGGACTTTACGCTCTGCGGGGGCTAACCTATTGGTCATTCCCGGCCCCAAGGAAGCCCGCCTGTCCTTGACCAGGGCCAGGGCCTTCTCGGTCCTGGCCCCAACCTGGTGGAATGAGCTCCCGGAAGAGCTGAGGGCCCTGCGGGAATTACCAGCATTCCGCAGGACCTGTAAGACGGAGCTTATAGTTGAGGCTTATAGTTGAGGCCGGGCAGAAAAGAAGATCAGCCCCCCCTCACAAACTGGTGGTAGAGAGTGTCAATCCCCCTCTCGTAGTTGAGGATGCGGAGACTAAATGAGTTAGACTAAGCCATTATTGTTGCCACTGTGGTCCAATTGATCACCAACTATTGTAAATTTATTGGAACTTATTGTTACCTTATGGTTTTTAGGGGATGGGGTTATGTAAGCTGCCTTGAGCCTTCGGAGGGAGGCGGGATATAAATATGATGATGATGATGATGATGATGATGATGATGATGATGATGATGAACATTTACATGACATTTTAAGAGTGCCTGTCACAAACCTTGACTTGGACATCAATGCCTTGGCTAAGAGAAAATAGCCACAAAAATCACACTGACTAGGTAAGCATCTATAGATAAATAAAAGGATTCCACAGTAAAACAATGTTCCAAAATGGATTGCATTAAAGTTAACATTTCATCCTTTACCTTTGAATGTTTACTTTTGAGCTAAGTAAGTATATATTAATAATTTTGTTACATTTTTGTTTAAGATGTGGCCCACTTTAGGCAATGGGCACACTAATACGGCCCCCATGTGCCAAAAGGTTGGGGACCTCTACCACGGAGCATTCAGGAATCCAACCAGATCCATGAGTCTCTGTGGGTGGGCTAAAATATGCTCGCCGCCCACACAGGGAGGGGGTGGTATCCTGAGCCGGGACTTCAGGGCATAGTGGTTGGAACATGGGACAGGGTCAACCATCTTCTTCTACCCCAGAATCAAAGATCAAGTTGAGCGTGTGGCAGACAGTGGGGCCAGTAATAAACATGTTCAACACCAGGTCCAAACTAGACCCAGAGGCAGGTGAATCGGCATGGACACTGAAGTTCTCCAGGATTAAGAGCACCAAACAAAAAGTTGCTAAAATCAAATTTTAGAGCAATAATGAAAGATAAGCACTTCTCTTGTAATCAGGTGTTTCTGGAAGTAAAACATATTGTTCCCATTTGTGCCACCAAGTAAAAGCCTTTCCAGACAAAGTTCAATTTAAATGCAAAGTATACTGTGAATATTCATGCAAACAGAGAAGCAATTGGGGTAGGAGAAGTACCTTCTCAGAGAATTTAAATATGCAGGGAAGACTCAAGCACCATAGTGCTTAAAAGACTTAAACAATTTTATTCTGAAGAGAAACAACTTTGTATAGAAAGAGAGAGAACTAATCCTAACAGTCTAACTGTTCTGTTCTGCTTTAATTCACTCTTTTGTAGAGGCAAGCAGGGAGGAAGTATGCTCAAAGTAAGCCAATCAGGACATGGGAGAGTATTCAAATAATATCACAAAGTTCCTAATCTAACACACCTCCTCAGATACTTTTGAATCATGCACACTACAAATCTTGCATATTCCAACAGTACCTACATATTTGTTCAAATTACTTGTTTGTGCAGTTAAAGCCAACACACAGATGTAGAGATGGGCACAGAGATGAGCCAGTTCAGAGCCCCTGAACATTTACCAGATTTTTGTCCAATTCAGCGCAGCTGTTTAGGCCATTTAACTCTGAGAAGTATGGGTCTGCAGCTGACCTGTTTATATAATTGAAAGCCAATTCAACCTAACAGCTTATGGGTGTCCCTACCCTGCTGTTGGGCTGAAATGGCCGCAAGCCTCCTCTCCTGGAAGAGGAAGGAAGCAGAACAGCCTTGTAAAATGGCTGTTAGCCAGTTAAACCTAGCTGTGGGGCAGGGACACCAGTCAGCCGTTAGTTAAAAATAGCTGCAATAGCTGTTTTGTTTTGTTCCCCCTCACAAACACACACACATCAAAACAGAGGGAAGTGAAATGAATGAGTTAAATGGCTGCTAGCCATTTAGCTCTATCCAGGCGATGCCCCCCCCCCCATAAAAAAAAAAAACATGGCTGGGAGAAAGAGGGATCCAACCTGACTGGTTTGGGGCATTTTTGGCTTGGTTCAATTCTGATCCCAAAAATTTAGGTTCATGGCAATCCCTAATAAGGTGTATAACATCATTCACAATATCAGTTCAGGTATCAGAGTACTTGCTAACTCCGCAGAAACCAGTATGTAGAAAGACTAGGTAAAGGCTGACAAAGCCAGGTACAAAATGTAAAATTAACATAATAAGACTGAGACCAATAATGTTATACTAAATTGGTATTTGACAATAAACTAAATCTTCTTACTCTTCTTCAATATGTAGAACAGCATAAATGTCAGAAGACATTTATTATTAATGTAGTTAATATCTAAGGTTTACTATTATGAAAAGGAAACAATCATGCATTAATTCCATATCCATGGTACCTTAGTCTGGCACTGAAGCATAATGTATGAAAAAGCTAATGATTGAAAATAATAATGGTTAAGAACATTTTTTTTTGTCCTCTGGGTCACAAATTTGCAGTCACCCTTGGACATACCTGTTATCTTACTTAGCTGGAGTTTGAAATAGCTGTAGAATTTAAACAGTGAAAGAGAATATTTACCTTAATGTGAAGCCAGCTAATTAGTAATTCAGAATCACAAACTGTGAATCTGTGGCCTTATGCTTTTCCGCTCATTGCCTGACCATTCTTTAATTTCTATTTCTTTCACTTACAGGTCATTTGGAGAAGGGAAATCAACATGATCCATCTCAGCCAGCTCCGGAGTCTCCAGCTGCAACGTTAGACAGTTCCAACAGTGAACTGTATTTAGGTCTATGTCCTGAATGAGCTTCCTACAGTGCCTCCTTTCCATTCTCCTCCCTCCCAGATGGATCAGGGATCCTTCTGAGCACTTCCAAATCACAGAGTGGTTCCCACTCCATGGCAGGAAATGTATCATTTTGACCAAGCTGTGGTCCATCGGGTTGTGAGTGAAGCCAGTCTGTCTGCCAGGCAATCTCCCACTCTGCCACTGGTCTCCACTACAGTGGGAGCAAAACTGTGGGGATGGGAAGGGACATAGCACAATATTGTGATGTTACTTCCAGTTTTACCCAGAAGTAATGTCACATTGCTCAAGGAATTCCCTAAATCACTAGGGGTTTTACCATACCATTGATGAATTACTAAAGACTCAGGATATGACTTCCCAAGGCAATCAGAAGTGGTCACAATGCTGCAGTTAGTGATCAGACTCCTCTGTACACAAATGGAAGAATTTACTCACAAATCACCTTTTAATATTATTGCCTACACCTCATTAGCTGGCCCCGCAATGCTTGTGTGCGAGTGGCGAGCAAATTGTACTTGCTCTGGCCTGATGCCATATCTCTCCTAGAGGATCCTGGAGTTTATGGTTGACATTACTGAGCACATGAGGGGTCTCTTCATTGAAGTTTTCCCCACCCTTGAATATGTTAACAGCACTATTGTTGGGTCCTGGCAGTTTGCTAATTTTGTTGATAGTCTTCAGTCATTTCTTCACACAGGTGGTCATTCTTCCTCTGATTAATGTATCTACCTCAGCTGTTTCCCATTCTCAATTGCCAGATTGTCCAGCCCAATTTTTCATAATAGCCAGTCATATCCTGGTACTTATCCAAGTAAGAATGCAAATGTTGCAACTACCTGAGAAATCCCCTTGGTGACCTACATCACACTGGAAGTTCACTCAAGGATCATTTGTCTCAACTATGCCAGGACCATTACCTAGTCTCCATTTCTTTGCTTCACCCTGGCTGACTCATTAAACCCTTTGTTTTAGGGGTTATGTGGCATGAAGAGCCTCTTGTGGTTCAGGGTGTAAGGCAGCCAACATGCTGTATGAAGCTCTGACCATGAGGCTGGGAGTTCTATCCCAGCAGCTGGCTCAAGGTTGACTCCGCCTTCCATCCCTCCGAGGTTGGTAAAATGAGCTTGCTTGGGGGTAAAACGGTAATGACTGGGGAAGGGAATGACAAAACACCCTGTATTGAGTCTGCCAAGAAAACACTAGAAGGCATCACACCAAGGGTCAAACAAGACTCAGTACTTGCATAGGGGAAACCTTTACCTTTACCTTTTACGTAGCATAAAATTTGTTATTTAAGCAGATGCACTGGGCCATAGCCATGTGTGTGTCGTTTTTTGTATTCAAACTATGCACCCAACACACATGCAGGCTGTGTTGCTGTTCCTCTGTTGGACTTCTTCATGTCATGGAAGGTAGCTATTAACATTTTCCTGACTTAAATCGAATATTCTCTATCACCCCATCTTGCCCCATTTCTTCTTGTATGCTTGTGCTAGTTTGAATTGTGTGAAAGTCTGTTAGGGCTTTATTTTTATTTTTCAATAAAAATATTTTTTGTTCCATTTCAAATCTGGCCTTTGTCCAAGCTTCCTAGAATTTCCTACTTTCCCACATCCAATATTAAGGAGACAAATCTATTTTTTATAACACTGCCTCCCACTTTTGCTCATGCTGGAATGAACAGCCTGACTTGAAACCGTGTGTAGAACAACATCACACCCACACAAACACTGATGTCCAGGACTACTAATTTGTGTTGTTGTTGTTATTATTATATTTAAATTTATTGCCCACCTCTCCCCAAAGGGCTCGAGGCGGGTTACAATGTTTGACTAAAACCCCCATAAAACTCCTTAAAAACAGGAATGAAAGGATCTAAACAGTAGCTTGATTCACACATGAAACCATGGTATAATTAAGCTAATCATAGTTAATTGGGCATCCATACATGCAGCACCACAGTAAAACATGATTGCACTTAACAGTAACTAATGTTCATCAAGCGTCTTCTGTGTAAGCACACATGTAGGGCTGCACAGAAGACAAAAAAAAATGAACTACAGCTGCTTCGGATAGTTCAAATCAGAATGCTAAAGCCAGGGTATGAAGCTGATTTATTAGCCAGAGTTCATCTTGACTATAGTTTTGCATTAGACTATAGATGCATTAGAGTCAGAGCCCATAGTTACTCCTGGTCTCATTCCCCAACAATCCTCTGCAGCCTATCTTGCCTACAGAGGTACGTGGCAAGAACAAACCACTGTTGCCTTCAGTCTGCTCACTAGTGCCAGGCGTCTCGCCACTCTCAGCTTTGAGTCTGCCTTACAACAGATTTCTCTCTCCAGCCAGGCTTCCACTCTCTTAAAGACACAGCAATGTGGCAAGCTCTTCAGGGAGGAAAAAGCAAGTGCAGCTATGACTTCATCCATATGGTTTACACTAGCACCCTATTTATATTCCACAGAAAGAACGGAGTTTAGAAGGGGCTGATGAAAGGACTGCAAACAGGCAGGATTCTTAACATACTCCCCCCCCCCCCGATCTCCCCTTTTATATCCATCTTTTGCATGCTAACATTCACAGCTCTTCCTATGGGTTGCTTGATTTCTCTAATGATGTTTATTTAATGCGGTTCACCTACATATTTGGTAGTTCAGTGGAAACAAGAAGGGAGCAAAAAGGCTCTTGCTGGGACTTTGAGATTCTGTATGTTACACTTTAGGTATGTGGTTGGCAGGTGGCCCTTGAGTAAATGTCTATGTGTGTGTGTATATTAAGTGCTGACAAGGCTCTGGCCCTGGTTGAGGCTCAACATGCTTCTTTGGGGCCAGGGATCCTCAGCCACTTGGTGGTGACAGAATCTAATGCTCTTTGGGAGGTATAGGCAGAGAGGCGGTCTCTCAGATACATTGGGTCCAGACCATGTATGGCCTTGAAGGTGATTACCAGAACCTTAAACCTTAAAGACAGACAGACAGGAGGCTGGCTCTGAAACACTCATAGCCCGTCCCCCTGCTTCCTGTCCTGTTGTATGCCCCATAGAAAGGAAAAAGGCAGAGAGCCAGTTTGGGGAGGGGGTGTTCTGCCTAAAACTGGTGCGATTGCAAAGGAAAGGGAGCCAGGGCTTGTGTGGGGAGGATGGCGGGGAGAGAGGCTGGCTCTTAATAGCCCATAGCCCCTTCCCCTGCTTCCTTTCCTGTGGCATGCCCAAATACCAAGGAAGAAAGTAGGGAGTCCCACCTGGAGGCCGGCCTCTCTGACCTTGTGTGGGGCACAAAGCTACAGAGTCCACTCTCCAGAGCAGCCATTTTCTCCAGGGGAACTGGTCTCCATCATCTGGGGATGAGCAGGAATTCCAGGGGCTCC
This sequence comes from Paroedura picta, assembly GCF_049243985.1. NCBI lineage: Eukaryota > Metazoa > Chordata > Lepidosauria > Squamata > Gekkonidae > Paroedura > Paroedura picta. Next base: position 106,357,847 of record NC_135371.1, on the reverse strand, counting down.
CCAGGTCCCATCTGGAGGCTGGCATCCCTAGCTGAGAGCTACTACACCTGGATCCAGCGCAAGGACTGTGCACAGGCTGCATTCCTTTCTTCCCAGGTTTCCCTTTGCCCTGGCAGCCACTTCTGACCCTGAGAAAATATATTCTCCGGTCCTAAGATAGCCAACCTCCTGGCGTCACCTGGGGTCCCCCCAGAACACATCCAAATCACAGAGATCATTTTTCCTGAAGAGAATTGCTGCTTTGCATGTTGGGCTTCATGACAACCAAGATGAATGCTTCCTTGTTTTGCTCAGGAAAGGTTTGCTATTTAGCATATTACACACACAATAATGAATCTACTTATTTAACAAGCATTTTATTAGTGATGCTATGCACACTGGAGCTTTCCCATCACAGAGATTGTGGGAGACTGGGGTTCCCAGGCCTCTTCCTGTGTCACTGGAATTGACATATATATTAAAGGTAAAGGTATCCCTGTGCAAGCACCGAGTCCTGTCTGACCCTTGGAGTAACACCCTCCAGCGTTTTCATGGACAGACCTTTCAGACTGCATATCTGCTGCCTTACCACTCTGCACCACAAGAGGCTCATGACATCTATTAAACCCACCCCATTCCTGCCTACATTTGAGTTTCACACATAGCTAAAGCTACCAACCAGTGGAGGGGGGGGTTGCCAATCTCAAAGAAGTACAAACTGATACCTGCACTCTGGACTGGCTGTTTGCTCTTCTTCAGGGAAAAGGTGCCTGACATAGATTCAAGAGGCTGTGGCTGAAGCCCTGGACCTCTCTGGGCAGCATAAGGTGGCCTCCCTCCACCAGAAGCTTAGAGCCTGGTCACAGCTTCTTCCTCCTCACCTTCCTGCACTGTAACCTTGCAGAAGCCAGCCCAGCTCCTGACTGGGAATATTCACCAGATGGGCTGCCAGCTAATCATAAGAACATGAGAGAGGCCATGATGGATCAGTCCAGCCCTCTGTGTCACATAGTCACCAAATCCCAGGGATCACCAAGGGGTCCACCAGCAGGGCCAAAACTCCAAAAGCCCTCCCACTGTTGCCCCACAAACACCAAGAGTAAGACCATCCCTGTCCCAGTCATAAGACCAAGAAAGGTGCCATGTTGGATCGGGCAAATGGTCCACTGAGTCCACCAGTCTGCGTCACATAGTGGCCAAATCTTGAAGGTCATCAAGAGCCCTTGCACCATATGGGGAAGGCCATGTGAATTACAAGTCCCCAGAGTCCCTGTGCCAGAAACCAATCAGTGGGAAAGTGCTTCTGGAGTCCTGACCCTGCTGGTGAGCCTCAGCCCCTCGGTTGTGGCCAGCCCCCCACCCTGGCTGGCATCTCTAGCAATGTCGGAAAGTCAAATATAGGTGGGGGTGGGCCTAATAGATACGTTAATTCTGGTGACACAGGAAGAGGCTTGGTAACAATACTTCCTGCTATGTGGGAGTAGTCTGTTGAAGCCATATCCAGTGGGAGTGTCTGGGTGATGTCACTTCAAGTGGCATATGACTTCAAGTGGGTCCTCCATGGTCAAAAGGTTGAAAAACACTGCTCTAAGAGACGAATTATCTAGATCCATTTCAATCTCGATTCAGTCTGGCTTTGAGAAGGAAACAGACTTGGTTACCCTGACCAATGACCTTTGCCAGCAGAGTGACAGGGAAGTATGTCCTTGCTGATTCTCCTGGACCTATCAGCAACTTTTGATATCATCAACCATGGTTTCCTTCTGGAGAGTTATGGACATTTGCTTTGGTAGTTCTGCTTTTAATTGACCAGCGAATTCCATAAAGTTTCCATAAAATTCCATAAAAAAATATGGCATTACTGTTTGGTCCCATTGCATTCATGCTATGGGGCCCTGAACATGCCATCTTAACCCCTATGCAGTTTAACATCTGCATGAAACTGTTAGAAGACATCCAAGGAAATTGAATGAGGTGATACCAATATGCAGATTACACCCAGCTCTATTTCTCCTTAACAGCAAACACACGTGGTTCTGTGGAAGTCCTAAACAGCTGCCTGGAGTAGATTAATGGGATGGATGAGAGCCAATAATGTAAATTCAATCTCAACAAGACTGAGGTACTGTTGGTCAATAGAGAAGTGCCCTGGGGTCTGCACAGCCAGCATGTCCAGAAGAGGGTTGCACTCTCCTTAAAGGAGTCAGTTTGTAAGGAGTGCAACTAAATCAGTGGTTCTCAACCTGGGGATCGGGACCCCTTTGGGGTTGTGGCAGGGCATACAGCTTGACCAGGGGGGGGCACCATCCACACAACAGCCGTGTGGGGTAGATTGAGATAGAGCATTTGCCTGTCTGGAGCAGTGGAAAAGAGCGAGATCAGCATGGTGGGACAAGAGGAAGAACTGAACTGAGAAACCCCAGAAAAATCCAATTTATATACAATCATGAACAATAGATCTTCACGCCATTGGTCAGTTTTGGTTTAATTTCTGTGAAAGAACCCTTGCACAATTTTATGGCTGGGGGGTCACCACTATATAACTGAGGAACTATATTACAGGGTCACGGAATTAGAAAGGTTGAGAACCATTGTACTAGATCCTAGCCTACAGTTGGAGACTCAGATCTCCACAATAGCTCATAGCACTATCTGTCAGCTCTGGACTTTCCCTGAAAAGTGTGATCTGGCGACAGTCTTCCAAAATACCAGACAGGCTAATTTCACAGGACTACAGGAATCATATCACTCCAGTGCTGATAGATCTGCACTAGACACCAAATCAGTTTCCAGGCACAATTTAAAATGTTGCCTTTGAGGCTCTAAATAGTTTTGGGCCAGGGTTTCAGAAGGAACATCTCTTCCCAAACTATGTTGTTTACCCATTTAAGCTTAGATTAGGATCTAATTATTGGGGGGGGGGGGTATATTGCGGTTTTTAATTGTGAACCAGCTTAAACAGAACTCTGAAAAAATGGTATAAAATAATCTAAATAAAATAAATGCTGAGTATAAGAATTAGGTTTTGTACACATCTACAATACTTCTTGGAAAGAACTGAAAGCTTTTTTTGTAGCAAGACCTTATTTTTTAGTTCTGAAGACCAGGAAGTTCAATAGTACTACGATAATGTATGCCTTACAACAAGAAATGGTCCTAACCAGCTTGGTGAGCAGCAATTTTTTGATGTCAAATGCATAATTATTTTCATTGCAACTTGCCAAAACCCAGGAAATATCCTGAATATGTCATAGAAGCTTATATTGCTGTTGCCTTGACATGGGAACTGTGTAAATAAAAACATCTGCTAAAGCAGTACAGTATCTTACATTATTCCAAAGGCATGATATTCACTCTGCCATCTGTTTCTACAGTCTACTGTGTTCTTGTATATGTCTCATTAGAAGGATAACTCTCAGTATCAATGCTACACAGAGCCCGTAGGGTAGTGGTTTCCATTCTGACCACAGCTCAGCAGGGTGGTGAGAACAAAATAGGATGAAATTGGGGAGGGAGGGGGATGCCAGCATCCTGATGTGCTGATGTCACTTCTGGTGAAGCTAAAAATGACAACAGCATATCCCCCGTGAAATCATGGCATTGTCCATGAGATCCCCTGACAGTTGCCAGATTCATGCTGGCCACCCTATTGATGGGTGTAAATTTATACACCACTGACAGTCTTGCCCATTTCCCTCAATCTATTTACAGATTTCAAAACTGAGCAGCTTTTCCCTTCTCTTTTACAGATCAAAGTATAATTCAATTAAACCAGACTTTAAAGTATTTAATTTGTTTGACTCATGCCAAAAAGTGTATTCACCCCTCTGATTGAAAGTTATTGAAACAAAAGTTGTTCTAGATTAATTCCATTATAGTTTTCTTGTATGCAATCCACAGGAATTGCTCCTGCAGTAAAAGAAACCAGAGTTATAACAGAGTAGTGGTAGACCAGCTTTTCTCAACTTTTTAACTGTTGAGAAACCACTGAAATTTTCATCAGACTTTGAGTCTGTAGTGCAATCATACAGATTATGACTGCGAAGGGCTGTCAAAAAACTCCAGGGTTTCACATAATCCTGGTTGAGAGAGCCTAGAGCAGACATTTAAAGACCTCAAATTTTACATTCCTTCAGGCTATATGTTACAAGCCTAACTGCGGCACCAGAAAAGATCAAACTGCAAGAACTAAGTTTTCTCCCCAGCCTCTCCGAAGGAAGCAATTAATAATAGCAGCCTTTAGAAATCAGACATATGTTACATCACTTTAAGTTACTCTCATGCATATATGCAGGTAACTAAGGTTTCTAGAGAGATGCAAATAATTGCAAATTGTAACACTAATCGATACTGTTCTTTTAAGGATGTGCAATGCAATATAATGCAAATATAAAATCTGACAAAATCCAGGCAGGATTCTGGAGATGTTTGGTGGTGGGGGGGATCACTGTGGGCCATTCTGCACAAGGACCGATGTTGTCAATTGTTCACAAAATGCAGAAACACTATATTAGATAGTGGAATTTCGTCATGGTGGAATTTTTTAGTGGAATATAGAAGTCCCAGTAGCGTTTCATTCATTCCCCACAGGTTTCCGGTCTCAGCGCAGGCTGAGGCAGCACCTGTGAAGCTTCCAGGGGCACCTGTGAGGCCTCCAGGGGCTGAGGCACAACCAGTGAATTTGGCACAGGCTGAGGCAGTACATGCAAGGTATCCATGGGCCAAGCCACTGCCTGCGAGACCTCCATGAAGCTGGTGCAGACCAAGGCAGTGTCCATGTGGACTCCAGGGGGCAGAACACTGCCTGCAAGGCATCCAGGAGCTGCAGCACTATCTGGAAAGCTGGTGCAGGCTGACGTGGCACCCATAAGACCTCTGGGGGCTGGGGCTCACCCCATGAAGCTGGCATAGGTCAAGGCAGCTCCTGTGAGGTCCCCATGGGCTGGGACGCTGGCTGCGAAACTGGTGAAGGCTGAGGTGATAAGGCGAGACTGAGTGACTCTCTTACCTCTCCACTCAAGTAGCTTGATTTTGTACACCCTGAATGTTAATGTGCATCCACATGAAAGAATGGATCCAGACATTTTCCCAAAGAGCCATTGATTATGTAAGACATTGATATATCAACAATCGTTTTCTTCCCCAACCCACACAAAGCATATCATGTCCCTACTAAGAGAGATGGTGACAACAGAAATAATAAATTATATTACTGAAAACCTTAGTTTCCAGCTTCCCGGACTCTTTACCTTGATGATTTGAGATGTGCCTGCTTGAGAACAGAATTTCAAAAGTCAGTTTGGTTTCCTCTGCCTATTAAAATCAAGTTACGTGAGGGAATAAGCTTTGAGGAACTCCTCAGAACCTCTTCTTTCCCTCTCATCTTTATCCAAACTGGAATCAGAAGTGAGTCTAAGGACTGTGTACTCCTCTGAACCACTACCTTCTGTTCATAGATCTGATTCAGCTGAGATCTCCCTTACCCTGAAATGCAAACAACTTCTGACCTTAAAGGTGAGGAAGAATTAGTCACATCTGAAAGGCTCATTTCTGGGAAACAGGAGTCCTAATCTATTCTTATAATTTATATTTTAAAATTCTTATGTTATCTTGAGCAGAACCAGTAAAGCCTCTCCCAACTATCAATTTGCAATTCAGTAAATGTGAGTCTGCAATATGTCAGCAGACCCACATGACATTTTATTCTCCTTGTTTTCTGCTTCAGCCAGAAAATGGGAAATCATCCCTATACATAAACAATAGGTATGTCCAAGTGTAGTTTAGAGTAGCTTTCTTCAGAAATGTTAGCTTTATTTTTAATATTTTATTTACCATTTCAGTTTTATTTTTAATAAAAGCTCTGTTTTTTCTATATAAAGAATCCTTCAAACATTTGATCTCTTATCTCAGGCTTTCTTAACCAGGGTTTTGTGAAACCCTGGGGTTTCTTGATGTCCCTGGAAGGGTTTTCTGAATTGATGGGAGTTAATTAATTTTTAATATAATTTTTCATAGAATCATGGAATCATAGAGTTGGAAGGGGCATTACAGGCCATCTAGTCCAACCCCCTGCTCAACGCAGGATCAGCCCAAAGCATCCTAAAGAAGTGATCCCCAACCTGTGGGCCACGGACCACATGTGATCCTTCGACTAATTGGAGGTGGGCCCCGAAAGACGCCTTCTCCATCCCCCCAGGCCCTTTAATTCATTCCCCCCCCCCGGCCCTTTACAACACACTTCGGGTGTCATTGTCTCCCATCACTCCCAGATGGGACTATCTCGTTGCAGAGAAACAAGCTCAGGGTTCCCATTGATTTGTCATTGTCATGATTTAAAATTTCCATGAAAATAAAATGTTCCTTTTGTTCACCCGGCCTCAGTAAAAGGTGTTGAGTGGTCCCCAGCGTTAAGTGGTCCCCGGTAATAAAAAGGATGGGGACCACTGTCCTAAAGCATCCAAGAAAAGTGTGCATCCAACATTTGCTTGAAGACTGCCAGTGAGGGGGAGCTCACCACCTCCTTAGGCAGCCTATTCCACTGCTGAACTACTCTGACTGTGAAATTTTTTTTCCTGATCTCTAGCCTATATCTTTGTACTTGTAGTTTAAACCCATTACTGCGCGTCCTTTCCTCTGTGCCCTCCTCCAAGTGACAACCTTTCAAATACTTAAAGAGGGCTAACATGTCCCCTCTCAACCTCCTTTTCTCCAGGCTGAACTTTCCCAAGTCCCTCAACCTATCTTCATAGGGCTTGGTCCCTTGGCCCCAGATCATCCTCGTCGCTCTCCTCTGTACCCTTTCAATTTTATCTATGTCCTTCTTGAAGTGAGGCCTCCAGAACTGCACACAGTACTCCAGGTGTGGTCTGACCAGTGCCATATACAATGGGACTATTCCATCTTGTGATTTTGATGTGATGCCCCTGTTGATACAGCCCAAAATGGCATTCGCCTTTTTTACCACTGCATCACACTGCCTGCTCATGTTTAGTTTACAATCCACAAGTACCCCAAGGTCTCGTTCACACACAGTGTTACCTAGAACCGTATCCCCATCCAGTAGGCACGCTTTTCATTTTTCTAACCCAGATGCAGAAATTTACACTTATCTTTATTAAATTGCATCTTGTTCTCATTTGCCCATTTTTCCATTGTGTTCAGATCTCGTTGAACTCTGTCTCTATCTTCTGGAGTATTTGCCAGTCCTCCCAATTTGGTGTCATCTGCAAACTTAATGAGTAGTCCCTCCACCCCCTCATCTAGATCATTAATAAATATTTTTAAAAGTACCGGACCGAGCCCCGAGCCCTGAGGTACCCCGCTACTCACCTCCCTCCAGTCTGATGAAACACCATTGACAACAACTCTTTGAGTGCGGTTCTCTAACCAATTCCCTATCCACCTAACTATCTGAAAATCCAGATTGCAGTCCTTCAGTTTATCCATCAGAACATCATGGGGAACCTTATCAAAAGCTTTACTAAAATCCAAGTAAACGACATCAACCAAATTTCCACGATCCAGCAAACCTGTCACTTGGTCAAAAAAGGAAACCAGGTTAGTCTGACAGGACCTGTTGGAAACAAATCCATGCTGACTTCCTTGGATCACCAAATTGTCCTCCAGATGTTTGCAGATCACTCCCTTTAATATCTGCTCCATTATCTTATCCATAACAGAGGTCAGACTCACTGGTCTGTAGTTTCCTGGGTCATCCTTCCTCCCTTTTTTGAAGATCGGAATAACGTTTGCTCTCTTCCAGTCCTCCGGGACATCTCCAGTCCTTAAAGAGGTCCCGAAGATGATGGACAAGGGTTGTGCAAGTTCTCCGGAAAGTTCTTTGAGCACTCTTGAGTGCATTTCATCCGGCCCAAGGGATTTGAACTCATTCAGTACAGCTAAATGCCTTTCAACAACCTCTCTGTCCATGTCAACCTGCCACCCAGACACTATCCCTTGGCTACTGCCATCTCTAGATGTGCCTAAACCCTTTGACCTGTGAGAACGAACAGATGTAAAATAGGCACTGAGCCTTTCTGCTTTCTCTGCATCCTCTGATAGAGTTTGTCCATCTGCATCCAACAATGGGCCTATTGCCTCCTTTACTTTACGTTTGCTCCTCACATAACTGAAAAATCCTTTCTTGTTACAATGGGCTTCCCTGGCCAGTCTTAGCTCACTCTGAGCTTTGGCCTTTCTGATGACTGATCTACAGTGCTCTGTCCTTACCTCCATTTCCCTCCATTTCCCTTTTCTTTCTTAATTCCTCTTGAAGTTCTCTGTTCATCCAAATAGGCTTTGCAGTGTTTTCGTCTTTCTGGGATAGTCTTGGATTGAGCATGCAATAGCTCTTGTTTGAGTAGTGCCCACCCTTCACATCCTCCCTTCCATTCCAGCATTCTTGTCCATGTTATGACACTCATCATGTCTCTGAATTTATTAAAGTTTGCCCTACAAAAATCCAACATCCGCGTCTGGCTACAAGCTTCCTTGGCTCCCCATCTCCAAAGGAATTCTATGAGGACATGGTCACTTCCCCCTAGGGTCACCACCTCCTTCACTCCATCCACCAACTCTTGCCTGTTGGTCAGTATTAAGTCCAGTATGGCTGAACCTCTTGTGGGTTCATCTACCATTTGAGAAATGAAATTGTCAGCCAGGCAGGTCAGAAAGTTGCATGACTGAGGACGCTTCACAGAGTTTGTTTCCCAGCACACATCTGGGAAATTGAAGTCGCCCATGATTACAAGGTCCTGCCACTTGGATATTTTCCCAAGCTGCTCACAAAGTGCAGCATCCACATTCTCTCGGTTGGTCAGGCGGTCGGTAGCAGACACCAACCACCACACTGTTTGTTCACCCCTCGCTTATTTTCACCCAGATGCTTTCCAATGTAGATATACTTTCCGTCACTAGAATTTCCTGACAGGTAAGCACTTTCCATGAGCCTCTGGTGGCGCAGAGTGGTAAGGCAGCAGACATGCAGTCTGAAAGCTCTGCCCATGAGGCTGGGAGTTCAATCCCAGCAGCTGGCTGAAGGTTGACTCAACCTTCCATCCTTCCGAGGTCGGTAAAATGAGTACCCAGCTTGCTGCTGGGGGGTAAACAGTAATGACTGGGAAAGGCACTGGCAAACCACCCCGTATTGAGTCTGCCATGAAAACGCTAGTGGGCATCACCCCATGGGTCAGACATGACCCGGTGCTTGCACAGGGGATACCGTTACCTTTAAGCCCTTTCCTCACGTACAGTGCCACTCCTCCACATCTTCGATCTATTCTTTTTCTGAACAGTTCATATCCACCCACTATTACATTCCAGTCATGAGAATCATTCCACCAAGTTTCTGTGATGCCTACTAGATAATACCTTTCCATCAGCAAGAGAAGTTCCAGCTCTTCCTTCTTATTGCCCATGCTTCGGGCATTAGTATAATGGCATCTGAATCCTTTTACTTTTGGTTCCCTATGCCCTGGCCTATCTGATTGGACTGCCCCCGATCGGTCTCCTTCCTTACACTCCGTATGTTGAATGTCTCCTTCCCCTTGTGACTTCAGTTTAAAGCTCTCCTGATGAATCTCCCCAGGTTCCTGCCAAACACATTCTTCCCCAAAATTTGTTAAACATTTATTGAGTGATATGACCATCATGTTGACCTGGCCCCCTCCCAAAATGGCTAATAATGGGCCAGGAGGATCTTGGGAAGGGCCTCGAGTGGCTGTGTTCACAGCTTCCTAACATTATTCTGTATTATTTTGCCACTGCTGGGTTTTCTCGAATCCTGAAGAATGTTTCAGGATTTCTGAACCATAGAAAAGATGAGACACCTTGCCTTACCTAAAGAAAAAGGGAATACTTTTCAGAACCAGATACATCCTGGGTGCCAGCCAGTTATGCATCACTACTACAATGCATGTCTGGCATGGGAGCCAGAGGTTTTCTCTTGAGGTACAGCATCTATTATTGGTAGGGTTGACAGATGATGGTTGACATCTGGTTGGTAGCAGATGGGAGAGCAGAGACATCAGGTGTTGCTCATGGGGTAATGCCACTACCCAAGACTCTAGCTATATTGGAGGGTGGTATATAAATACAATTAAGAATAAGGAGAATAATTTGAAATTCCACGATAGCACCACAGAGTTTTCAGCAGTTCCAGTTCTTATTTTCCCACACGAGTTATGTTACACCAGGGCTTCTTAAACTTTTCCCACTCAGGACTCCTTCCCACCCAAGAAATTTTTACCTGACCCCATGTATATAGGTATATAAAACAGGTATACAAATCAAACATTTACTGATAATAAATGATACAGAAATTTATTTTAAAACAATTCTTTGGTATACATATAATTTTACCATTTATTAAAGATTAAAATAAATTTGCATACTTACGAGTGGGATGTGCTTGTTTATTTGTACATAAATAATTCAATTTTGGCCAGAAATTTTCTTTTAGAAGAGCAAATTTTTTGTTAAGGGGCCAGTAAGGGGACCAAGATCCATCCAGGATTTCCAGCCTCCAGATAAAAGCTGGAGGCATCCTGAAATGATTTTGTTATGGCAGGGTGAGGACAAACAATAACTTGCCATTTCAGCTAGACATAATAGGGTTGGGTGTGATAAGACAATAGAATAATCATGGTCTTCAATGAATGCCTGTTTAAAGTGCATATGAATAATGTCACAGTTTGTTCCTGAACTACCTTCATCAAGGAAATCTTTAAAATGTTTTTGCTTCCTTTTTCTTTTACCTCCCCTTTCAGCTATCAGCTATGTTGTTCTGTTCACATATTTCAGATGTTTTCCCCGAAAATTTCTTAAAGAGAATGTCTGCTTTACTTTTCCCCTCTTTAAGGACAGAAATGCAAGCACTCACAACTTCAGCAGTTCTCCTAAATGCATGTCTTTGTCTTGCTGTGCTGCATTACCTGGCTCAAATATAGGCAACACATCTTTCATTAGGAGCACTAAAAAAGCAAAGTCTGCATTTGCACATGTGATCTCCAAAGCATCCCTTTTCTACAGGGAAACTGAACTCTTTCATCTAGAGATGGGCTATACCTTGCTTCTCTAGATGTGTAGGTTTATAAAAAGGCCCAAGGGAAGAAAGCAGTGACTCTTCCCTCTGTCCTTCTTTTAAACCTATGAATCTAGAGACACAACATTGCTGACAAGAAACATTGAAAATAGGAACTTCATCTATTGTTCAGTTCTTAGCAATTGAACAATAGATGGAGTTTTTATTTTAGACGTTTCCACTTTTTCAAAACTATTTTTCCTTTTGCTCAAATAGGCTGTCGCCCTCTCCTTTATTACTGTCTTGCACAGGCCTCATTGAAATTAATGGAGGTTTCTATAGGTGCTGTACTCTGCTCAGAAAGAGTTATAGTTTATTAATCTGAAAGAAACTCCAGCCTGTGCAATTTGGGGTTTAGGAAAAGCACCTTTGTATGACTCTTTGGAAAGACAATGGCGAGTTGGTACATTTGGATTCTGTAAAAAATTGTGCTTTATGTAGTCTTAGTAACATTACTGCTTTACTTTACTTTTAACATTTTGAGCACTGTAGGGTCTCGGAGTCCCCCTTTCTAATACTATGTGGGTTTATCTTAACCATTTGCTGGCTCTAATATTCTGAAAAAGCCAGCCTGGGCAGATCGCTGTCCGGGACACCTCGGGGTATCCAGCCTGCGCTTCCCCCTGCACGGGCCAATCTAGCCACGCCTGGCAAAGACGGGCACACCCGGATTGGCCCAGCTCCTTCCAGAAGCCAGCCATGGGATAGTCAGCCAGCCTCGCCGCCAGATGCTTCCTGGCTGGCGAGGGCGGTGCTCCCATGGCTTCATGTGTTTGCCACCGCTTGACCCACCCACCAGCAGTTGTGCCAGTCCAACCGCAAGTGCACATGTCGCCCCACCCATCAGTGAGCCTGCCGCCTATGACGGCACGCAGTGGCCCAACTACCCCCAGCAATGTTCCATGGCCACCAGCATTGTGCCCTGCTTGACCGCCGCACCGCCAGCACCTCAGGTTTGTCGGCCGCCGCCTGCCCCCTCTAACTATGCACACCGATAGCACCCATTGCATTCCTCCATACAACAAGCTTGATGGCTAGTAACATTATAATAATAATACTGGGTGATCGTATTTCATTTCTCACAGCTGCAAGGATGCTGATAAGAAGACAATTGGGTACCAGGACCAACATATACAAACAGCTCATTGCTTTGGTTGGGAACAGGTTAAGCAGCAGCAGAATTAGTATTAAATATTAAAATGCGAGTATTTATTTCCATACATGTGTACATATAAAACTTAAAAACATCACTATATATCATGCACTATTGCACAAATCCAAAACATTTTGACACATGAATAAATGACAAGAAACCAGATAACCATATGAGTTTCATCCCCTTAGGGTCTTCTTCAATGGTCTAATATTTAAATGCACTCATGTGATGTAATAATGGGGACTATAAGGTGGTAAACAATCTAAAATAGATAAAAATTTATTATGAAAAGCACTGTTATGCAATAAAAATCTATTAACTATTTTTTATATGTCTGTCTATAAATACTTGGTAATGATTACTCACATGAATGGAGAGGCTCCCACACTATTGAAAAGTATCCAAATATATCTCTTAGAGCCCCCCAGTTAGAATATTTATTCTTCAAAGTGCCAACTTACAAAAAATGTAATATATAATGTAAATTATAAAAATCCAAGAAAATGCTCCTATTAAAATCCTTTCATATGCATATGCACACTTTGAAGTGCCACTCAGGCTCAGAGTGGGCTTCCATAAGGTATGTATATGCATATGCAGGCCCAAATGGGGAATTTTTAAAAATTGCAAAAAAGCCCAAAAACCCTCCCACTCATGCGGTGAAACTCCAGCTGTGTTGTGGGGACGCAGTAATCCGGAGCATACAGTGTATGCTGCGGAAATAGGTCTCCTGTGGCAACACAGGAAGTGGTGGAGCATGTTGCTCCACCCAACACGCCGCCAGTGACCCAGAGTAGCACCGCTGGTACAGAATCTGTAAAAGTTCTGCAACTGAAAAGAAATGATTACAGAAACAGTAATTCTCATAAATGGAAGAACCATCTTTTGCCCTACTTTACTTTTATATCCTACGTTTTGAGTATTACTAGATTTTCTCTGTCCTCTCTGCTACTCTAATCACACACTAGACTCATGTCCCTCCATCCACTTACCTAGAATCTTTGCTCTCTGTTCCTACTCTTCCCCCATGTGGTCCTGACCTTCAATTTGGGAACAGCTCATTTAGGGGATGAACACACTGCAGCTAGATTGTATGAATCAAGCCTATTTCTTGTTTCATCTATTTATTTTTAAAAATCATTTCCATCCTGCTTATAATAGTTAAAACATCCCCAGTTAAAACCAAAGATAAAACAACTTCCAAATCCCTCTTCCCCTTAAAAGTTGCCTGCTACTCAAATCTCTTTAAAAGCCCTGGCAAGCAGGCAGGCCTTACAGCAGGGGTAGTCAACCTGTGGTCCTCCAGATGTTCATGGACTACAATTCTCATGAGCCCCTGCCAGCAAACACTGGCAGGGGATCATGGGAATTGTAGTCCATAGACATCTGGAGGACCACAGGTTGACTACCCCTGCCTTACAGCACCTCGTGAAGATCTTCCAGGAGGAGGTTCCTTCTACCTTTTCAGAAAACCCATTCCAAAGAGCCAGAGCAATGATGGAGAACACCAGGCAGGGCCTTGGCTGATATCAGACAGGCCACCCTAAGTACCAGGGAAAATCAGGGGGAGAAATTACTTTCAGAGTAGTTCATCAGTGGGGTCAGATGCCTAAGAGCTCTCAGCATTCCACAGGGACTGCAAAACGGGTCTATGGTTGAGGCCGGGTGGCAAGGAAGACCAGGGTCCCCCTACAAGAGTGGCAGTAGCAAATTTTGCCTGTACCCTCTATGCACCCTTACCCTCTAGAAGTAGAAGATTTTTTGGAGGGGGAGTAGTCCGGAAGGAGTTTTTTCAAGCACAGCAGCATGTTTTTATAGGGTTGTTTGTATTGTATTGTAGTTTTAAATTGGTTTTAAGGGGTTGTATTGAGTTTTTAACCGTATGTTGTAACCCGCCTCGAGCCTTTGGGGGGAGGCGGATAATAAATCAAATAATAATGATGGTGATGGTGATGATGATGATGAGGAGGAGGAGGAGGAGGAGGAGGAAGTGAGCTCCCTCACACTGGCAGTCCTCAGACAGCAGTTGAATAGATATTTATCCTGGATGCTTTAGGATGATCTTGCACTAGTTGGCCTGTATGGCCCCTTCCAACTATGAGTCTAAAAATAGTAGAACAGCAAACAGAGGTCTGCCTGATTATTGTAGTTTGTGCACTATTGTTGATAGACATATGGAAGGAGACAGACCTTCAAATATGTAGGTCCTAGGGCTTTAAAGGACAACCTTCAAAGGTTGACAGACTGGCAGCCACTGAAGCGGTTTCAAAATGGGCAATATATCTTGGGATGCTGCATCCTAAACCAGTTGTTATTTCTGGATTGTACTCAAAGGCATGAGCATATCAGCTGAGTCTAGGTAACAAGAAAGCTGGAAAATGAGATGCTACTGAAAGTAGGCACTCCCGGCCACAAACAGCAGGGCAGAGATCTTAACCAGCTCTGAAAAATCCAACGTTACTCCATCTATGACAAGCGAATTTAGTTTGTCTAGAACAGTGGTTCTCAACCTGGGGGTCGGGACCCCTTTGGGAGTCGAATGACCCTTTCACAGGAGTCACAGCAATGCAAGCAACTTGGCCGGGGGGGGGCGCTATCCGCACTACAGCATCGCCGGGTAGATCAAGATAGAGCATTTGTCTGTCTGGAGCAGCAGAAAACAGCGAGGTCAGCATGGTGGGACAAGAGGCAGAACTGAACTGAGAAACCCCCTGGGGGGGAACCAATTTATATACAATCATGAAGCTTCACACCGTTGGTCAGTTTTGGTTTAATTTCTGTGAAAGAACACGTGCATAATTTTATGGTTGGGGGTCACCACAACATGAGGAACTATATTAAAGGGTTGCAACATTAGGAAGGTTGAGAAGGTTGAGAACCACTGGTCTAGAATATCAGCCTTCCAAACTACCATTACCTCTGTCTTGTCTATTCAGCTTCAGTTTGTTCTGTTTTAGCCACTGGACTACAACCTCAAAGCACTAGTTCAGAACCAAAATAGATTCAACTGGAGGTTAGGATAACAAAATACAGAGCTTGGTGTCATGTGCATATTGGTGTCATACAACCCAAAGCACGAAACAATCTCACTCACTGTGAAGTTTAGTTACAAGGTTTACGTAATTAAGAAGTGTACAGGCTGAGACAAGGCAGGGAGAATTGAAAGGCATTATACCATAAAGGAACTAGACATCATTGTTAGATCTGAAGGTTATTTTATGTTTATATAAGGCACTTCTGCCAAAGAGCCTCTTGTGGCGCAGAGTGGTAAGGCAATGACATGCTATCTGAAGCTCTGACCAGGCTGGGAGTTCGATCCCAGCAGCCGGGTCAAGGTTGACTCAGCCGTCTATCCTTCCGAGGTCGGTAAAATGAATACCCAGCTTGCTGGGGGGTAAAATGGTAATGACTGGGGAAGGCACTGGCAAACCACCCTGTATTGAGTCTGCCATGAAAACGCTAGAGGGCATCACCCCAAGGGTCAGACATGACTCGGTGCTTGCACAGGGGATACCTTTACCTTTACCTCTAAGGCACTTCTGCCAGCATAATATTCACCAATTATGGCTATCAAGCCCCTGAGTGGTCCTGAAGATGATTCCCACCCCCCCAGGAGAATTCTGGTGAGCTCAGCGGTCTACAGTAGAAATGGATGTTAGAAACATTCAGTTAGAGATCTGCTAATTGTACTTGGGTTGCAATCCTATGTTCTTTATAGAAAATGGGCATTACTCAAATTTAGTTTCCTCAGCACTGAGACTAAAGTAGAGCCCCTGTGTTTTATATAGGCTGTGAATAAAAACTTCAGTTTTGAATGAAAGATTCTTCCAGTTTCAATAATATAAGCTGTCAACAGTCATTCAATCAGTGGCAATATTTTGAAATCATAATTACAAAGGCTTTCGTTTCACTGAAAAGCATGTTAAAAACATGCCTGAGACTCATCTCAGCAGTTGAGAAGGGATATTAGTAGGTAATTTATGAAGCTTCATTTGCTGCAAATAGCCAGTATATGACGTGGTTATTCTCACCACTTCTGTGCTCTTCTTCATGACTGACAAGTTGGTGTATAGGTTGGATTCTGTCAGATACTATTTCTAAAAGCTTCATTAACTATCCAGCAATATAATTTAACTAGAAATTAAGCCCGCTGTTAGTGAAATACAGCGGGTGCTAGGAATGGGAGGGGAAGGGGTGGTGGAAGGGATGGAGGGAAGGGAGAAGAAAAGGAAGTGAGGGAGGAAGTAAGGTGGGAAGACAGGAAGCAAGTGAGAGGGAGAGACAGAGAGACAGGAAGGAGATGAAGAGAGTAAGTAACGAAGTCATAAAGAAGGAAGGCAGGAAGGAAGGCAGGCAGAGAGGTAGGTGGACTGGGATGGGGCAGGGGTGTGTGTGAAGGGGCCGGTGGTCGCGGGGGCGAGGGGGGGGAGATCGGTGTGTGTGTGTCTGTGTGGGTTGCAAGGGGCTTTGGAGCACAGGGGATTGTGGGTGTGAGGTGGGCTGGCCGGTGAGAGAGGGCTGTGTGTGTGCACATGTGTACGTGTGTGGGAGCAACGGGGTTCAGAGCATGTGGGATTGCGGGCGCGAGGCGGGCTGGCCGGTGGGAGAGGCTGTGTGTGTGTGTGTGTGTGTGTGTGGGAGCAAGGGGCTTCAGAGCGCGGGGGATCATGGTTGCGAGGTGTGCTGGGCAGTGGGAGAGGGCTGTGTGTGCATGCATGTGTGCGTACGTGCGTGTGTGGTAGCAAGGGGCTTCGGAGCATGGGGGATCACCAGCGTGAGGTGAGGGAAGAGGGCGGGGGGGCCCGAAGCGGCGGTGGATGGCGGAGGGGCGGGTGCTTTTGGGGGGAGGTGGAAGAGCGCATTGGGTGGGGGGGGTGGGGGGAGCGGTAGCAGAGCAGACCCGTGGCCGCCGAGGGGATGTGAGGGTGCGGGGCAGCGTACCTGCCCTCGGCGAGCCATCCTCCCATCGTGGCCTCCAGCCGCTGCCACGGCAGCAGGCTGCCCCTGGTGGGCGGCTGGCTGGCATGGTGGTGAGCGGCGTAATGGCAGCGTGGGTGGAAGGCGGTGTTGAGGGGGTGGGGCGGGAGGCGCTTCGCGCCTTCAGATTGGGTTCTCCGCTTGCCATTCTGGGGGAAGGTGCCAATGGCTACCTTTCCTCATCCTGGACAGGGCCCTCCACTAGGTCCCTTACTGCTTTATTTATACCGCTCCTGTGGAGCGGTTTAAGATTGATTCTTTAATATTTTCAATATTTTAAACTGATCACAGCACTCTAAAACATTTTTGACAGGTTCAAGTCTTGGATTATGCAACAATGAAAACCAACTCTTAATTTCTGAATCTCCATTATTGTTGTCTTGGAGAAGAGGTGAAGTTTGGAGGCAGGCAAATATTGTCCCCATCTTCAAGAAGGTAAAAAAAAAAAAAACAGGACCTGGGTAACTACCGACTCGTCAGCTTGACATCTATAACTGGCAAAATTTTAGAACAATATAGTTTATATTTTATCTTGATTTCAGTAAAGCTTTTGATAAGGTTCCATATGGTATTCTTGTAGACAAGATGGTAAAATGTGGTATGGCTCCTATTACTGCTAGGTGGATCAAGCACGGGTGAGAGAACACATCCAAAGGGTGCTCGTTAATGGTTGATTGTTCTCTTGGAGAGGAGTGACAAGTGGAGTGCCTCAGGGATTTGTCCTGGGCCCTGTGTTGTTCAACTATTTATAAATGATGTGGATGAAGGAATAGAGTGGATACTTATTAAATTTGCAGATAACCCTAAACTGGGAGGGGAAGCAAACACAGCAGAAGACAGAATCAGAATACAGGATGATCTTGACAGGTTAGAAAACTGGGCTAAAATGAATTTCAATTGTGATGAATGTAAAGTTCTACACTGAGGTAGGAAAAATCAAATGCATCATTACAGGAAGGAGGAGACCTGTTTTGACAGTTGAAAAGGATCTAGGGGTCTTAGTAGACCATACACTGAACATGAGTCAGCAGTGTAACTCAGTGGATAAAAAGGCAAATGGGATTTTGGGCTGTATAAAACGAAGTATAGTGTCCAGATTACGTAAGGTGATAGTACAACTTTACTCTGCTCTGCTTAGACCTTACATAGAATACTGTGTTCAGTTTCTGGCACCACAATTGAAGAAGGATGTAGACAAGCTGGAGCATATCCAGAGAAGAGCAATGAAAATGGTGAGGGGTTTGGAGACCAAGACATGTGAGGAAAGGTTGAATGAGCTTGGTCTGTTTAGCATGGAGAAAAAACAACTAAGAGATGATATGAAAGCCATCTTCAAATACTTGAAGAGCTGTCATAGAACAGAGATTTTTTTTCAGTTGCCCCAGAAGGTCAGATCAAAATCAATGGGTTGAAATTAATTAAAAAGAATTTTCAGTTAAACATCCAGAAGGAGTTCCTGACAGTGAAAGCAGTTCCTCAGTGGTACAACCTTCCCCAAGAGGTGGTGGGTTCTCCTTTGGAAGTTTTTAAGCAGAGGCTAGATAGCCATCTGACAGAAATGCTGTTTCTGTGAACTTAGAAAGAAGGGATTCTGGGCAGAAGCTGAACAATAAGAAAAATGTCTAGGTTATTTTTCATTGCTTTTGCTTAAGATACGGCACTAAAATCTTAAAGAAATGTCATTAAGGTACTATAACATCTTTAAAAATATAGAAATTATAAAAACTGAAAATGAGTTGGACATTTCTCCCCTCTGAATTGTAGCTATAAAGATTAGTGTACATTTTCCTCCTACAAATGAGTGTATCTCTCAAGTATTTTTTAATGTGCAGGAACTGATATTTTCATAGCTTACTATCGGGCACAGGGAAACACAAACAATCAATAGCACCGTATAACACTGTATAGCAGTTGAACTTGCTCTTATAATTGCTTAATAAGGTAGACTCTGCAGCTCAGTTTGACATAAATTGGAATATAAGTAGTCCAGGCCCATGGAATGAAAATTTCAAATAATCCATATCACTAGACATACAGTGGCATTCTTTCCATGTCCCTGGACCAGATGGTGTGCACCCAAGAGTGCTAAAGAACTTTCTGGAGAGCTTGCAGAACCTTTGTCCAGGATCTCTTGGAGGGCTGGAAATATCGCAGAAAGAGACTGGTGGAGATAAAATGTTATCCCAATCTTCAAAAAGGGAGGAGAGATGACCCAGGAAACTATAGGCCACTGAGTTTGACCTCAATTTCAAGGGAGATAATGGAACAGATTTTAAAGGGGATGATCTAAAAAACACATGAAGGACAGTTTCTTGATCCAGGTATGTCAACACATATTTGTCTCCAACTTTCAGACCAACCTGGATTCCTTCTTTGACTGAATGATGTCACTCAGTTGATTTTGCTTACCTGGATTTCAGTAAGGCTCTGATGGTAAAATGTTTAGAAAACCACACCCAAAGAGTAATTGTCAATTATATTTTATCAGATTGGAAGGAGGTGAGCTGTAGGGTGCCAAAGGGCTTGGTACTGGGTCTGTTATTTGTTTTTACATTTTTTTATCTATAATCTGCATGAGGAGCTGGAAGGACTACTCATTAAATCTGCATTTGACACCAAATTGGAAGGAGTAGCAAACATCACAATGAGATCTCAACATGCTGAAAAAGTGGGCACATGAGAACAAGATGGAATTCAATAAAGCTAAGTGTAGAGTTACCTTTATGTATACTGAGTCACGTATACTGACTGGGAGATACGCTTCTGGGTAGAAGAAGAAGAAGAGTTGGTTCTTATATGCTGCTTTTCCCTACCCGAAGGAGGCTCAAAGCGGCTTACGGTCACCTTCCCATTCCTCTCCTAGCAGTGTGTGTGAATGAGATCTTGGGGTACTTGTGGACTGTAAACTAAATATAAGCAGACAGTGTGATGCAGCGGTAAAGAAGGCGAATGCAGTCTTGGGCTGTATCAACAGGGGCATCACATCAAAATCACAAGATGTCATAGTCCCATTGTATACGACATTGGTCAGACCACACCTGGAGTACTGTGTGAAGTTCTGGAGGCCTTGCATCAAAAGGATGCATCAAAAGGATTGAGAGGGTTCAGAGGAGAGCAATCAGGATGATCTGGGGCCTTGGGACCAAGCCCTATGAGGAAAGGCTGAGGGACTTGGGAATGATTGAGAGGGGACATGATTGCTCCTCCTGCTCGTGACAGCCCTTCCACACTCTCTCCAGGCCTTGGACATGCCTGTCCAGTTTGGGTGAGGAAGAAAGCCCCGTGCACACCTTTTCCCACCCAGGATAGCCCTGCTGCAGCCTCTGCAGGCGTTGGTGGCACCTGCCTGGATCAGGGGACTTGGGGAAGCCCTGCCAGTGCTCACCCTTGCCTCAAGCAGTCTTGTCAGGCCTTGTCAGGCACCTGCCCAGGTCGGGGGGGGGGGGGGGAGGGGATAGAGCCCATTGCATTTTTCCCCACAATGGGCTTTTGTGCTAGAAAAATGATAAAATACTGTAAAATCTTTAAAATTATTACGTCTAACCATTAAATTAACCCCTTGCCACTTACTCTCTTTACATACATTGGCCAAACTGCATAGTTCCCCAGAGATTGGGATCTGGCCAGAATCATACCAATATATTACAAAGAGAGAGAAATCAGACCATTTTAATTACTGCCCAATCAGCCTGCTTAGTATGGCAAATAAGCTTTATGCAAGACACCTTTGCTGGAAGTGTTGTGAATGGCTCAACAGAGAGAACATCTTACCTGAGGAACATCTTACCTGAGGAACAGTTTAGCTGAGGTGCCACTGGATGAGTTTTGATCAAGATTCTAGTCTCATCTAGGGATGCCAGTCCTGGTGGGACCTGGGGATTCCCCCAGTTTTATACCTCATCTCCAGGCGACAGAGATCAGTTCCTCTGGAGAAAATGGCTGCTTTGGAGAGTAGACTCCATAGCATTATATTTCATTGAGGACCCTCCCTGCTCCAAATCCCACCTACTCCTGGCTCTACCCCCAAAGTCCCCAGGTATATCCCAAGCTAGAGCAATCCTACATAGCACCCTAGACCACCCTAAAATGCTGCTGCCGCTGTGAGAACAAGAAGAGGCTGTCAATGAAACCCTGCTTAGGGCACACAATACTGAATGTACCCAGGAATGGTCTATAGCAGTGGTCCCCAACCTTTTTATCACCGGGGACTAGTTAACGCTTGACAATTTTACTGAGGCCCGGGGGGGGGGGTAGTCTTAAGGGATGGCTGTTCAGACCTTAATGGCTGCTTTTAGCAAATAGCCTGGAGCTGTGGCCCAGTACCGACTGATCACGGACTGGTACTGGTCTATGAACCAGGGGTTGGGGATCGCTGGTCTACAGAACCAAAGTGGATGCCCGAGACAGAACAGTATCCATTAAGGTAGCAAGTACAGCTAACAACAATAGCTAACAACAAATATAAGTGATGTTTTCTAAAAGCATTTCTTAGTTTCCAGGCTCTTGCCTTGACAACAAAGTGAGACTGTTTTCTTATTTCCTAGGTAAGTCTATTTCAAGAAACTACCTATTCTAAGGAACATGGCTAGCCAGAACATAGAAGCCATCAATTCCCTTCAGCTCACAAAGGGCAACTGCCGGTGCATTAGACATGCTTTACATTTGCCAGGAAAGTGGTGGCCTTCAGCAGCTGCATCAGTGGCATCTTTTTTATTACTGGTTAAGCGGATGGTTGCTAATGAATCACTCCATTTCAGCGCAGCAGGGAACTGCTACACCACAGTGAAAAATAATGAACTAGAAATTCAACAGGACTCAATACAAAGGTCTACCAACAAACAGAAATATTTGAATTATAATGGACACATCTAAGATCTCTGGGAAATGCTAGCAGCTTGAATGACATGCAATTATATCACAGAATAGAAACAGCAGATAAACCATTCCTTTTCGTTTCCAGCAAAATAGTGTGGCTAAGAAAACAGATGGGGAAAGCAGAGTCTTGTCCTAAGATGTGTTATTTCTACCTTTTAAGTATATCACAATGGAGAAAGCAAGCTGTGAGGAGCCCTAGGATCCACACTGGAACCCATGCTATTTACATTAGTCTTAAATTATCAGGAGAAGCAGTTTGTGGGTCACGACAAAATATAATAATCCTTAAAACAAAGCACTAAGAGCTCCAATAGTATCTCTGCAAACTGGGGAATAATGGATAAAAAGAGTACTGGAGAATCAATGTAAACAACTGCTCAGTGAGGAACACAGAGGCAAAAAAATTCCATGCTACCAAGTCAGATAAAATCTTGTGTTACAGTACTGGAAGAGCATGAAAACTACTGGCGGGCCACTGCAAGATAAGGAGCATCACCCCAGTTACCTCGGTAATGAAGACACATTTCCTTTTTCTAATGACAATTTTTCATAACTTTCTAAAATTTTGACACAGTGCTAGCTGTGACTACCCAGGAAAAAGATCCCACAGTTGTGGTGGTATGAAATTTCATATCACTCATGAACTGCTGGATCTTTCTCCAGATCTCAGAGTTTTGTATTACTTAGCAAAAACCCATGGGTTATTCCTAGAGTTGGAGAAGATTTTAGTCTGTGTTGGTGTAACTTGATTTACTGCAAACAAGAAAGGAGCAGTTAGGTAAGATAAAGTGCATTAACATGTATGTCCTTGGTTCACCCTTCCCAACTGCAGGTGGCCACAGAGCCCAGAGCATTACAATTGTGATTACAGCTGTAGAAAAGTAATGGGACCACAATTCTATATCTAATCACCTGCAATTTTTTTCTTCATGGCTGAATAGATTTTATACCAAGAATATTTAGCTGTCAACAGGGAAAATATCACGTGGTAGAAGCAACTTTGGCCCTGTACACAGAATGTTATTATCTAGTCCACTACTAGAATTGGGTTGCTGCTTTATTTTGAAAACTTGTTCCATATCTAACTTCACCTGGTTCAGCTTCTAGCATATGATTCATAAACACAATATTAAAAATCACAGCACATGATTTAGAAGCAGATGTACATCTCAACAGCACATAATCCTGCCTTAGATTTAAAAAATGAAGATCAAAGCAGACAGATCAAAGAAAGCAAGAGAACACTCGCTGAAATAAAACAATCTTGCAGAATGTACTTTCACAGTGTGAGTGCCATGACTAAAAAGTCAGGGAATCTAAATAGAAGTCCAATGAATAAACTCAAATCTAATTGTAACAGGAAAAGGACACTTTCAAAAGCAGTTTTTGAGAGGACTATAGCTAGCGGGCAATTCTATACAGTAAGAGGCAGCAAGCTGATCTAACAAGAACAGGGGAATTACCTCTGACCTTTTGCAGGTGAAGCTATAAAAAGCTTATGTGGGGAGCTATGAAAATAATTATTTAGACAGAAGCACAGCATGTTACCAGTGATGTTAAGGACATGTGTGTGTGAGTATGTTAAGTGCAGTGAGTATGTTAAGTGCACTTCCGATTTATGGAGACCGTATGAATTAATGTCCTACAAAATATCCTATCATAAATACCCTTGTCCAGGTTTTGTGAATGAAAGGTGTGGCTTTCTTGATTGAATCAGCCCATGTCATGTTGGAGCCTCCTTTTTTCTTGCTGCCTTCAACTTTTCTTAGGATTATTGTCTTTTCTACTGCATCTGAAGAAGGAAACTTGGACTCTCAAAAGACCCACATAGAGCGAGTTACAGAAATCCATGCTGGCCTACCCTTATCCTTTACCCAGAAATTGCAGCTGGTACAAAATGCAGTTGCTAAAGTCCTCACAGGAACATCTTGGAGGGCTCATATCTAGCCAGTGCTGAGGCAGCTGCATTGGTTGCCAGCTGTGCCCTGGATCAGGTTTTGACCTTTAAGTCATTATGCCGTCTGGGACCAACATATCTGATGGACCACCTGCTGCCTTATGCCCCCTGCAAAGTGTTACACTCTATGGGTTCCAACTTACTTTGAGCAGCCCCCATGAGATTAACCTGACCTCAACCAGGGCCAGAGCCTTTTCTGTACTGACCCTGATCTGGTGGAATGAGCTCCTGGAAAAACTTTCTGTGTTCTGCAGGGCCTGTAAGATGGAGCTCTTCCGCCAGGTCTTTGGTTGAGGTCAAGGTGTGGGAGATCAGGTGGGTCCCTCTAAATTAAACCATCTGGAGTGGAGTCAGCATCCATAAGTTGTCCCCCTGAGGCACAGGGAAGGGAAATGTCAGTTTCAGAGGGAGGGGAATAATTCTGCTGCCAGGGTACTGAAGGACTTTATTTGAGTTATACTCAAAAGGATTGAAGACTTCACATGCACAATTCTTATCTGAGTTCTATTTGTAAGGAACAGCCAGGAGTCATTTCCTATTACGAGAATCGGTTTTCTGTAAATACTGAAGCTCATACTCTTTTACTAAACTCTGAGGCTTATAATGTATGTTATATGCAGTTAATTGTCCTTCTGTATTAGTCAGACCATTATGCCAGAACAGTCTAGCTTGGTTCTTACATTTTGTTATTTCAGATTCTCAACTGCTTTTTGAAATATTTTTAAACTAAAGAAAATGAATACTCTCAGTGCTCCAATTAAGTATTCTCTATACAAACAGTGATTGAAAAATGAAATAACCATGCAAACTAAAACAAATTTCCTGCAAAATATTATCCCGGGGAAGAACACCAGAATGAAACATTGGACCTTACCTGAAGGTTTCTTCTCTTCAGTGGGGCGAAGTCATCCAGATTGTTAGGTCACACCTCTGCTTGCTCAGGTAGGGCGAATTGAAATGCAAATTGTTGCCTTGTCCAAGCCCAGCTGTGTGGTCACTTGCATAAATCAGAATAACAGAATGTGAATGTCCTGCATCCCCTTCAGTGAACATCCTCGCTTGGGTAGGAAGTAGATGGCTTCGCCCCACTGAAGAGAAGAAACTTTCAGGTAAGGTTCAATGTTTCGTTCTCCTTCAATGGGGCTAAAGTCATCCAGGTGTTTAGCTGGACCCAAGCTCGTGCCAGGGTGGAATAGAGTTCCACCATTCCTGTTACACCTGTTGTAGTCCTCTGCTCCTAAGTAGAGCTTCAGCCAAGGCCCCTGGTCAATAAGGCCTAACGAAAGTGAAAAATGATGACCATATGAGCACTCTGCATATATCTGCCACCAAGGCCCTGGTAGACAAGACAATGGAAGAGGTAGTGCCTCTAGTGGAATGAGCTGTGATCCTTCAATGAGTACCTTGCCCTGGGGCGTATATACCTTGATCATGCATTACTTGACCCAGAAGTCTAATGTCACAGACAACATCATTCTATCCAAGATCTGAGTACCACGTGAGATGAACAGAATGTCTGAGCACTTGAAAAGTGCAATCCTGTAGAGGAAAACCCCTAATGACCAGAGTTTGTGTTGCATCTTTTCATCCGATCATTGGGGTCTGAGACAATTCGATGTCAGGATCCTCAGTTGTTCTGGGTGAAAGGACAGTTGACCTTGGGAATGGAGCTGGGATACATCTTCAAGGTGCCTGCATCCTTGAGACATACACTGCTATTTCCTGGAAGATAACAGTGCCAACTCCACCATGTGCAAGTGCATCCTTGCCCTCTGTCTTTTTATCAGAGTAGCAAAACAGCAACCACACTGTCTGTGCATTGTTGGGTGTTGCTAGCAGGCCCATTATCAGGATGCCGAATCTGTTTGCAACCTGGTCAAGACTTCCCGGTAGAGGCTCCATTGTCCTGGGTTGAGATCTTGACAGCTCAGCCAGTCTGCATGCTTGTCCTTTAGATCTTGCAGGAGTTCCATTTTTAGATTGATCCAGCTCACCTCTGTCCATTGGAGAAGGAGATAGGCCTCCAGATATAGTGAATGGGTCCTTGTCCTGTCTTGGCAGTTGACATATGCCCTAGCTGTCTGTGCTCACCATGATAAGTTGTCTGCGCAGTGCTTGGAGAAAGGCCAGGCATGCCAAGTGTATGCCTGTAGTTCTAGCCAGTTGAAGCTGCATGTAGTTTCCTGGGGAGACTGCTTCCTCTGTGTTGCCTGGCTCAGGCAGTGGGCACACCTTCCAGTCTGTTTGCATCGGTTGTTACAAAGACCTGAAAGACATCCCACACACATCTCAGGAAAGGGACCGACTTTCTGCATAGGGATTGCCCTGCTCCCAGAGCTCCCAGATGTTTTCACCGGTGCCCCCTGCAGATCTGCGGGGGGAGGCGGCTGAGTGGCTTGTACCAGGCAAAGGGATGCTTTTGACACTGCCCCCTACAGACCCGCGGGGGAATGCGCTGAGTGACCACTACCAGGTGAGGGGACTCCCTGCTGGGGTCTTCTGACACCAGGAGTCTCCCTTGATGTTCAGACTTGTAGTTCTCTGTGCTGGGGCTCAGCACTTTACTGCAGACTTCTGTTCCTGGCTGTAACTGGCATTCCAGAGCTCTGGAATGCACGCTGCCACTGGCAGTCCATCTCCTTCATCTTGGTGGATTTGTTCCAAGCAGCAGGACTGGATGAGCAGCTGCCTTGTGGTACTACTCTACTACTCTTCTTAGGCCTGGTCTTCTTCTGGCCTACCATGTGGGCACTGGAGGTGCAAGGGCTGGATGTCTTTTGGCTGCTGCTGTCATGTTAGAGGAGTTGAGAACTGGAACTCCTGACCACTCTGCAAGGGTCTCTGCAGCCACAATGACCCCTTCCCAATGGTTTACCTCCGGTGCTGGCAGCCTGAAGGTTTTTCAGTCTGCTCCTGGCTGTGGCTGGCATTCTGGCACTCCTGAACGTTTGCTGCTGCCAGCAGTAAGGCTACCATCTGTCCCCTTCTTGGCAGGCTTGCGCTCAATGGCGGAGATGGAGGAGCGGCCACCTTGCAGTGCTGCTCAACTAGTTTTCTTGGCCTCAGGCTGCTTCATCTTCTGGTCCGCCTTGTGAGCCCCAGAGGGGGAAGGAAGGACATCATTTCTGGACTGTTGCTGTGTTGGAGAAGTCACTCCACAGGGGTCTCTGCAGATGCATTGACCCCTTCTCCGTGTCTTCGCTCCTGTGCCCCCACGCTGGAGACCTGAGGATTTTGGTGGGAAGGCTCTTCAAGGATTCTTTTTTTCTTTTGATCCTGTAGTTTGTAACTAAAAGTCTATTCAGACTCAGAGCAGGGCTCTAGTCATCCTACCTGAGCAGTACAGCAAACCAGACTGGAGAGGTCACTCAATGGTCACTCAAGGAGAATTGGCAAAAATTTGTATTTCAGTCTGCCCTACCTGAGCGAGTAGAGGCGTGACCTAATCATCTGGATGACTCTGGCCCCACTGAAGGAGAATACAGTTTTCCTACAGAAGGTACCACTTTCAGTGCCCTAGTTAAAACATCTCAGCAGGGCTTGAAAAAGATGTTGAACAGTCACTATTATTATTTATCAGATAGCAGAGCTACATGCAGGAATCATACAACAATACAAAATATGTAGCCATGTAGGTACAACAGTCATGCAAACAGACTGGTCAATTCACTAAACACTAATATCTTAATTTTCAATCCATTCAATTGCAGCTATGCAGAGCTCAAAGAGCTTTGTCATATTTCCCTGGAAAGCACGATGCTCACATTCCTGTGACAGAAGGGAAATAGTTTGGCAGGCTGCACCACAATCACATTCAGGATCTGGCATTTTGCCCAATTTAAACAACATGTCTGCAGAACTGCTGAAGCCTATTCATATTCTATTAGTCATCTTCCATACTTTATGTGGCAAATCAAATCCCGCAGACCCATCGTTGGTGTTTATCATGCTATGGATATCAGGTGGAACTGGTTTCCTCCATGTTTGCAATCATTCACTGACTAGATCAAAAATTTCTGATTGCAGGATTTGTGCAGATCTTATTGCTGGGTGTCAGGATTTTAGTCTGGATAGGTCCATGCCAGCCATGTCTTTGTGGATGGGCAGTTCTCTGTTTTCACTTATCTTTTAATACTCACAAAGAGCATCTTGCCTTCAGAGATGCAGGGGAGCAATGTGATACACTGTAAGTAGACAATAGGTTGGAATGGATTTAATACACCCATTGATGATTCTCATTGTTATACTGAGTCTGACATTAAGTTTTTGGATGTTTTGAAGAAAGTTGTTTCATGTGCATATTTTCATTGCTACATTGGTAAGATGATGTATATAGCTCAACGTCCAGTCCAGAATAACGCCAAAGTACTTAGGTGAATGGTTATCTGTAAGCTGGGTGCCATTAAGGTAGCCATTTGGTTTGTGATGGCATGATAGTTATTGAGATGGAAACAAGAGCGTTCTGTTTTTCCTGTACTTAGGAGAAGCCTCCATTTATGGTAGTAGTCGAGAAAAAACTGAGGTCCTTTCAATCAATTTGTACCTTACCACAATTGCCATGTTATCAGCCTAAGCTAATTACCTGGATATTATCTTGGGAACATCAGATATGTATAGATTGGAAAGGACTAGTGCAATGACCAAGACCTGGAGTACACTTTTGCTTGTTCATAGACCCATAGTTATCTGGAAAGTCCTATCACTCAGCAAGTTATTTAGGAGTTGAAATAATGTTCAACAGGCAAAACACTATCACCTGGACAAGAAAATACTGGACTAGATGAACCATTGGTTGAAAACAGCTTATTTAGCATGACAAAAATCAACACTGCATTCTTTACCGCCAGAGACAGCATGATAATTAATGAAATCTTCAGCATATCTTTTAGAGAGTAAGTACCCAAATCTGATATTATTAGAATAGAATAGTTTAGGTTCACACTACAAGTCATGGAGAACTGAGACTGGGTACAATGCAGAACCAAATACAGACCAATCTGGATTTCTGTTGCAACTCATGAACTCTTGCAATTTGTGCTGTCCTATTTTTCCCCTCCTCTTTGCCAATGTTATTTTTAAACTACCATGTTTAAGCATCACTTGTGCACAGATTGGCTTGGATCAGAAGAATTATCATTGTAGCAGAATTCACAGAAGGGCTCATTGCCAACTCCCCCTTCCCATCACCTTCTTCCCTGTGCCCTCTCCAAAGCCATGCTTGGAGAACTGGAGACCTTCAAGAATGGCATGGGATTTGGCAGGAGGGATTAAAACAAAAATGTTTATTACATAAAATGTAATAGAATTTTATTACAGAAGCATTTATCATGTACTAATAAGTAGAGAGGGAATCAATAAATATTCTATCTGCATATTTCTAGCTGTGATTCCTGTAATTCATACTTCTACTTTTATACAAGAAGCAGCAAAAAAAAAATGGCAGTAGATGAAAGCGGAAGACCAGTAAGGTTAGTCAGAGGACAACTGTGCAGTAGTGAATCATTTACCTGCATCCCAGGGAAACGTGTCACCTTCCCTGTCTCATACACCTCATTTCTACTCTCTCGGCTCAAGCTATAGATATAACTTGATGGTGGATTACAATATAGCTGCACATGCAGCGTTGCGACTGCATTTTGGGCTTTCCATCAGCAATCTTGATTCAGCATCCATTTGGACACCACAACCACATGATTACTCTCTAAAGCACTGAGAAAATATATTATTCTCTTAATAGTCAAAGCCATGTTGAACTTGAACCACACAAGCCTCAGGACAGAATAACTGGCAAGGATTAGTTCAGATCTAGCAGAGCGAATGTGTAATTAGGCTAAATATCCAAGTGGAAAACACAGATTTTTATGGCCTAATAGTTGCGACCCAAGAAATGCACATCCCAAAGATTACCCTCGGAACTAACAGAGCAAAGTCCCAAATATCAGGTATTTTCTCAAAGTGGGTTTATTAGAAGGAACCTACATGAACAGGCATCAAGGGAAGTCCATCTCAGAACAGGTAGAAATTGACAAAGACAATGAACAAAGGACCCCCAAGAGTATATACAGATTCAGGCCCCCTCACCTAAAGCTGCACAGGAAAACAGGATCCCCAGGAAAAAGTGTTTGAACTCAGAAGTGTGAAAACTGGTGCTGGGCTAGGCAGTCAACTAGCTACTATAAGGGATGTTTACCATTTCAAAGGGGAACACATAGATATCAATTGCCTTTCACAGGCAATGCTGGGAATAAACAAAAAGGAACCCAGAACGGTGGGGTGGCGGAATCCAACTCCAGCCTAGGGAAACAACTATACATTGACATGACAACATGACACACCCATCTTTAAGAATAACCTCTCCACTTTGACCAATTCCCCCCCCCCCAAAAAAAAATATTGTTTTTGTGAATGGGGCTTATTGCAATAAACCTCATGAAATTTCTGGACCAGCTTAAGACTGGAAATATCTTCCATGTCTACTCACTGGCAGAGTCCAGGAAACCTTTGAAAGAGACCAAATATTACAGTCTTCCCCTAAACACCCAGGAGTCAAGTAAATTTGAAAGTTCATAGTGACTATCTTCCCCCACCATGAACAAAGGAGGAGGAGCCATTTGTCCAAGGGTGGTGCTGGATTCAGCAAGCTAACATGAAGCACTGGGTGGACCTTGTGGAATGAAGATAGCACTTCCACTGAGAGAGCTATCTCATTGACCATTTCCAGCATCTTAAGTGGACCCACAAAACGATAGTTCAATTTCTTATTGAGACGTCAGTTTTTAAAGTGTCTGGTGAAGAAAAACACCATATCCCCCATTTTGAACTTGAGACCAGGAGCCTGCTTCTTGTCAGCCCATTTCTTACATGTAGCCTTGACCCTCTTGAGAGTGTCCACAACCCCTTCCCAAGAATCTCACATCTTGGCCACCTCTTCCACCCCTGATGGTATAGAGCCAGGATCCATGGGTGAGGGCTCCAAGGCAGGTAACAGGCATACCAATTGATGATTTTGAAGGAGGAAAGGCCAGTACCCAAAGGAGGAAAGGCCAGTACTCTGTCCATTCAGAATAGAGTGGTCAACCTCTGCCAGTGTGAGGAAGGCATGCCAGAACTTGGTGGTAAACTGGATCTCGAGGTCAGAGACAATCTTATCAGGGAAGGAGTGAAGATGAAGAATGTATCTCACAAATAGTTCAGCTAAGTGTTAAGCAGTTGGCAGGGAAGCACAGGGAACAACGTGGGCTTTGCTTAGAACATGGATCCACTACACTCAGATTACCATCTTTCCATTGCTGGGAGGAAGATCGGTGATAAAGTTCATGGAGAACACCTCCCAGGGCCATTGTGGGGTCTCTATGGGGTATCAGAAAACCAGGAGGCTTCTCCACCCCCTGCTTGGTAGAAGCACAGACCAGACAACATAGGCCTCCAACACTAATCCCCCAAAACAGGTCCCACATCTAGACAAAGCCATCTCTATCCCAACCATACTAAGAATATAATCTATTACATCTTGCAGCACGAATTGAGACCATCATATAACTGTGAATCTACTGAAAAATCCATAATGGTGAATGTCTAAATAACCCTTTCTCAACTTTTTTACCATTGAGAAATCCCTGAAATATTCTTCAGGCTTCAAGAAACCCCAGAAGTGGCACAATCATGCAGGAAATTGTTGGGAAGCATACCTGTATACACACCCACCCAGGGCCCTTCCTCTATCTACTCCCTCCAGGCCCATCATTGTCTATTTTGGGAGGGGGATTGACATGACCATATATGGTCATATCACCCAATAAATGTTTAACAAATTTAAAATATATTAAAAATTAAATAACTCTCACCCATTCAAAAAAACTATTCCAGGGCCGTCAAGAAACCCCAGGGTTTCACAAAACCCTGGTTGAGAAAGCCTGATCTAAATTATGGCTAAAGTCTGCAAAATCTATCAAAAAAATGCCAACAGAGGAATTTTGCCCAGAATTGAGGCAAAAAACCCATCCAAAACATAAATTCAAATTGATTTTGAAATTTACCAGGAGTTTGAATGGCATGAACATTGATTGAATCTAGTGGGGCTTTTAAGACCAACAAAGTTTTATTCAGGTGCACTTACACACAAACATTTAAACCTTGAATAAAAATGTGTTGGTTAAAAAGGTACCACTGAACTCAAACTTAGTTCTGATGCTTCAGATCAACATGCTTCAGACCAACACCTGACCAACACCTGAAGCTGGCAACACCGATACGTTCGTCACATTCCAGATATTTGTGTCAGCCTTACTACAGACCTACTTGGTTAATCTATTGATTTCATGAAGTCACTTCTGAATGTGTTTATTCTGCCTACAGCATCAAAGAATACAATTCTACTTTATTTCCTAAAAACCCCATGTCTCCTATTATTCCATCTTCTTACTAGAGACTTTCAGTTTATGTTAAATAAATAATACTTGGCCCCAAACCTTATCATTAAAAAATTGGCCATGTATATTGGATCAGAAACAAGTAGCTTTTTTACATAGTCTTGGTCAATTCTGCACTTTTGTCCATCAGGTCCCATAATCTACAGCATAGCCTTTTTGGTGGTTGAAGTGAACCTCTTCCTCTCCTTGTCACCAGTAGAAAACCTAGTCAGATTCAGTTGTGTATGTTTATTCTTGCATGAAGCTTGCTTTTCTATTTCTGGATAGCAAGCAAGAACTAGAATACTGTTTTGCAGAGAATACTTGTTAAACTATTTTGAAAATTGCTTTCATTTTCTACTTGTTACATCAACAGCAGCTTGAGAACAAAGCACATATAAGGCAACTCTTTATCAAACTGATCAGATAACAACATGGTCTTCCAATTTGTTTTACAACTTAACTGCCTTTAAATAACCATGAGACATTCCTCCTTTCTGGAAGCTGTGGTAATTCCAGGGAGCTATAAATTTACTGTTGTCATAAAAATTGTTGAGGAGCATATGGCCTGTATAGAATAGACAATGATCCATGAAATAAATAAATAAATCCAGGTGCAGATGTTCCTCATCATAATAATTTCTTCCTGATGTTTACAGAACTCTTGGAGAACATCTGATGTATCATTCAGGTTTCCTTATTAAAACCTATTCAACTGGTGTAGCAAGAGCATATCTCTGACAGTAAAAGTTTTATCTGAACACACCATATGGTTGATCTTTGTATGAGGAATTATAGATATAAACTTGAAAGACTATCCAATAAACCATTCTTGGAGCAATAAAAATAATATAAACAATGATTTCCAGGTATTGTATTTAGTAGACAAGAATGAAAACTTTAAAATAAATCCCTATGAAAGAGGTTCTGGCTGTGAAAACTCTCCATTTCATTATTCTTACTACATTAATGCTAAATTTAGGGAGAAAACTGGAGGAATGTAGAAGTACAGAAGACTTAGGGCTGATCCTGCGTTGAGCAGGGGTTTAGACTAGATGGCATGTATGGCCCCTTCCAACTCTATGATTCTATGATTCTCAAGCAGGAGTGTATTTCTGTCTCTGTGTGTAGCAGACAAACAGCTGTGTCCCCTTTCCCTCAAAACCACCCTGTTAAGATATACCCCCTTGAAGCTTTTTTCATAACCCTTAGTACTGGTCTTTAAAAAAAAGTTTTGTTTAGAATACAGGAAGCATTTGTCTACACCAGTGGTCCCCAACCCCCGGTCCGGGGACCGGTACCGGTCCGTAGATCAGTTGGTACCGGGCTGCGGCTCGTCCTTCTCCCTGGCTGCTGCCTCGGGGGCTGCCCTGCCACTCTGCCGCCGGCTCACCTTTGGTGCTCTTCAGTGGCCGCCATGGCTTGAGCTCCCCTGCAGCATGGCACTGCGCAGCTGCTGCTGGCAGCGCCCCCCCGCAGGCAGCAGGAAGTCAAGGGCGCTGGCGGGAAAGCAAGTGGAGCAGGGGCTCAGGCAGCAGCGATGTCCCTCGGCAAAAGATTTCCACCCCCCTCCCGGGCCTCAGTAAAATTGTCAAGCATTGACCGGTCCCCAATCATAAAAAGGTTGGGGACCACTGGTCTACACCACTTTAAATACCACACATGGGTTTAAAAGTATAACACTGACAGGTACTACAGACTTCAAACCTAATACTCCAGACTATTAACTCCAGAGCCTTGCTCTCTGGAACAGTTAGTCCAGTAATATCTTAGAAAGAGCCTCTTGTGGCGCAGGGTGATAAGGCAGCCGACATGCAGTCTGAAGCTCTGACCATGAGGCTGGGAGTTTGCTGGGTAGAAGAGGAGTCAACCTCAGAGCATGCCCTGCAGCCAGTAAGTTGCCTTGGCCTTCTGGCCTCTTTCAACTCTGAGGACATGGTTATCAGATCCCCTCTCAGCCCCCCCCCCCATCTTCAAGTATTTAAATGGCTGCCACATACAGGATTGAGCAGAGTCGTTCTCTTGCCCCAGAGGGATGACTAGAACCAATAGGATGATATTAATTCAAAAGAAATTCCATCTAAACATCCAAAATAAGTTCTTGACAGAGCAGTTTCTCAGTAGAACAGGGTTCCCCGGGAGGTGGTGGGTTCTCCATCTTTGGAAAATTTTAAGCAAAGACTGGATAGCCACCTGAAATAGAGGCTGATTCAAGGAGGTGGCAGGCACAGTGGATAATAGAGTTGAAAGTGTCCCTGGGTCATCTAGTCTAACCCCCGCAAGAATGCAGAACACTCACAACCCTATCGCTCATCCACTGTAACCTGCCACTTCCTTGAACCTTCACAGAATCAGCGTCTTTGATTCTGATGGTACTTTTCAAGTGGCACTAAGCCCATGTGGCTTTTTAACAGAAGTAAGTAAAGGGAAGGAAAAGGCCATTCATCCTTGACACAAACTCTTATTGCACATCTATCCTGAACTGTATCAGGTCATGGAATCACAATAAATGCACCTCATATTAAACTAGTTAAAAGTACTCAGATTCACAGTCTAAACTCCACAATGACCATGTCACACCCTTTACTACCTCTGTTCTACACAATCCAGAAACACTGTCAGTTCCAGAAACAAGAAATCAGCATTACCCACAAAGGACCAGCTGTCATACTAGGGTTGCCAGCTCTGGGTTGGGAAACACCTAGAAATTTTGGGGGTGGAGCCTGAGGAAGGCTGTGCTTTGGGGAGGCAGGAACCTCAGTAGGGTATGCTGCCATAAAGTCCAGCCTGGGGGAAGAGGAGTCGTGTGGTGTTTTAGTGACATCACCGTTTAACTTGGCCCAGTGCTTTTTAGACTGCCTAATCCACTTTAGAATTTAGTGTGGGCTAGAACAGAGGAAAAGGATGCTGTTAGCACAGCTCCACACACAGAAAGAGCCTGACATTAAACCACGCTTGTTATAAATATTCTGTCTCTGTATTCTGATGAATGGCATTAAGAGCAACCAGCTCCCTAAATTCTCTATTGGCAAAATCTTATTGCATTGTGTGGTCAATGCTTTACCAGTTTAACCACAAACTGAGAGCATTCTGCGAGAGAAATATTCAAATTAATGGTTAGTACATTCAGTGCCTGGGCAATCACACAGAAATGCAGAGTGCGCCACGTTGCCTCATGCTTGGTTAATCAAATGCCATTCCTGCCAATTTAAGGGATTTTACCATTTATATCCTGCACACAGTAGTGTCTCCCTGCAAAAACTGTGAGGGAGAAGGATATGTGTTATATAAAGACATGCTGTTACTGGAAAGATTATGTTTACAGTGAGGAAAGAATTAAAACATTTATGGAAAAATGTTCATGTAAAGAAAATAACTGACCTGTGCACCCTAGAAGGCATCAAAGATAGGGTATAAATGATGGGGGGAAATTTATAGTAAAAACATATAGGGAAGGAAACAGAATACTGGATGGCTTCACACCAGCACACCCACCTTCTACTCCTTGCACACATAAGCCTCTATGAACAGGTGCAATGTAACATGCATATCACAAAAATGGAGTATATGAAAGATGCATTGGCTAGGAATTGTGCCTCTCAATACATGGAGGACGGGCATGCTTCATGGGTGGAGCTAGCTGATGACATCAAAATCCTCTCACTACACATATGATGAAATATATCAAAATGGAATGCCCTATTCCACTTTCAATTAGGCTGAAAATTGAAAAACAAGACTTTCATACTCATCCAAGTGTACCTAAAACCACATTTTCATCAACGCTGGCTTCCTGTCAGATACCCTCCGTCTATTAAAACATCTAATGGCACAAAATAGCAATCACTGCATTTCATACTTTTTCATGGCTTTTTAAACAGTTGCTTTAAAACTATAATTCATACCAAGGTGTAGATCTGTTACTTTAAATTAGCGATCCCCAACCTGTGGGCCGTGGACCACATGTGGTCATTTCGACTAATTGGAGGTGGGCCCCGAAGGACGCCTTCCCCCCCCCCGGCCCTTTACGTCATCCCCCCCAGCCCTTTACAACACACTTCATTGTTGTGGTGTGTCTGTATCTTATTTTGAAAGGATGTTTAAACATTACCATAGCGATCAGAGAGCGCTAGGCCAGTGGTTGAGAGTAGAGGAGTAAACTACCCCCCCCCGCCGGGCCTCAGTAAAAGGCGTTGAGTGGTCCCCAGTGTTGAGTGGTCCCCGGTGATAAAAAGGTTGGGGACCACTGCTTTAAATCATTCACACATTATGCTGAAAAAGAATAACTCCTGTTGCACCACTTGATTAATCAGTATAGTTAACTAAGTTCTGGCATATTCTTTATTGGAAAAACATTAACTGGCTGACTGCATTTCTAAAAGAGTGTGATAAATTAATTGCTAAAATACAACAGTTCTAAAGAAGGGAGTATGTGATCATATTTTAACTGTTAAAATATATCAAGCAGTATAATATTCAGCCATTTGTACTTTATATCAGAGCTGTGGTTCTTAACCTTTTTTGAGTAACAAATCCCTTTGAAACTCTGATGAAAGCTATGGACACTCTCCACAGAAAGATGCACATAAACACACATAACATTTTGCATACAATTTGTTTTAATAAATGACCACATCTTTAAAAAACCAGAAATAAATTCAGATTATGCAAATAAAAATAAGTAAATGTTAATTCTTTTCACAAGTAAATTTCAATGAGAAGGCTGAATATTATACTACTTGAGTCATATATGCAACCTTTGAAATCCAATCAATTTTGAGGGGCTTTCCGCACAAGGACCAATGTTGCCAAATGTTTTCAGAATGCAGAAACGCTATATTAAATAGTGGGATTTCGTCATTCCGCATAGCTTTAATTTTAGTGGAATATTGAAGTCCCTGTAGCGTTGTATTCATTCCCCACAGGTTTCCGGTCTCACTGGAATTACAACAAAGGAAGCGAGATTTTTCTGCGCTTCTTCCTGCCCCTGGCCATCAATCAAACAGAACAGCCAATTGGCTGTTGTGTTCATGCTCCAGAAAAACCCCTTTCCCTTTAAGAACTGTTTTTTAAAAATGCAAACACACCAGTTGCAACGAATCTGTGTTCAATCGTTTAGGAAAAACCTTTTTTGATGGCGTAGGAGCTGGTGCTTAATCGTTTACATGCTCTTCAAGTAACCCCCTCCCCATGGGCGCGATTTGTGGCCAAAATTATGGGCAGTGTTGAACAAGGGCTTGTGCTTGGGAACTTTAAAGACACTAGTAGGGAGCTTTGTTTTATTGTTAATCACTTCTGTGGAGGGACTTTAGCCGGAGAAGCCTCGCTCGTTCATTGCTTTCCCCGGTATAAGGGGAAAAAAATGGCGATCGCTTCTCCGGAGGTTCGGGGGTGCGAGTGGGGGAGGGACTTTCTTTCTACCGCTACATTGAGAACACATATGTCTTTTGCTGATGTGTTGCAACTTGTGCTCAGAAGTGTAACGGTTTTTTCAGGGGGAATCCACTTTTCCCGATTCCCCGAAAACTGCTACAACAAAGCGATTTTTGCGGGAGTGTTTCAGGAGTGTTGCAGATTGTGTGCGACATCATGCAGAACATTGAATTAGTAGCGTTTACCAAAGGTCTGGAATAAAACAATAAAAATAATACCTTAACTACATAGTTTTGACATTTTGAAAATAATTGCACCGACAATTTTCAAAGTAGCAGGGAGGAACCTGAAGGGAAAAATCATTGTTATTTTAAGCCAGTACAAAGTTCCCCAGAAGCTCATCCTGGAGATCAACTGATCACAGGATAAGAACCCCTGTAAATAGTGTGTGTAAATAAAATCTCAGTTGCTTGCACTACTATGAATTTTTGCCATACCTATGTGATTTTTGTGGGCTTACTTGGTTGTAAAATGATGGACAATACAGCAATGACATCATATTGTGTTGACATGAAAGTCCATCACACCTAGAATGCTATTTTTGCGTGGTATAAAAACCCTCTAAAATGAGCATATAAGGTACTGTGTTATATATGAGAAATATTTCTTTAATGCATTGAGCTAGCAGCTCATATGAAGATCCTTAAAAAACAGAAATATCACTTATTTATCTAGCACAATGCTCTGCTGACTGGCAGGCCAATGTCTTTTCCTCCCCTGGAATTTTATCTGGGACTTTTTACATTTGTTTTTGCTAAGGGGTTATGGTATCAAGAATTTATTTAGCTTGGTGACATTGTATATGAAAATATATACATACAAAGGGAAACAAGAACGTCACTGTTGTGTATGCAGACTTTAAGACACTGCATAACATTTGGAGTTTGAAGTATGAGGACGGGATCCTGAGCCCTTACTTGGGATTTGCCAGCCCCAGGCTCTTAGCCAATAATATAAGACACTTATGGACTAATCAAGAGCCAGACTTAAGGTCCAATTACAGGCCTCCATTAAGGGCCAATCACATATCGTGGTGGGAGTTCCGAATTGAATATGGAGTCTATTATTTGCTTGTGTGTTGTTTAGTTTTCTGGTTCCAGTAAAATTGTTTGTTGTTGGAGATGAATGTCTGTGTCTTACTGAACCCAAATATGTAATACTGGTCATGTTTTACCAGCCACAGAATCTGCAGCTTCCTGAATATGTGATTCAAGGGCCTGGGTTTCAGGAATACAGCTGTGTTGGGAATTATGAAAAAGGTCTATTTCTTTGCCTGATGAACTCGGTGAGGGTACAGGAGCAGGAGGGATACTGTGGGGAAAGTCCATAAACACCTAGTTTCTTTAAATTTATTTATTTATTTATTTAGATTTATATACCGCCCTCCCCGAAGGCTCAGGGCGGTTTACATTAAAACTAGTCAACGATACATGAAACAGTCTTCGTTAAAACATACAGTAATTAATAACAGTGGTTGTAACCATATAACAGAATGTAACAGTATAACAATATAATAAAATAATATAACAATGGAACGGTGCAATACCACAACAGGTCCAGAGCACTCTGGTGGAGTTCTGGGAGGAAGGGGGGAGGGGGAGGAGTGGGGGGAGCGGGGGCCCTTCATTCGCTGTTGGTTGTGCCTGGTCTCAACCAAATGCCTGGCGGAGGAGCTCCTTTTTGCGGGCCCTGCGGAACTGTTTAAGCTCCGTCAGGGCCCTGATCTCCTCCGGGAGCTCGTTCCACCAGGTGGGGGCCAGGACAGAGAATGCTCTGGCCCTGGTCGAGACCAGGCAGACTTCTTTAGGGCCAGGGACCATTAGCCGGTTGGTGGCGGTGGCGCGCAGAGCTCTTTTAAATGACACAAAGTCTTCTGGGCCAAATGAATTGCACCCAAGGGTACTAAAAGAACTTGCAGATGTCATCTCTGAACCTCGGTCCATTGTTTTTTACACTTCTTGGATAACAGGTGAGGTGCCAGATGATTGGAGGTGGGTGAATGTTGTCCCCATCTTCAAGAAAGGGAAAAAGGAGGATCTGGGTAAGAACAGACCCGTCAGCTTGACATCTGTAGCTGGCAAAATTTTTAACAAATCATCAGTCAGTCCTTGAGCAGCTGGAACAGAGAGCTGTGATTTCTAAGACTCAGCATGGGTTTTGCAAGAACAAGTCATGTCAGACCAACCTTATCTCTTTTTTCAAGAAAGTGACTACCTTGCTGGATCAGGGGAATGCTATGGGCATAGTTTATCTGGATTTCAGTAAAGCTTTTGATAAGGTTCAACATATTCTTGTTGACAAGTTGGAAAAGGCATTTGGCTGAGACCAGACGTAATCAACAGCGACCAAGGGCCCCTGCTCCCCCCACCCCCCCTCAGAATTCAATCAATAAACCACCCCCCTCAGAATCCCATCAATAAGCCCTGGACCTGTTTGTAGTACTATATTGTTATACCGTTATATTGTGCTGTTATTTTGGTTACAATTATTAGTTATCAGCTATACATGTTACAGACTGTTTTATGTATCGTTCTCTGTTATGATGTAAACCGCCCTGAGCCTCCGGGGAGGGCGGTATATAAGTATGATAAATAAATAAATAAATAAATAAATAAATAAATAAATAAATAAATAAATAAATAAATAAATAAATAAATAAATAAATAAATAAATAAATAAATAAATAAATAAATAAATAAATAAATAAATAAATAAAATGTGTTA
Organism: Paroedura picta; assembly: GCF_049243985.1. Taxonomy (NCBI): domain Eukaryota; kingdom Metazoa; phylum Chordata; class Lepidosauria; order Squamata; family Gekkonidae; genus Paroedura; species Paroedura picta. The sequence continues at coordinate 106,317,258 of NC_135371.1, read as the reverse complement.
TGCATCCTAATTCTGACAAGTGGATCAATAACTGTTTGACAGATCATACCCAAAGGGTAATTGTTAATGGATCAGCATCCTCTTGGAGAAGAGTGACAAATGGAGCACCCCAAGGATCTGTCCTGGGTCCTGTATTGTTCGATATATTTATAAATGATTTGGATGAGGGATTAAAGGGGGTACTTATTAAATGTGCAGACAATACTAAACTGGGAGGGGTAGCAAACACAACAGAAGACAGAATCAGGATCCAGGATGATCTTGATAGGCTCGAGAAGTGGGCTAAACTGAATAAAATGAAACTCAATAGGGACAAATGTAAAGTTCTGCATTTAGGTAGGAAAAACCATATAAACCAATATAGGATAGGGGAGACTTGTCCTGGTAGTAGTATGTGTGAAAAGGATCTAGGAGTCTTAGTAGACCATATATTGAACATGAGTCAGCAGTGTGACTCTGTGGCTAAAAAGCAAATGGGATTTTGGGCTGTTTAAAACGGACAATCGTGTCCAGATCACGGGAGTTAATGGTACTGCTTTACTCTGCTTGGAATCAGGTTCACTTGGAGTACTGTGTTCAGTTTTGGACTGAGGGATGTAGACAAACTGGAGCATGTCCAGAGGAGGGCAACAAAGATGGTGAGAGGTTTGGAGACCAAGATGTATGAGGAAAGATTGGGGGAGTTTGGTCTGTTTAGCCTGGAGAGGAGACAACTGAGAGGGGATCTGATAACCAACTTCAAGTATTTAAAAGAGTGCCATATGAAGGATGGAGCAGAGTTGTTCTCTCTTACCCCAGTGGGACAGACCAGAACCAATGGGATGAAATTAATTCACCAGAAATTCCATCTAAACATCTAGAAGATGTTCCTAACAGAGTGGTTTCTCAGTGGGAAAGGCTTCTTCGGGAGGTGGCTGGGTAGCCATCTGACAGAAAAGCTACAGTGGATGAGCGATAGGGTTGTGAGTGTCCTGCATAGTTTGGGGGGTTGGACTAGATGACCCAGGAGGTCCCTTCCAACTCTAATATTCTATGATTCTATGATTCTAGGAAGACCAGGGAAGGGAGGAAAGAGGGATCATCCCTTTCTGTCAATAGAACCATTTGTTAATGGCACAAAGCCTTCAAAATTACTAGCTATTGCCCAGAATGTATCTCAGTAACATTCCCTGTTTGATTCAATACCAACAATATTATGGAGCATCCTGTACATAATGCTATTTTTTGCTTGGAACTTCAACTTCAGTGAAGGATGATAATCAGTGTGCACAGTGTTTCTATTTGGATATCCTTAAATCACTTGCTGTGTTTTGTAAAACTGTCCTTTTTCTAACTTTACTTAAACATCTCCTGATGAACCAAACCCTTGGCGTCTCCTTTGGGTTTACTAATTTTAGGCTCCACTGCCTGTTAATAGTAATAATGCTAACAATAAACAAACAAGAGAAGTAATAAGAAATGTTGTCGTCCTGGAAGTTATGAAATGACTGGCAACTTGCTACAGGGAAATGAAGTTTGCATTTTAAACTAAACTAACTTGAAACAATTGCACATGTGCCTGCAGGTAAGCATAGACTCATTGCACTTCTTTAAAGTTTGCCACTTGAATGATGTATCCACATCATCTGCAGGCTCCTTCTACTATCTTGCAAAAGTTGTCTGTTTCTAATCAGAGCACCATAATTACTGAACTATTATTGTATCATCTGTGACAGGCGCTTATGTATGTACAGAGACTGAATATAGCAATTGCAATAATCGTGCCAAAACCAGGACTGTGCTCAGTCTCTAAGTCAGGCTTTCTCAGCCAGGATTTCCTGATGGGTGGGAGTTAATTAATTTTATATATATATATATATATATATATATATATATATATATATATATATATATATATATATATATATATATATATATATATATATATATATATATATATATATATATATATATATTTAATTTGTTGAACATTTTTTAGGTGATATGACCAGACATGGCCATGCAAACCTGCCCCCCCCACACACAAAAAAAGCTAGAACTGGTTTAGAATGCAGCAGCCAGAGTTCTCAAGGGAACATCTTGGAGGGCCCAAATCTAGCCCATGCTCCAACAGCTGTACTGGTTACCAGTTGAATCCCGGATCAAGCTTACCGTCTTGGTAATTACCTTTAAAGACATACGCAGTCTGGGCCCAGCGGACATGAGGGACTGGCTCTCTGCCTATGCCCCTCAAAGAGCACTATGCTCAGCCAACTCCATCTGGCTGGTGATCTCTAGTCCAAGGAAGCATGTCTTGGCCTCAAACATGTCTGGCCTCTTCCACCAAGCATTTGGTTGAGGCCAGTGAACTGACAACAGCTATTGGTCCCTCCAGAACCACCTCCTATTAGACATATCCACTGGACACATTGTGGGGCAAGTCTGATCTGACCAATCTGCCAGGTTATGGTCAAAATTATAATGGTTAATAGTCAATAATTAAATGTTCAATGGTGTTGATGATGTTGATATCGATGCAGGATCCTAACGGAACTAAAACAGTTCCACGGGGCCTACAAAAGGGAGCTCCTCCACAGGCATTTAGTTGAGGTTGACCAAAAACTAAACAACACCTACTGGGCCCCAAACCCCCTCTCTTGAACCCATGTGACAGATCTGACCAGCCATGGGCCTCTTAAATTGCTCACTGTTATTGTTACCTTTATTATATTCAGTCAGGTTCTGATACGTTCTATGTGAACCGTCCTGAGGCAAGGGTAGTATACAAATTTAATAAAATAAATAAATATTTGTCATATGGGATTTCATGTTCCCTGCGAACTGCCCTGAGCTGCAAGGGATAAAAATGTAAGAAATAAAATAAATAAATAATGTAATGTGGTCAGTATAAATGTTAATCTTCAGAATAGCCCCATATTTCTATGGAACTTTACAAACAATTTAACAGCAAAGAACTGTTTAGGACTAATTAAATTATTCCAGAGCAGAACATTTTTAATACAATGTTATTGTTTTAGTCCAAAGAAAAGAAATTACATCATCGTTGCATATTAATAAAAGCCTGGGCACATTCCGCTGTGATAGCCTTATAATGTATGTGTCTTGTGGTTAGGAGTGCGGACTTCTCATCTGGCGAGCCAGGTTTGATTCTGCACTCCCCCACATACAACCAGCTGGGTGACCTTGGGCTCCCCATGGCACTGAGGTTGGTTTTTTTTTTATAACTTCAGGGAGGGAAAATCGAAGTACATTACAATTAAATAAAGTTCAGGAAAAATAAAAATCATTGAAGTAATGTGCAAGGAAAACATTTAGCTGTCTCCAAAATACAGAGTCAGCCTCTGTCTCTTAAATACAGATATAGCTTGGTGGTGGTGAAAAGTGCCGTCAGGTCAAGTCAAGTCACAGCCCCATAAGTTTTTCAGTGTTCAGAGGTGGTTTGCCATCATGACCCTGTTATTTCTTGAAGGTCTCCCATCCAAATACCAGTCTTGCTTAGCTTGCAAGATCTCATGAGATTGCTTGGGCTTTCCACAGTACGGCATGAGTTATTTTACCACTGACTGAACAGAAAGGTTCAGCAATATTAATCTGAATATGATTCTACTGCTTGAATATTGTCTTTGCAATCTCATCCATGACAAGCTCGCTTCTTCATTACCAATTTCCATAGTTCTCTTCTTTAATTATTTGGTTTATCAGATTCTATAAGAGGAAACATTCTCTAACCTTTTTGTTTGAATTAAGACAATATACTGCTAGTCTTTAACATTGCATGAAATTTCGTTAAAATCTAAATTAATATAATGCAGAAAGAATGGCTAAATACATTCTCAAAGCAGGGAAGAGATTAGTAGCACAAAACATCCACTCAACATAACCAGTGATCAGCTTGTGGTAGGCAGGAATATAAGGTAAAGGTAAAGGTATCCCCTGTGCAAGCACCGGGTCATGTCTGACCCTTGGGGTGACGCCCTCTAGCATTTTCATGGCAGAATCAATACAGGGTGGTATGCCATTGTCTTCCCTAGTCATTACCGTTTACCCCCCCCGCAAGCTGGGTACTCATTTTACCGACCTCGGAAGGATGGAAGGATGAGCCAACCTTGAGCCGGCTGCTGGGATTGAACTCCCAGCCTCATGGGCAGAGCTTTCAGACTGCATGTCTGCTGCCTTACCATGCTGCGCCACAAGAGGCTCTTAGGCAGGAATATAGGCAGGAATTAAGGGGATGGCAATAGTAATAATGAAGCATGAACACTGAAATACTGAAATACTGAGCACACAGATGTAATTTCTACTGCTTATTCTGAACTGCAAATGAGTTAGTTTAAAATCCATAAATTCATATACAGCACATCTGCATAATTGTATGTGTGTATTTTATTGTGTGCATTTTTTCTGTGATACTCAAACTGATTACCATGAATCTCATGTACACAGTTGCAACCTGATGACACAGCCAGCATAGTTACCTGTGTATTTAAAGTTTTCACTTCTGCTACTCCACTGAGAGCAATAAAACAACCTTAGACCTGCTGACTCCTCCAGGAAATAAGCTATTTATAGCCTACATCTGTGTATTACTTTTCTTTGTGAACAAAAACTGGAGTGTTGGTCATGATGGGGGAGTGGCCTATAGTCAGCTCTCTTCAGTTTATTATCTAACTACTGTTACTCTTAGGTCAAATTAACTCTACATTTCATTTTCTAAACTTCCCAAAACTATGTTTCCTCTATTCTATTCATTGTGTAGTAAAGTGAATGGAAAGAACAGGATGAAATTTAATCCAGACAAGATGGAATTAATGCTGATTATTACAGCTGGTGTTCTAAACATTAAATTTTCCTTGTTTTTGCAAGTAAAAAAAAATAATGAGAGTTCTTTTGTGCCTTTTGCTACTCTTTGGCCCATTCCACATGGCAGCAGCCATGCTGGTCTGCTACGTGCAATGCAGCAATCTGTGTCCACACAGAGGACTTATTTCAGTGCTGGATCTGCTCACGCCTGGGCAGAATCTGCACTTACTTTTTTATTCCATTGTCAATCCTGTTGAATTCGGATCGCTTTGAACTCGAGTCTTCCTCTCCCCCCCCTCCCCATTGAAACAGGAAAGTCTTCTGCACGTGGTTAGAGAGGCTCAGAAGAGGGGGGGGAGCCAAATGGAGACTCTTTCTTTGTTTTTTTGAAGGGGGAAGAGGATCCAAGAAGTCAGAGGAGGGAGGAAAAAATCCTTTCTTTTCTTAAAGGGGGGGGGGGGTGTAAGAGGATCGAACAAGGCAGGAAAAAAAATCCAAGAACAATAGAAGTTGAGAGAAATTAGGGGCTTCTCCTTTAAGGCAGGCTTATCACATGACCCCCTGTGGCCAATCATGGGTTCCCTACCACGGAGGAGAGCCCAGATTCAAAACAATGCAATTTTAAAATATATTGAGCATTAAAAGCACTCCAAGATATCGCACAATAAAGGTAGGGTCACTCCAGATCAATCCTTCTTGCTGCAGAAGGAAAATTTAAATCATAGAATCATAGAGTTGGAAGGGGCCATACAGGCCATCTAGTCCAACCCCCTGCTCAACGCAGGATTATAGTCAGCTCTCTTCAGTTTATTATCTAACTACTGTTACTCTTAGGTCAAATTAACTCTACATTTCATTTTCTAAACTTCCCAAAATCGCCCAAAATCCAAACGGAAATCGCATTCTGTGTAGAGGGCAGGGACTGAATCGACCTGGGTTGGAATAAAAGCTCCGTGCAGTTTACACCCTGGTGTCCCACTGGCTTGTGGCCCGGCAAGCTTCTTACAGTGGGAGCGGGGAGAGAGGGAAGCAGGGCCACGCACAAAAGTAATCGCTTTTCAAGCAAATGACACCAAAATCACAGGAAACCTAATCCTAAATCCTTATCAAATAGACTTGAATCAAGGTTAACTGGATCAAAGGTTATCATTCTGCACACCCCTGAACAAGGTACCCCCACTATCCTATTTATCTCTATTGTTTCTTAAGGGCGGGATCCATGTATTCTCCAGCACAAAGAAGCCAATAGTCAGACACAAAAGATCAACTACTGGCCAAAAGTTTCCAAATGCAAAAAGAACAAACTAGCTCAGCACAACCACTGTCAAACCAGAGAATCCAAACCAACTTAAACAAAGCCCATTGCTCCAGTACAATCAATATCAAACCATAGAAGCCAAGTTGGACCCAGGACCAATGTGGCAAGCCCAATACAACCAATGTCAAATCACAGAATCCAAGCCAAACCCTTCTGGCAAGCAACTATTAAGGCAGCTAGGGAAGGCGGTATATAAATCTGTAACAGCAGGAGCTGTTATATATTTCATTAAGAGCTAAGGGCGGAGAGTGGGCGTGGCCTGTCAGAGGCAGGGCCCAATCGGGATGCGCGAAGGTCACACCCACTCAGGACTTTGGCCTCTTCTCACTTAAAATGCTGTTCAGTCAGTGCTGTGATGAGCCCAAGGTCACCCAGCCAGCTGCATGTGGAGGAGCAGGGAATCAAATCTGACTCACCAGATTAGAAGCTACCACTCCTAACCATTACACTTAGTAACTTAATAACTATAACTGCAGCCTCAGGGTCATCAGAACTATACACTCCAAGTTGCAGGACTTGTTTACCTTATCCTATGTGGTACACTCTTACTTCCACTCCCTATTTGGAGCAGTATAAAACATAAAACACAATTGTTTTGCACTGAAAACAGATCTGTTGGAATAATTTCAACAGAATCACATACCAGTTTGAGAAGTATAATCCCACAACACTAGACCTCCAGCCCAGCATGTTTAGATTTATATGACTGCTATGGCAAATTTAATCTATGACTATGCCTAAAGTGATCTAAAGTGGGGGGGATGTCATCCAATACCCCTGGAAAAGATGTAAGTATATTTAATTGTAGCAGCAAAACATTTTACATAGGAACCAAAGAGCATTCAAATCAAGGAGTAGTACCCTAGTTGGAGCCATCTCTTACTAGTTTGATGTGAACACAGTTGACTGATCCACATTCACACCCTGAGTTTGTTCTCATCACCCTGAGCTGTCATGTTCAGCATATGTGAGAGAAGGAGAAGACAGGCAGCAGGTTTGCATATTACAGCTAAATGTTACACTTTCATGTGAGCAACGCTTGTTCTGTGTCTAAGGAATCATGTACAAGTTTCTCATTTGGCTTAATTCTACACCGTCTGGCGCTTCCTAGAAGACAGGGATGAAAAATTCCAACAACCTTCCATTTTTTATTTGAGAACACATGCACATATTAAATTTGTTTGAATTTTAACTGAAATTATTTTGATTGATTTGAAAACAACCCAGTTCTGGTCACTTAGGCCTGAACTTATGTGTTATATCTGAGTGGCAAGCCTATTAGATGCTATGAGGTTCACTCTCTTGCTGTGATCTTGCATTTTCCATTTGTTCTGAGTTTTATCTAATCTAAATTAGCAAATAATTTCTGAATTTATTCTGTTTCTTCATATCCCTGGTTTTTGTAGTATTTACTACAATAAATCTATTTTTTTAATTACACCTGTAAATCTTAGATTATTCAATATCTGTGTTCCACCAGAGTGAACTAAAGATGTCATTTTACTTGGGTAATAATATTCCTCTGAAGGAAGCAGGTAAAGTTATAAACATTCCCCTCAGGGTATTTTCTGGGCATCTTTGCCTGCTCGATAGCACCAGGATGAAACAGTGTTTATTGTATCACTAGGATAAAAGCTCGTTTTAAAAACAGACCATAAAAAGGCAGAGGGAGGTAGAAGGGCCCCTGCAGACCAGAGTGGGTCTGGCAGTGAGGCGGGCAAGGGCAGACAGGCCTTTCCAGCCCTCCCAGTGGGCAGGAGGTTTGAGAGTTTGGTGCAGCTGTAGCAGCATATGCAGACAGCCTTTCCTGCCCTCCCAGTGGTCAGGCAGGTGGGGAGCACAGGCAGCCACAGGAGAGCACAGCTGGATGACCCTCCCCACTGTTCTGTGAGCCAGGAGGGTGGGAAGCATGGCACAGGCACCATGGAGCATGGCAGAACACACCTGGATGGCCGCCCCCAGATAGTCTCCTGCTGGCTCTCCCTCCCCACACCAAATACTGGGAAGCAGCATGGCGGAGGAGGATAGGGGTGGGCAAGAAACTCTGACTAGCCACCTATGGGGGGATGCCATCATTCTGTTGGGGACATGACCCCCAGTGATGGCCAATCAGAGGCCTAGCATGTCATCGGAAGGACTATGCATTTTTAATGTGGTATAATAAATAATGAAAGTTGAGTAAAAAGTATGCTTGTGCACCAAAGTTACCAAGTAGATTTTTAAAATCAGAGTCCAGTAGCATCTTTAAAACCAACAAAGATTTATTCAAGGCGTGAGCTTTCAAATGCAAGCACACTTCATCAGACTTGCACTCAAAAGCTCACACCTTGATTTTATTATGTTACTTCACACCAACATGGCTACTCATTTGAATCTAAGAAGATTCTTGACACATTTTAAAACTGATCAAAACTATTTTAGAAAGAGGATCCATATGTCTATACTTTCCAATCCTATTTAAAAGTAATGCAAATTATATTCATTATACTTAATTGTGTAAAGCTTAAAAACATTGCTTATGCATGAAATTCAGCAGATGATTGTAAAGAATTTATTTTCACTTAGTGTAGTCAAGCCAACTTTGTGTAGTGGTTAAGAATAGAGGCCTCTAATCTGGAGAACTAGGTTTGATTCCCCAATCCTTTACCACATGCAGCCAGCTGGGCCTGTTTCCACTCTGGGAACTTTGCTTCCCCAGCTCTCGTGTGGGAGCAAAAATCCAGGGCAGATGAGGTGCACTGGGCCAAACGTTCCCTCACATGGGAGCAAGAAGAGGTGGAGCAGCCTGCTGCCCATTGTGGAGCCTGCAGTGTGGAAACGGTCTGGGTGACCTTGAACTACTCAGAGCTGTTCTGGCAGAGTAGTTCTCTCAGAGCTCTCTCAGTCCCACTTACCTCACAGGATGTCAGTTTGTGGGGAGAGGAAGCGAAAGATGTTTGCAAGCTGCTTTGAGACTCTTAAGGGACTCAAACCCAACTCTTCTTTTTCTTATTCTGACTGGAGGGAGGGCAAGACTAGTATATTACAGCCAGATGATTCTATCCTCTCTTGCTGTAGTGCACAAAAGTCAAATACTAGCACCAACTTGAAAAGCCTTATTGCTTTTCCAAAATGTTCCTTTTGTGGGCAACGGTGTGCACAGCACGTAGCCAGAGGGCACTAGAACCGCATCAAGCAACTGAGCTTCAAAGCCTTTTTTTTCCCCCTGGGGCTTAATTGCCAGTTTGCTTCCCATCAGCAGTAGAATTTGAGCAGCCACCTCGGCTTCATAAAATGCTACGCAAGGCACTGGGAGACAAGACATGACCATTCTTTAAAAGGAGACAGAGAAGCTGTCACTGCTGACCCATTCAAGCTCGGCTGCACACGTTAATAAAATTCCTGGTTGAGTTTATAATTCTGGAAGGATCAGTTGACTCCTTATAATCCAAGCTGAACATTATGTTTCTAGATCCATTAATGGCAAGATAATTTAGAACTCAGCACAAGCAGCCACCCTTGACATGTACAGGAAATATTTTCCGTATGCCTCAGCACAAGCAGCCACCCTTGACATGTACAGAGGACACGGCTGTATTCTATGCGCCACACAAAGTCAAAGCAGAAATATTGCCTCATTCAAGTACATGTGGTTTTTGTCAGTCATTCAACACTGAAAATCTATATCCTACATGGCTTTCCCTCTGTTAGTTCACTATTCTATACCATACGGTTGAACATACATGAAAACCATGTGCAATGGGTGGAGAGGAAATGGCAGAATTTTCTGAGAATGTTGTCTCTTGATAAATAACATTAAGTGAAGAGATAATGAAAATACCAGGTTCTCACTATTCTTTTTCTGCATGTACAACAGAGATTAGGCTGAAATAAAAAAACACCAGGGAACATAACAAGCAGGGGTGAAAGTAACTTTAAATTCCTTCCCCTTTGTGAGCTCCCAACATGGAAGGAAACTCCTTCAAGCTACTTTCTTACCAGTACTCAGTACCAGCTTAATTTGTTCTCTACCATCAAATCTTTGCCGCATTCGTCCTCAAATAGCGGCAAGCAATTAGTATGTTCTTTGCTTTTAATATGCTTGATTTGGATGAGGGATTAGAGTGGGCACTTATTAAATTTGCAAACAGTATTAAACTGGGAGGGGTAGCAAACACAACGGAAGACTGAATCAGAATACAGGATGATCTTGATAGGCTCGAGAAGTGGGCTAAACTGAATAAAATGAAATTCACTAGGGACAAATGTAAAGTTCTGCATTTAGGTAGGAAAAACCATTTACATCAATATAGGATGGGAGAGTAGTATGTGTGAAAAGGATCTAGGAGTCTTAGTAGACCAGACATTGAACATGAGTCAGCAGTGTGACTCAGTGGATAAAAAGGCAAATGGGATTTTGGGCTGTATCAAATGAAGTATCATGTCCAGATCACGGGAAGCAATTGGCATCGCTTTACTCTGTTTTGGTTTGGCCTCACTTGGAGTACTGTGTTCAGTTTTGGGCACCACAGTTGAAGACAGATATAGATAAACTAGAGCATGTTCAGAGGAGGGCAAGAAGAATGTGAGGGGTTTTGAGACCAAGACGTATGAGGAAAGGTTGGGGGAGCTTGGTTTGTTTAGCCTGGAGAGGAGATGACTGAGAGAGGATCTGATAACCATCTTCAAGTATTTAAAGGGCTGCCATGTAGAGCAGTGGTTCCCAACCCACGGGCTGTGGCCCGGCGCCGGGCTGCGAAGGCCTCGGCGCCGGGCCACGGCTCCTTCTTCCCTCCCCTCCCCGAAGCGAGAAGCTCGCCAGGCCGCAAGCAAATCAGCCACCAAAGGGGCCGATTAGCTCGCGGCCTGGCAAGCTTCTCGCTTCGGGAGGGGAGGGAAGAGAAGCTTGCCGAGCCGCTTTAGCGGCCGATTTGCTCGCGGCCCGGAGGGGCCGGGAAGGGAAGCGGCGGCCGCCGGCATGGCGCATTTGCGCTGGGGCTGCCGCGCGTGCGTGGGCCCCCGGGCCGCCCTCTCCCACCACTTTGCCGCAGCGGTCCGCGGCAAGCGGAAGCTTGCGGACCGCTGATGTAGAGGATGGAGCAGAATTGTTCTCTCTTGCCCCAGAGGGACGGACCATAACTAATGGGATGAAATTAATGCAAAAAAAAAAAAATTCCATCTACACACCTGGAAGAAGTTCCTGACAGTTAGAGCAATTTCTCAGTGGAACAGGCTTCCTCGGGAGGTGGTGGGTTCTCCATCTTTGGAAATTTTTAAACAGAGGCTGGCCATCTGATGGAGAGGCTGATTCTGTGAGGGCTCAAGGGGGGCAGATTACAGTAGATGAGCAATTGGGATGTAAGTGTCCTGCATAGTTCAGGGGGTTGGACTGGATGACCCAGGAGGTCCCTTCCAACTCTATGAATCTATGAATTTATGATTCTATGATTTGATATAATGAAGTGTCAGGAAATGTTGCATAAGTAGGAAGCTGTCTGAGAGATCCCACTAGTACTAGTAAAGTTTAAGAGGGAGACACCAAAATGTTGGATAAATTCTATATCATGCATGGTACATTTTATTTCAAGAAAATATACTGCTGCCCCACCGGAAACTGCAACTCTTGTTACAGGATTAAACCATTAAATTCTGGTTTTTGACAGGTTAGGCAATCTCATTCTGTGGGAGCCATCTTTTCTATGAGCTGTTTACAGCTTTCAGATGTTTTCTGCCATGTAACTGTTTTCATTGCTCTCCTCTGGCAAGGGAAGGTTTATATGAGCCAAATTTGCACTGAAGTCCTGAAGAGTTGAAAATGATCCTATTTGTGCAGAGTTCCTACCCTTTCTGTTCCCTTAATTTTTTTATATTGCTGCAAAACCCAGCAGTGATATGGCAGTCTCAATGCATGAAGAGAACTGGGGTCTGCAATTCAATTATCATTGTCAGCCTATCTCCTCTGGTGAATGGTTGCATTCTCTCCACTGCCACCCCCAGTCATTAGCAGTGGTTATAACATGCCCTCACAAAATCAGGGGATCCCCTATGCTAAACTAGTCCCTCTTCATAGTCTTTTCTGACTGTACAGCTATTCATTCCACAAACTACTAAATCCCCATACTTTCCCACAGAATTCTTGGTCCAAAATAACTACTAATTGACATAGAGAATGTGAAAAGGGATCTCTTGTAAATTTTATGGGTTTTCCTCTATTCTGAATGCTTAGGATTAACATCACCTTGCTCAGTAAGTGTCAGAAGGAAAAAATTCTAACTGGATGTTTGCTGGGATGGAGAACATATTCTGACAGTTCAATAGAGATTTATCTGCCTTTTCTTTTCACTGTCCAGACCACTCAACATGAGTTTCTAGAAATAGTCCAAACACTGAGCTTAATAATAATTCATTTTTTTAAATAGTTGCATCATTCTCAAGGTTTCTGATGGTAGCCTGCCTTTTCCCCCAGAAACGAACTGCTTGAGTTTGTCTTTGTATCTCCAGCTTTATAAGCTATAAAAACTACACCCACAAAAAAGAGATGCCTTTAGAAAATGGTTAGACTACGTGACTCTTTTATACCAGGTGAGGGCTATGTATTAACTCTTTACTGTTCTGGTAATGCTAAGGTGAAAGAAAGACCAGCTTCCATAGGCAGCCAAATCAGTGGAAGACAAAATGTCACCATAACTAGCCTTATTCATATGGAAAAGGGATTGGCTTAAATGTCACAGACAACATAGGTATGAGAGAAAGTTACAAAAGGAAATCTTTTCCTTGTGCCTTGTTTATAAGTGAAATCCATATTTTTTTTCATGAATGGAAGTTAAATATTACTTAAAAAAACAGAATGAAAGAGCAACACAGCGCAAAACTGGAGCATCATGTACCATTAACTGATTTCTTTAGAAAAGATAGATGTAGGGGTTCAAGAATGACAGGATGTGCCATCCTCTGAATTTTGAGCCCTTACACTAATACTAGAAGCCCAGTGAATATGTATGGTAGTTCAACATACACACTGAAAGGAAAAATCCCCCTCAGAAGGTCAGAAACAGTAAAACAGGATCAAGTTGCCACCACTGCAATGGCCACTAAGCACAGACTGGACCAGCAACAATGATAACAGAGGCAGCCAGTCATGGTCTCGGGGTGAGGAGAGAGGGGCCCCACCCCAGCACTCCTGCTGCCCAGAGCAGCTCCGGCCCCTGCCTTGCCAGGCCTTGGTGGGACTGCTGGGGCGGCAGGCCTGCCAGAATCTCCCCCACACACACACCCCGGCAAAGCCAACCCACCACCTCTACAGGACTCAGTGTGCCTTTTGAAGCAAGCAGCTGGAGGGGCCAGGTACCTGCCAGCCCTTCCCACTGTCATGACCCCCCTGGTTCATGCCATCCTGTTCCCCACTGCTCCTGCATATTCCTGCATATTCCCACTTTCACAGGCTTCCTCCGGCCGAGGCAGCCCAAGGCCGTAAAGCAATAAACCTGTCCTCTGAGAAGTTTCCTCCCTTCCTTTCCCAGCGGGAGAGGAGCCCCAACAACTGTATCAATCTCACTGTAAGTGTCCTTGCGGAGACAGCTAAGTCTCAACAATGTGCCATCTCCCCGATAAGGCACCTGGCCATCTGGTAGCCTGGGAACAGGACCCCTTTTGTCATTCTTACTCACTCTCCCGCCAAACCCTCTGAGCACCCCTCCTTTATTTGGTGCACCCTATATCTACCCCACCCGCTTCGCTTGTACTTTGTTATTATCAAGATCTTTGCTTAGGAAGATCTTGGCATGCTCAGCTAATTGTGGATTTGCCTAATAAAGCTCTACTTTAGAATTTGCAACCGCCTGTTGGATTCTTGATGCGCTTTCACTTGGGACTCCACCGGCTGGGATCAGCCTGATTCCTGACAAATTGATAATAACCACTTCTCCCTGTTAATCCATCCGTTGGTGCGCCTCACTACCCATGGCCGTGGCAGCCCCGGAGGACTCAGGGTTAGACGTCGTGGAACAGTCCCCGGACGGGGGCCGTCAGCGCCTGATCATCCACGTCCCCATCGAAGAACGGGCGGAGGACGGCGCCACCACGGTACCATTGACCACCCCTCCCGACGCCGGAGCCGGCGACGCTCCCCCCGACGCCGAGGACCCCCGATCCCCGCCATGCCAGAGCCCCGCGAAGGATTCTGCGAGTGCGGCGGGGAAATCGCCCCCACCCTCCCTCGAGGAGGAGGACGAGGAATCTCCCGACGACCCAGGAGATGCGGGCCGGCTGGTCGAAATGGGGCGCCAGGTGGGAGTCGATTTCACCCGAGAAGGACCCCAGCACCTTGTCCCGGTCGAAGAACTCGAGGGCCTGATGCTGCGCGTGGGGGACCAACGACGAGAAATCGAAGCCCTTCGCCGGGCCCTGCGCCAAGCCGAGGCCCGCCGAGACCCCTGGAGCGCCCCCCTCGCCTCCGAGAAGGAGAAGAAGGGCCGACTCTCCCTACCAGCGTCCCTGCCAGGCGATCCAGCTGCCCTGGCTACCCGAGCTGCTACGCGCCCCCCTGCGGGCCCCGCTGTCAAGCCCAAACACCACAGCACCCCGTCGCTAGGGTACGGGACTCTCGACACCCTGGGGGGGGCCGCGGCCACGGGTCTACTCTCGACGTTTGCTCCCCCCAAGCCGGTGACTTACTCCTGTCCGGCCGGCACCATGACCTGGCTGGAGGAGGACGATGTCGACACCGAGCCCAAGCCCCGGCCGGGGCCCGACCGGGTCGCAGCCTTCGCCGAGATCCCCCCTCGCCACGAACCTCGTCGTCAGAGGAGGGAGGCCTCACCATTACATTCCCGGCCGGGGGGCCAGGACCCCGTCACGTTTCTGTCGGGCCCATGGGGGGAACCCCCGACGCGGACCCCCACTCCCCCGAACCCGGCCCCGCCGCCCCGAGGCAATCGCCCGGCCGAGGACTGGAGTCATCCGACAGCCCTGAGGAGGGGGACCTATGCCCCGCTTGCCGCGGACACCCAGCCGCCCCAACCCCAACCTCAACCGCCAGCCGCCCCGCTGCCCTCGCCGCAGCCGCCTTCTCGTCAGCCGAACGACGGAGCCGCCCGCGGAGGTCGCCACGACCATTTGGGGGGCCGGAAATTCAAGGTGAAGTTCGATGGTACTTCGGAGAGACTCACCTACTTTTTGATTATGGTGGATGGTTTCTTGGCGGAGTGGGGAGATTCCTTCACGGACGAGGCCGATTTAGTGCGCACGCTGGGCTGCAACCTAGAGGGCAAGGCAATGGACTGGTGGGTTACCCAGTACGAGAGGGGGACAGCGGCAGCTACCTCCTTAGAATCCTTCAGGACCGCCCTCCGCGCGGCTTTCAGAGACCCTTTCCGTGAGCGAAAAGCAACGGAAGCCTTGGCCAAGCTGAAGCAGCGGGGGAGACCCCTAATGGACTATGTCATTGACTTTCGGGCCATCTCGGACCGAATCACCACCACGTACGACACCCAGATCATCAACGCCTTCTTGGATGGCCTAGATCGACCCGTCGCCGACGGAATCTTCAATCGGGGGCCGCCCAAAGACGGGGACCTCCAGCAGTGGATCGACGCCGCCGGGGTAATCGAGACGAATCTCGCGAACTACCGAGCCTACCAGCGTCGCCAGGAGGCGGCCCGCCTGCTCCGGTCGTCGCGGACCGACAAAACCCCGAGTGTCCCAAAGCAGATCGCCTCCCAACCTACCGCCGCTCCAGCGCCCGACCGGGAGAAGCGCAAACAGCTGGGGCTTTGCCACGAGTGCGGGGGGAGGGGGCACTTCGCCTCGGTCTGCCCAACACGCCTCGCAAAAGCCAAAAAACCCCCCCAGCCGGAGAGAAGCCAGCGCCCCCCTGACAAGCGCCCAGCCGACCGCCAGCGCTCATCCGACAAATCGTCGGGCAAGCAGGGGGGAACCAGGGCGCTCCTCGCCCCCGTCACCTCCTCGACGGAGGTGGAGCTCTCCCCCCAGACCAGCCCCGAGTCCTCACAGTCGGACAGCTCGGGAAACGAGGACGGTCCGTCATGCCGGGCGCCCCTCGGCGGACCCTCCCTGTCGGCACTCCGGCGCCCCCAAGACAAATCCTACCCCCCATCCTCCTCCCGGCGGTACTAATAAATGAGGAGGCCGACACCCGAGTAGAGGTCCAGGTCTGCGTGGACTCCGGCTGTTCCACCTCCCTAGTGACCCCCGGAATCGCGCAAGCCCTCGCCGCGCGGCAAGAGGACCTAGCCAAACCCATCATCATGCGACAGGTGGACGGCGCCCCGGTCGGCGGGGAGGCCATCCGCCACGCTACCAGCGCCCTGGCCCTGAACCTGGGCCCCCACTGGGAGCGCATTTCCCTCACAATCGCCCCCGTCGCGGGCTTCTCCATCCTGCTCGGCATGGACTGGATGGACCTTCACCGCCCCGAAATCGACTGGGACGAGAAGCGCCTCGTCTTCTCCCATCCAAACTGCAAGCTGCACTTCTGGTACCGGGACCAACCCGAGGCGCCACCCGTGGCCATCGCGGGGACCGTGGTCCCATGGTCCGAAAGCCCGGCCACGCTCAATCCCTGGCTGAGGGCGATGGGCCTCTACCCGGAACCAGACGAAGGCATCCCTGCCTGTTACCGGGACCTCGCTGAGGCTTTCTCGAAAGAGGAATGCAACCAGCTCCCCCCGCACCGCCCGACGGACTGCGCCATCGAGTTGGTCCCGGGGGCCAAACTTCCGAAGGCCAAGCTCTACAATATGAGCCCGGCGGAGCTTCGAGAACTACGCGCCTTCGTGGACAAGAACCTTGCCCGAGGCTTCATCCGCCCGGCCACGTCCTCCATGGCAGCCCCCGTCTTATTCGCCAAGAAGAAAGACGGCACCCTCAGACTTTGCACGGACTATCAAGCAATCAACGCGGTCTTGCGGGTAAACGCCTACCCCCTTCCCCTCATCAAGGACTTGCTCAGTCGCCTGGGGGAGGGGCGCATCTTTACCAAACTGGACCTGCGAGATGCTTATTTCCGAGTCCGCATCGCGGAAGGTGACGAATGGAAGACAGCTTTTAACACCCCCCCTGGGGCAATTCGAGTACCTTGTCATGCCGTTCGGATTAAGCGGCTCTCCGGGCGTGTTCATGAACGTTATCAATGAAGTGCTGCATGATTTGCTGTACCGGGGGGTGGTGGTTTACCTTGATGATGTGTTGATTTACTCCCGGGGGGAGGAGGAGCACACGGCCCTCGTGCGGGAAGTCCTGCGCCAACTTGCAGACCACAAATTGTATGCCAAGCTCCCGAAATGTGAGTTTCACAAGCCCCAGGTTGATTTCTTGGGTTACCGGGTTTCGGGGGAGGGAATTGGGATGGACCCCGCGAAGGTCCAAGCCGTCCTAGATTGGGAAACCCCCCGAACTCGCCGGCAGCTCCAATCCTTCCTCGGGTTCGCCAATTTCTACCGTGATTTCCTCCCGGGGTTCTCCAAAGTGACCCTTCCCCTCACCGACCTCCTAAAGACCAAGGGGAAGGGTGCCAGGGACGGCCGTCCGGGGGCACCACTACCATGGACCCAGGAATGCACGCAAGCTTTCGAGCACCTCAAACATCTGTTTACCTCCGAGCCCATCCTGGCCCACCCCGAAACCGACAAACCCTTCGTGGTGCAAGTCGACGCCTCCAACGAGGCTGTCGGGGGGGTCCTCCTGCAGAGGGGGGAAGGGGGCAGACTTCGGCCATGCGCCTACCTCTCCCGCAAGTTCTCCCCCACCGAGCGGAACTGGCCCATCAGGGAAAAGGAGGCGGCGGCGGTCAAAACCGCCCTCTCCACTTGGCGCCACTTCCTGGAGGGTTCCCCCATCCCCTTCGAGGTTTGGACAGACCACAAAAACCTCGAGGCCCTGCGAAAGCCGCGCACGCTCAACGCGAAGCAAATTCGGTGGGCGGACTTCTTTTCCCGATTTGATTTCACCCTCGTCCACATTCCGGGACGCAAGAATTTCATGGCGGACGCCCTCTCCTGCATGTTCCCGGGGGAACACTGCCCCTCCCGGGTGGACACGGTCTTCACCCCCAAGCAATTGGGTCTCCTGGCCCAAACCCGCAGCCAGACCAGGGCGGGGCGCACGGCCCGGGACCCCCCACCGGACCCCGCGGGGACCACTCCCACGGTACCCCTATCGGAATTCCGCTCGGCCCTGGGGCCGGATCCTCAACTCGCCAACCTCCGCTCGCAGCTTCGTGCCCACGAGGGGGTCTGGTATAAGGGGGACCGCCTGTACGTCCCCGCCTCGATGCGCAAAATGATCCTAGAATTGTGCCATGACAGCAAGGCTGCGGGGCACTTTGGCTTTTTGAAGACGTGGGGGCTGCTCCGCCGCCAGTTCTGGTGGCCGGGGGCCCGCCGCAACGTAGGGAAGTACGTCGCGGGCTGTCCGGTGTGCCTCGCGCACAAGCGAGGGGTGGGAAAACCCCAGGGCCTCCTGAAGCCTCTGGAGATCCCTGACCGCCCCTGGGAAATTATCTCCATGGACTTTATCACCGACTTGCCCCTTAGCCAGGGGAAGACTGTAATTTGGGTGGTGGTGGACCAATTCTCGAAGCAGGCCCACTTCGTACCCTGCCCAGGGCTGCCCACGGCGCAGCGCCTGGCTGAGTTATTCATCACCCACGTGGTACGCCTGCACGGGTTCCCCCGCAAGGTAATTAGTGACCGGGGGGCACAGTTCGTTGCCAAGTTCTGGGGGGCCCTGATGGACCTGGCAGGGGTGTCTAGGGGGCTCAGCTCCGCGTATCACCCAGCCACAAATGGTCAGACAGAAAGGGTGAACCAAGTACTAGAACAGTACCTTCGCTGCTTCCTGAACTATCACCAGGACGATTGGGTTTCCCTCTTGCCCCTGGCGGAATACGCGTACAACAACGCTCCGCACTCGAGCACGGGGAAGTCGCCCTTTGAGGTGGTTCACGGCTACGCCTCACCCCCCTTCCCCACCCTCGCGAAGCCGCCGGGAGATCCCGTCGCCTCCCCACCGGGAGTGGACGAATGGGCGGCCCGGGTACGGGAGGCCTGGGGGGAGGTAACGGAGTCCCTGAAAAAGGCCAAAGCTGACTTCAAGCGGTGGGCCGACCGCAAGCGCCAGACCCCCCCCACGTATGCGGTGGGGGACGAGGTGTACATCTCCACGAAACACCTCAAAAATAGATGGCCGTGCAAAAAATTGAGTTACCAATTCGTGGGCCCCTTTAAGGTAGTCCAGGTGCTGAACGAGGTCACCGTGCGGGTGGAACTTCCAAAGAACTACCGTAAGGTCCACCCGGTCTTTCACGTCAGCTTGGTCAAAAAGGCTCCCCCGCCCGACAAGTGGCATCCTCAATCCCGTCCACCACCCCCCGTCATGGTGGGGGAAGAGACGCACTACGAATTGTCCGACATAGTCGACTCCCGCTTTTTCCGCAAGCAACTGCAGTATCTGGTCTCTTGGAAGGGCTTCCCTGACTCTGACAATGAGTGGGTGTACGCGGAGGATGTCGCCGCCCCGATTCTCCTCCGCAAATTCCACTCCCGCTTTCCCGATAAACCAGGCCCTGCCTCCGTGGCCGCGGGGGCCTGAACACGGGGGAGAGGGGGGGAGCCTTAAGGGGAGGCGAGTGTCATGACCCCCCTGGTTCATGCCATCCTGTTCCCCACTGCTCCTGCATATTCCTGCATATTCCCACTTTCACAGGCTTCCTCCGGCCGAGGCAGCCCAAGGCCGTAAAGCAATAAACCTGTCCTCTGAGAAGTTTCCTCCCTTCCTTTCCCAGCGGGAGAGGAGCCCCAACAACTGTATCAATCTCACTGTAAGTGTCCTTGCGGAGACAGCTAAGTCTCAACAATGTGCCATCTCCCCGATAAGGCACCTGGCCATCTGGTAGCCTGGGAACAGGACCCCTTTTGTCATTCTTACTCACTCTCCCGCCAAACCCTCTGAGCACCCCTCCTTTATTTGGTGCACCCTATATCTACCCCACCCGCTTCGCTTGTACTTTGTTATTATCAAGATCTTTGCTTAGGAAGATCTTGGCATGCTCAGCTAATTGTGGATTTGCCTAATAAAGCTCTACTTTAGAATTTGCAACCGCCTGTTGGATTCTTGATGCGCTTTCACTTGGGACTCCACCGGCTGGGATCAGCCTGATTCCTGACACCCACCCCATGCCACCAAATGCCCACCGAGTCCCCTGGGGGTTTCAGCTGGCCTTTGCTGGCTGGTGGCAGCAGAGGCCAGCTCCCTGGTGACGCTTCCCCCACCCCCGTCCTGCCAAACACCCACCAAGGCCTCTGCAGACTTTGGTGGATGCTCTGCAGCTGGCAGCAGGAGGGAAGGGCTCCCTGCCTGCACTTCCCTCCCCTCCTCACTAGGCACCTGCCTGTTCCGGGGCAGGGAGAGCCTAGCACTCGTTGTATTGTCATATACAACAGGCTTTGCTGCTATTTTGCTTATATTAGTCCTTGGTTATAAGGTCCTCCTTACATTTCCTGAGTCTTTTTTATTACTCAATTCTTTTGAAAGCTGTTTATGGAGCCATCCTGGTTTCTCCCTGTTTTCCTTCTCAGGGGAATACGGGTTGCATATATCAATATATTTTTGACCTATGAAGGTTCCTGAGGGCTAACTATGTTGTACCCCTCAATCCTATTATTCCAGTTGTGAGCATTATCTCAACAGGTTTCTTTAATGCCTATTAGATTATCATTCCCTTTATTAGGACTTCTAGTTCATCCTGCTTGTTTCCCATAATCTGTGCATTAGTGTTCCCATCTAGAAGAAGAAGAAGAAGAGTTGGTTCTTATATGCCGCTTTCCCCTACCCGAAGGAGGCTCAAAGCGGCTTACAGTCGCCTTCCCATTCCTCTCCCCACAACAGACACCCTGTGAGGTGGATGAGGCTGAGAGAGCCCTGATATCGCTGCCCGGTCAGGACAGTTTTATCAGTGCCGTGGCGAGCCCAAGGTCACCCAGCTGGTTGCATGTGGGGGAGCGCAGAATCGAATCTGGCATGCCAGATTAGAAATCCGCACTCCTAACCACTACACCAAACTGGCTCTCTACAGTTATCGTCCTCAAACTAGGCTCACCGCGTCTGCAACACTCTTTGCAAAGACATTTTTTCCCACCATTGTGAGGTACAAACCATCTCCCAATAGAAGAGCCTCATCACGGTAGTGCGATTCCTGGTCCAAAACCCCAAACCTTTCCTGATGACACCATTGATGTAGCCAGTCATTTATCTTCATTATTTTTCTTTCCCTTCCTAAGATTCAGCCATTAACATGAAGAACTAATGAGAACACAACCTTCACCCCCCCCCCAAGGCCACGTAGCCTCTTTTCATATTCTCTATACTGCACCAGGCAGTATCATTTGTTCCCTTATGAATGAGCAGGGAGAGATATCAGTCCTTGTGCTTTTCAAGTCTTTCTACCCTTTCCATGACACACTTGATTCTCATGCCAGATAGACAGCATGCATCTCGAGACAACGTCTGGTCAACATATCTGCCCTGCAGTACCATGAAGCACGACAAAGCTGTCCAGGGCAGTTTTTGCCCCCTGCACACCTCGGTAGGGAGGAGAGGATGGGCCTGATGTGGGACAGGCCCCACTGGCCCCTGCAGAGCCGAAAGGGAACACGGAAGAATCCATGTTCCTTTAGCATGGGGCTTCTGGGGCCCAATCTGCGCCAGGTCCAGGACGGTGGCAGCATGGCTGCGACATCATGTGGACATGTGGATTAGCCCCAGGTTCATATGGACATCACCACGACCTTCTCCACCCATGCAGAATCGGCCAGAGGGATGTATGTTTCTTTTAAAAGAAGAAGAGCTGGCTCTTGTAGTAAACTGGATAGCAAAGAAAGGTTTATTCAGGGCATGAGCTTTCAAGTGCAAGCACTCTTCATCAGACTATGATCTTCTTACATGACAGGAAATATATAGCAAAAAATCAATTCTGTTACATCAGTAGACTGTGTCACAACCAAATACAGGCAATGATAATCCTTTGTCAAAACAGCCAATCAATCCCCTAGAATTCAGTGTACTTTACAAAGAGAAACCAAAATGCTGCTATCAGAGATCAAAGTTGTGACAGTCTACCGATGTAACAAATTTGATTTTTGCTATATATTCCTTGTCATGTAAGAAGATCATAGTCTGATGAAGAGTGCTTGTTCTCAAAAGCTCACGCCCTGAATAAAACTTTGTTGGTCTTAAAGGTGCCACTGGATTTTGTTGTGATGCTTCAGACCAACACGGCTATCCATTTGTATCTATGGATAGCAAAGAGTTAACTGAAGACTGATTAGGAGTGGTGGGAAACTCCACCCCCTTTGTTCTTTTTCCTCAGCTTTCATTTTCCTATATTTAGTTGGAGCTGGGTTGCAATAAAGAATTTGGCTTCTGCAGCTCCTGTGGGTACATTTATTGATTGCAAAATTTCTTATATGCTAATTTTTTCTACCAGAAGGTGTCTCAAAGCAGCTTACAGTCACTTTCCCTTTCCTCTCCTCACAACAGACACCCTGTGAGGTGGGTGAGGCTGAGAGAGCCCTGATATTACTGCTTAGTTGGAACAGCTTTATCTGATGAGCCCAGGGTCACCATGCTGGCTGAATGTGGAAGACTGGGGAATCAAACTTGACTTGCCAGGTTAGAAGTCAGCATTCCTAACCACTACACCAAGGGTCAGATATGCCTTGCCTTTAGCAGCACCCAAACAGATCCCTAAACCGATGAGTCTGCCAAAAGAACAAACTATCGGAAAGTCATTCTGTGGTTCATTTGCTGTCCATGAAAACTGATGCGTCAGAATCCCCTGCTGTAGACTTCAGAGATTTTATGATGAGAACCTTGGTAGCAGTAAATCCAGCACATTTCAATAGCCATTTACTCAGCAAACATTTTGGATTTATTGAATCCACATGAAATCTTTACAGGGGTGCATAATGCCACAATATGAAGCAATCCAAAGGATTGATTGTCATATCCAGTTCGCCCTCCCCCCCTAATGTCAATGAAACCTATTGCCCAAGAAAAACAAGCAACTGTTTCCTGGACTCTTAACAATTTCAATCTAATGTCCACATAATGGCAGATTTTTTTAATTTAAGGAGACAGGGAATTTGGTCCAGGGCACTAATTTGGGGAGATTCATTATTGCCTGGATTCAGGTGGGTCTGTAGCAGAACACTGCTAGAGTCCCTTAAGCCAAGCCAAGTTGTATTCAAGGTGTGGGCTTTCATGTGCATGCTCACTTCCTCAGACAAGGAAATAGGAATCATCAGAGTACAGATATAAGAAGAGAGTAAATTAGCAGTAAATTGGTAAACAGCATCATAAAGATTTCCAATAAATATGCTGCATAATGAAGAACAAATAACGCTTTGTTATAAGAAATTGAGTTCAAAATTGAGTTCATCTTTGGGTTCAGTTGGCATTCACAAAAACATAATGTGAATAAAAATGTCAAGGTCAATGCCTGTCAGGCACTTTCCCAATTGTGAACAGAAGTAATTAAAAGGGACCTGTTGCTAGCCCCCCCCATCTCCCCCCCCCCCAAGCATGGAAGCATCCCCACAAGTGACAAGCATTGCTACAGCACAGGTAGAATGTGCTGTAATCTTCCCTGGTGGTATCTTGCCCTGAGATTAGTAGGCCTTAATGATACATTGTTTGACCCAGTAGGCCACGGTCGAGGCAAAGACCTTCATACCAGCCTTGAATGGTCCGTGTGAGATGAACAGGGCATCAGAACATCTAAAATCTGCTACTTTGTGCAAGTAGACCCGCAGAGCACTACGGATGTCCAGTATGTAACGTTCCTTTTCACCCTGGGTTTCTGCATGTTGGCAGAAGGTAGGCAGAACTACCAACGCAAAGAGACCTTCAGAACAAAGCATGGGTTGGTTGGTCCTGAGAGTGATGTGCCTCATAGATGTGCCTCGTGGAGGACCTCCTGGACTGAATCATGATATCCACGACTTCCTCTGGAAAGCCTATACTCGGGAGAGCCCTCCACTCAATTTTCACATCGCCAGTTGTAGCCATTCTGGGTCTGTGTGCTGCACTGGCCCTTGAAGTAAAAGGCCTTTCCTGCATGGTAGTGTCCATGGACCCATCATGGATATTTGGACCAGTTCTGAGAAACATGGTCAATGGGGCCACCAAGGCGCCATGACAATCACAACAGCCCCTTCTCTCCAGATTCTATTCAGCAGTCTGCTGACTAGGGGAAGCGAAGGGTATGTTTAAAGGAGGCCTTTCAGCCAAGGACAGTTGAGGGCATCCTCACCCACCACCTCTTCAGGTAATGACAGGTGACTGTGCATTCTGTGGCGTCACTAGGAGGTCCATCACTGTAGTGCCAAATCTGGCTGAGATCTGAGTGAATACCATTCCCCTGGGTCCAGGTCTTGTCTGCTGAGCTAATCTGACTGTTGGTTTGCCATGCCTTGAAGATGCCCTGCCCTGAGGGAGACCAGGTTTTCTTCTGCCCACCTCAGCAGTAGGCATGTTTTGAGGTATAGTGAGCAGGATCTTGTTCCACCCTGCCTACTGATATGTACCATCACCATTGTTTGTCTGTGTGCACAGTACTTGCATGCTTTGGAGAATTAACTGGAAATGGAGCAGGGGCAGCCATACTGTGCTATGAATGTATCTCTCTGAAAGCCACAGAATACCACTGATTTAAAGTTTTGCCTTCTCACATCACTAATGTTCAGTTTTAAAGGATGTGCAACTGAGATCAACTTTGCGAGTAAGAAAGATGGGTTGTAATTGTTTGAGGCTTCGACAACTAACATGCACAAAATAAAAACAACTTGGTTGCCCATATTCAAAACTGAATGGAAAAGGGAAAAAAACTTAGTTGGGACATCAGGAAAGACTCCCACAAAAACAAATGTATTTGGCCAAAGCTCCATCAAACAGTCACACTGAATGGCTATTAAACTGTTTATTATATACTAGGGGCAAAGCCCGTTGTATCCAAGAATACAACGGGTGCTAGAGCTTGGCAGTGGGAAGAGGAAGAGGAGGAGTTGTCCAGTATGTAAGGGCATCGGGTTGAATGTGTGTGTTGTGTGGGAGGTTGTGGTGGCGTGGTGGCAAATGAGGGCATGGGTGTGGAGATATGTGTGTCAAGAACCTGTGGTTTGGAATCTTCGTTGAGTGTGGGAGAAGACTGACCATTGGGAATTGTGGCATAATGGTTACAGATGAGCTTTCCAGAGCCATGTCTTCAGATATGTGAAGGGAAAATAAGGCTGGAGACTCTTCTTAGGGGAAGATTACATGGCAACCAATCCCCCCCCCCCAGTTCTGCGTCATTTCCCTTCTTGTGTGAGTTAGGCCACAGACACTGAAATGCCCCTCTGCCCTAATACACATGGGGTAGTCACAGTACACAGGTGTCCACCCTGTTCCTTCTTTTCCATTTTTTCCACTGTTGATAAAATGTTATGTGCCCACATGCTTCTTTCATGGTTGCTCCTTAGAAGAACGGATTTTTGTACCCTGCTGTTTACCACCCAAAGGAGTCTCAAAGCGGTTCACAAACACCTTTTCCATTCGTCTCTCCACAGTAGTCAACCTGTGAGGTATGTGGGGGTTGTGAGAGGTCTGAAAGAACTGGGAATGGGCCACAGTGACCCAACAGGCCTCAGGTGTCTCAAAGCATTTTTCAATCATCTTTCCTTCTTCTCCCTCTCACTATTTACAGTTTCAGGCTGTAAGTATTTATTTAGATCTTCCTGCACTTTCCAGACTCACAGAACTGATGCTGGTCTGCCTGTCTGTGCCCCAGAATACAAACAGTTGCTGATAAGGGCTGGCCATAGTCCATAGCCCAGGAGGGACACACCTGCACCACTCCCTCCCAACTGCAGGCAAAAATGGCTCCTTTGAAGACTGGACTCAGAGGCATTGTACTATTTTGAAGTCCCACCTCCAAACCTCCAGGAATATTTCCAACCCTGTGGTAGCTAACCTCCAGGTGGAGCCTGGAGAGCTCCTGGAATTACAGTTCACCTGCAGAGTATAAAGATCAGCTCCCCAGGCAGAAAGGGCTACTTTGGATAGGGTTGTGGTAGAGAAGAAACATTTAAGGCCTCCCACACAGGTTGTTGTTGAATTGAAAGACTTGAGGCCTGCTGCACAGGGTTGTTGTGCAGATGATGGCTTCAGACGGCTCTCTTTATCCGAAGTGGACAAGTTGCTAGGCTCAGTTAGGGCGACCACTTGCCCCCTTGACCCCTGTCCATCATGGCTCCTCAAAGGAGGCGGCCAGAAGATAGGAGGCCAGCTCAGGGACATTATCAACCTCTCCCTGGAGTCCGGGGAGTTCCCTGAGCAGCTGAAGGGGGCAGTGGTTCACCCTCTCCCGAAGAAATCTACACTGGATCCGCGGGACCCTGCCAGCTATCGCCCAGTGTCGCACTTGGCGTTCCTGGGCAAGATGGTTGAAAGGGCCGCGGCAGACCAGCTCCTGGCATTCTTGGAAGAAACTTCGGCATTCGATCCATATCAGTCTGGCTTTCGACCTGGCCACGGGGTGGAGACGGTGCTGGTCGCCCTGTTGGATGACCTCCGTCGCCAGCTGGATAAGGGCGGGTCGGCAGTGCTGGTTCTTCTGGACCTGTCGGCTGCTTTTGACATCGTGGACCACGAGCTGTTGGTCCACCGCCTTGCCGGCACGGGGATACAGGGCACAGCGTTACGCTGGATACGCTCCTTTCTCCAGGACCGGACCCAGAGGGTTGCAGTGGGAGATGAGTTCTCGCGTTCCTATAGACTCCCTTGTGGGGTCCCTCAGGGTGCGGTCCTCTCCCCCACATTATTCAACATCTTTATGCGCCCTCTGGCCCAGCTGGTACGGAGTTTTGGACTGGGTTGCCACCAGTACGCTGATGACACCCAGCTCTATCTCCTCATGGACGGCCGCCCGGACTCCCCCCCGGAACCATTCACCAGATGTTTGGAAGCAGTGACAGAATGGTTCGAGCAGAGTCGCCTGAAACTCAACCCCCTCCAAGACGGAGGTCCTGTGGCTGGGACGTAGGGGGCAGGACCAGGAAGCGCGCTTACCCACCCTGGCAGGGACGCAACTCACCATCACGTCCCAGGCCAGGAACTTGGGTGTGGCCATTGATGCCTCCCTGACTTTGGAGGCGCAGGTCAAAAAAGTAGCGGGCCAGGCGTTTTTCCACCTTCACCAGGCCCGACTATTAGCGCCCTATCTGTCCCCCGAACACTTAGCCACAGTGATCCATGCAACGGTCACCACCAGAATAGATTTCTGTAACTCGCTCTACGCGGGCCTTCCCTTGTCCTTGATCCGGAAACTTCAGCTAGTGCAAAACGCAGCTGCTAGGGTCCTTACTGGCACATCTTGGAGGGCCCACATCCAGCCAGTGCTGAGGCAGCTGCACTGGTTGCCAATTGCTGCCCGGATCCGGTTCAAGGTTCTGGTTCTAACCTTCAAGGCTTTACGCGAGTTGGGACCCACATACCTGAGGGACCGCCTATCGCCCTATGCCCCTCGCAGGGCCTTGCACTCTGCGGGTGAAAACCTGTTGGTCGTTCCCGGCCCTAGGGAAGCACGCCTGGCCTCGACCAGGGCCAGGGCCTTTTCAGTCCTGGCCCCGACCTGGTGGAATGAGCTCCCGGGTGAGCTGCGGGCCCTGCGGGATCTTTCAACATTCCGCAGGGCCTGCAAGACGGAGCTCTTCCGCCAGGTTTAGGTTGAGGCCGGGGCTGATAATAGATCTATGCCTCCCCCGGGGACTCGGGTTCTGGACCCGAAGCAAAACATCATCAGGACCTCCTCTCCACCCGCTAGTAGTGGGAGGGAGGGGGGGAGTTGAGCTGCCATTCTTGCCATGCCGGCAATATTGGCAATGTTATTATTGTTTTATGGGGTTTTAATGGGGAATTGCGATATTGTTACCCGCCACGAGCCGCAAGGGAGTGGCGGGCTATAAATCTAATAATAATAATAATAATGAAACAGGAGGCAAAAAAAAAACCAGTTTCATCTGCAGAATAATGCTGTGCAGTGGCCTCAAACCTGCCGAGTTGCAAAGAAGACAGACACTTTTCTGTGGCCTCCCTGTCAGCCAACTGTTTGGCAGAAGGGGATAGTCCCCCCCCCCTCAAAAGGAAGGCCCTCAGGCTCCCCTGCGTTGCTCTTGGAAAGGCCTCCTTCCCTCAGTCGGGGCCTGTCAGAGGTTCCTTCGCAGGAGGCCTGAAGGGAGGGGGGAGGGGGAGCACTCTGCAGCCTCCTGCCAGCTCTGTCAGGGTTCTGAGGCAATTGACAGTTGGACATGACAGTTAGGACAGTCTTGGAGCGAAAAGGGCTGGCACATCCTGTCCAAGCCTCTGTTCTCTTCCCCCTCGGCAGCCCTTCTGACCTCCTCTCCCTTTGGTGGTCAGGAGCAGACTGGCAGCCATTTCTCCAGATTGCCCCTGGCTCGATGGAATTTTGGTCTGTCCTGGTAAGGTGCCAATCGGAAGGCCTCATCACGGACTGAGCCCACCCCAACACCCCTTACTGTTTTATTAAGAGGGAAAAGAAAAGATGATGGTATGGCAAAGCAGGAGCAACCAAGAGTAGCATGGGGAATTTAGCTCCATGCCAGGCATTTTGAATTTTGTCTCCAGCATGTATGCAACAAATTTGTCTTCCTGTGTCCTATAACCCGACTAGCAAACCATAGTTTGTGGGAAATTGTGGATTTTATGCAAAAAAAATTAAGAGGGGATATAAATATATATACAAATTCTCATATACTGAGAAATTATTGTTCTATGATGAAGCCCAAGGTAATGAAGCACATTCCTAGAGTAACAACAGAATAGGTGCTATGTACCAGGAGACTGCTGCTGGCTAACATGAAGTTACCAAATAGGTCTCTTTTAAAGTACATCATCAAATCTGTCTCCATGGAAACTATGGCTGGACCAGCTGCTGCAAAATATATATTAGCAGGAATGGATAAGCACTGTCAGGCAACTGAGCAAATTCCTCCACAGAGGTGAGCAAATACACATTATTGTTCCTTGTTCCCTCATTGTTTGACAAAAAACTGCAGTTGCATGATTTCTTCAGGTTATTGACTTGCAGAAGTTAATACTGTCATTTGTTCTGCAACATGAGGGCCCAAACTCAAGGGCCCAAATTTTATTTCCCGTTTTCTACTGCATTCCAGCAGCTGTTTGGTGGCAGCTTTGCAATGTTCTATCAGCGGAGAGTCTGCTTTCCATTTCATTCCATTTGCCACAATCTTTTTCAGTACTCAAGAGTGAGCCGGCTCCCAAATCAAACTGGACAGAGGTCAGTGTTTTCTTCTCTTAGTTTATTTTAAATATATCTATAAAGCCACATTTCTCCAGAACACCTCAGGACCCAGGGCAATGATACAAGATTGAATGTTAAAAACATATTTTAAAAACATTAGAAAGCCTCACCAGGTAGTTGGCAACCCTATGGCAAGTGCCCCTCAACTAGGCTATCATCAGTCCTGCCAGAGACCTTTAAACATTTTTTCAGGCTTTAAAGATGTCCTGCAATAGATTTGGTATCCAGACTCAGACTTTATCATTTAACATTCCAAACAGTTTCCCATGCTGGTTTTCTTTTGATGTATTTTTAAAATGTTTGTTCTAATGATTATAGTAATGCAGTTTTCAAATACTTTTTTATTCTTGCCTTGTTATATTTATTTGGGTATTTTTTCACATATTTTGCCACTCACACACACAATATCTTTATTGGCATAAAGCAGATTACCAAAATGAACAGAGATAGGATACATCAAGCAGTTTAAGTTTAAAAACTGAAGACAAAAAGTCAGCCGTAATAAAGGTGATATTGGCATCCTTATCGCTCAACAAAAATTGGTCTTTTGAATGATTTCTCCATTTGGGTATAAAAGGTATAACATGCCTTCGCTGGACAATAAACAAGGGACAATCCAGTAAGGTATGTTGCATGGTGTCAGGCGCGTTTAATTCACAGGGACATAGTCTATTTTCGAAAGGAATCTTGGCAAATCTCCCTTGTAATACTTTGGATGGAAAGGCGTTGAGCCGCGCAAGCGAAAACTCTCTGCGATAAAGGGGATTTGCCAGGTTATAGAAATAAGGCGGCATTATCCCATGCTTCACTTTGAGACCAAGAGCACTGGGAGAACAAATTGTTGGGACAGTAGGTTGGACTTTTTGGAATTCCTGATCGAGGAGCCTTTGTTTAATTTGGCACATAATGGAAGATTCATTCAGAGATAAGATGTAATTGTAGTCAATGCCAATTTGTTGGAGTGTAGTCAGGATGGTAGAGAACCATTTAAATTTAAAAGAGTCTCTCAATAAACAGGCCAATAGACTATCTGATCGAACCCTAAAATGCAGTTTTAGCCAATATTTGAAGGTAGAAATCCAGGCCTTAGTTTCGAGAAGATTATGGCCGATTTCGAGACATAAGGAGGAGTAAGGGACACAATTCGGAGTTCCCAAAATCTGCCGGAAAAAGGCAGACTGTAACCTTTCCAAGTTTTTGTTAAAAGCTGAGATCCACAGAGGGATGCCATATAAAATTTGGGGAAGAATTTTTGAGTCAAACACACAGGCAGCTGGGACAAACTGCTTACCTTTGAGGAAGAAAAAATGGTTTAAATGGGTAGTAGAACATTTAGCCTGAAAAATAATCCTATTTCTATGTTTGGTCCAGTGCAAATTATGTTGGAAGGTGATTCCTAAGTATTTGAACCATTTGACCTGCTCAATTTGATGACCACCAATACGCCAGTTTAAAGGGGACCACTTCTGTACAAAGACTATCACTTTGGTTTTTTCGAAGTTAATCAATAGGTCATTAAGCTGGCAATACTCATAGGAAGTGTTCAAATATCTTTTCAGACCAATTCTAGAATAGGAAAGCAAGACTGTATCATCAGCTTATAGAGGAAGTGGGATAGGCAGTTTATCTAGTTTGGGAGGATGACCATTTATGAGTCTTAGGGTTTTTGGAAGATCGTGTAAAAAAAAGGTTAAATAAATGAGGAGCAAGGACGCAGCCTTGTTTAACTCCTCTCAGGATGGGGATCTGAGTCGTTAGATGACCCTTTTCAGTAAATTTGACATGACAGATATTGTTGGAATGGAGGTTCACTAGGAGTAGTAATAGGCACGAATCAAGGTCTTGCAATTTTCTCCATAGTAAACACCTGGAGATAGAATCAAATGCACCCTTGAGGTCAACAAAAGCTGCATAGAGTTTCCTCCTACCTGTATGAAGATATTTGTCTGCAAGAGAATAGAGGGTTAAACAGTGGTCTAGAGTAGAACAATTTTTAGTAAAGCCAATTTGTTCGGGACCTATTATGTCATTTGAAGTCACCCAATCTAGTAGCTTAAGTTCTAGAAGTTTGGCGTACATTTTACTGGCGATAGATAGAAGGCTAATAGGACGATAATTTACTGGAGAGATAGAACCACCTTTTTTGTAAATAGGCACAATGACTGAGTTAAACCAGGATTCAGGGAAAACTCCCGACTGGTAAAAAGGATAGCCAAAAGTTGTTTCCACCAGTTAGAGTTTAGTTTAAATAGCTCGGCTGGTAGTCCATCGGGGCCTGGAGATTTGCCTAGTTTTAGTTGTTGGATAAGGTTTTCAGTTTCATCCAGACTAACAGGTGGCCAGCTAGGAAGAGAATCAGCAGAGGGGAGACTGGAGTGATTATTTTGGATCAGGGAGGCAGCAAAGAGTGTAGATAAATTGTACCATGTTTGGGGAGAAATAGAAGATTTAAATGACCTGTTGCTTTTGCCTAAGCGGTTTGCAATCGTTCTCCAAAAAGAGCTGCTGTTATTGGATTTAAATGCTGCTAAAAGGTGGTCCCATTTCGCCTGATAATAAGAGCGCTTCTTAGTGTTTGTTAGAGATTCGTAATGTCTTTTTTGGAGTGTGTAGTTTTCTAACAGAGTGAGATCTTTGGACAGACGAGCTTCATGGAATGAATGAATGAATGAATGAGCAACCTTTTCCCTGAGGCAATCGTTATCAAACCAAGAGGAAGGTTGAGTTGGAGTGGATCTTAGGGGTAGGGCCTTAGATCTGCAGGCCGAGGCAATTTGGTTAAATGATCTTAGAATCGCAGAAGGGAAGGCAGTTCTAGTAATATCCTTGCCACTCAATGTGGATCCCAAGCTTCTTGAAAAGGGCATCTTTCATATTGTCTTTAAAATCCTCTTGTTTTTTCCAGTGTTAGTATGTGTGTTTTTCTTGTCTTTGGACAACTTCATAAATATCCTTCTGCTGTTTCATCTTCTCAATTCCCCCCCCCATTCCCAATAAAACAGGTTTCTCTTGCACTCCTCCCCTCCCCCCCCAAAAAGTGAAATGTATTTACAATAAAGCCTCTGCTCATAATCTGAATTAAGTTTATTGCATTCTCCATTTTAGGAATTTTTTAAACAGAGGCTGGATAGCCATCTGATGGAGAGGCTGATTCTGTGAAGGTTCAAAGGGGTGGCAGATTACAGTGGGTGAGTTATAGGGTTGTGAGTGTCCTGCATAGTGCAGGATGGTTGGACTAGATGACCCAGGAGGTCCCTTCCAACTCTATGATTCTATGATTCATTGATGACTTTCAGCACAACCTGCCCCTGCCAAAATCTACCCAGAAAGGGCAACCAGGTTTGTATGTGTGTGTTTTTAAAATCTGCATCCCAGCAGAGAAACATTTTAATGACTGAATTTAATTCCCATAGGAGATACCTTCCTCTTTGCTCTGCTGTGTGTCTGCTGAGATCTCTTCTGTTTGCCTCTCTCTCCAGCCTGAGAAAGCTGGAATCATGTCCTCCTCTTGCACAAAAGTAGACATACCAAGTAAACATTGCTTGTAAAAAACACACCAAATAATCTCTTGGCCTTTTACATCCTTCTCCCTGGTGGGGAAAACCCTTCTATTTCTTACACCATTTTCATGTTTTCAGTTTTAAAATGTCAGGGGCCAAGTGACAGAGCAAATAATTTAGCTTTTGTGCTTCAGTGTTGCTGTTTGAGAGCCTACTACACTTTACACAAGACTAAATGTGGCTACTCAGATGGGCAGAGCAAACGAGGCTGCTGAAATGCTTCAACATATCTTTAAACCACTCCTGCGGAGCAGTCTAAATAAAGCGCTAAGCACTAAGGGGGAGGAGATAGGGAGGGCCCTGTCCAGGATAAAAACTCGGAGGAGCGAATCAGGAGCTGCAAAGCAGCTCTTGATTCGCCCCTCCGAGTGCCACTCGAGGGCCAAACAGCCAGTTGCACGGCTTCCCATTGCCTGCTTGACCCGGCCTTGCCCGCCAGGGGACTCACTGCGGAGAAAGACAAGCAGCCTTCCTACACAGTAAGTCCTCCCGGCACCTTCCCCTCACCCTTGGGACAGGATCAGGGACGCCGTGTTGAAGCCCCTCCCCCTCAATCCCCTTCCCACAACGACGATGCTCCCAACGAGACCCACACGCCCATCCCCACCCCGCCCGTCCCTTTCCCCGACCAACGTTCGCCCTGCGCCTCCTTACCTTTCCCCCATCCTCTGCGTCCAAGCCTCTTTCCTGCCCTTCCTCTAGCGCTGTGGCTAGGCCGCACATCCCGTGGGGCCGCCACCACGGCGCTAGGCTGACCCAGGCATTCGCGGACTCCCGCGCATGACTGGTTGCCCTTCCCAGCCTGCCCCACCCCTCCACCACACATGTGCGGCCTCCTGCACATGCATTTCTGCCCTCCCCATCGCCACCCCATGCCCCCCACCCCATAGCTGTGATGCTTCCCCACAGCCCTCCACCTATGCGCGGGGAGAGGACAATGCCTGATGCCCCAACTCGCCTGCCTACACAGCCGCTCCCGGCCTTCCCCCACCCACACCTCCATGGCCACACCGTATCCAAGAACGACCATGCCAACGCCGGTGAGTGGCCCGCGTGCTCCACCTCCCCTTCTTGTCCATCGCCACACCAACCACTTTCGCCACAGTCGCTGCCAGAGATGGGGGTGCATGGCTGGGTGCGCCCGGCCGTCTCCCTTCGCCCTACTCCCCTTTCAAAGCCCATTTTTATAAATGGGCTTTGAAACTAGTGTGCAAATAAACATTTTTTAAAAACCACCCTGGAACAGATGGAACCCATGATGGTAAGTTTGAACTGATCCCACCAATACTGCAATCAGAAGTATGATTTTCACACTCGCAAAAATACAAAAGGCAGCTGCAGTTGCAGCTGCAGTCTATGCTTCCTCAAATGCTTCCTCAAATTTTAGCCATGTGGGCTAGACTTCCACACTTTAAAGAAAGTGTTCTTGCATTGTACAGGTTCCTTTACTATATTCATTAACCACATGGGCTTATATTTAGCACTGTATCTACCCTTCCTGATTGTGGTAGGTATTCTGGTTCGCTACTCCTGACTCTTCCTTTCAACGTTTATTTGAAAAGAAGCACCCATTCGTATCTGGATCAGAATTCCCTCCTCCAAAAAATCTGCAATGTCCATCTGCACTGGAGTTATGTGATAAAAGGAAGAATGGAGACATGGAATGGATTGTTCATTCTCCACTCATGGGGTTCTGCTCCATCACAGTTTGCAAACTTTATTCAAGAAAGTACTGGCACCTGCTCTTTATGATGAATAGAGGCCCACTCTCCATTATTTGTAATGCCTTAACTTATCTTTTGATGTACCTTCTGTCTCAAATCAAGTAAAATTGCCTCAGCTGAGACAATGTCCATAATGAGGAAGAAGCCTTAACTATCAGTGCAGAAGTAAATACATTTCATAATGGTGTTATGGCTATGCTTTTGCAGTCCAACTGACCAGAAGTCACTTCTTGATTGTTTTACCATAAACAAGCCAACACCTCTAACGTTGTTCCCCTATACACAACAAATGACCATGTTTAATGAGTACAACTACACACACATCTACAATCTGGGAAGACTCATGAGCCTAACATTGAGCTGCCTGCTGTAACAAATATCTCATAGTGCTATTCCTCTTCCATCCGAAGTCCTCCAAATCTATGCCAGAATTCCCCATCAGAATGAACAGATAGAAAGCTGCCACCCTGGCACATATGCTCAGCTGAATATGGAAGAAATGGCCATACGAAAAACTACCTCCTACCCCACCTACTACTCAATTCTATGTGTGCTTCTTCTACTGGGGAAAAAGACAACTTTTCCCTTTCAGTTGGCTGAAAGGAATATGGTTTGGAAGTTAAGATGGATGAGGTAAAGAGAACTGTGATGTGTTTTGACCAGACAGAAATGGGATACAGATTACTGTTCTGATCAATCTCCTGACTGCAGAGCAAACACAACAGAGTTTGTGAGGAGTTCTTTAAGAAAGCAAAAGGCAGGCACTTGCAATCAGAAATATTTAGTATTTAGGCCTGTCACTTTCAGAAAATAACTTATGACATTTCTTAGGCATTTAAGTGATACATTTTAAATATATACTAGAAATATCGTATCATGGTATATATTCGGACTCCGTGGTGCTGAACAGTTGAATGCTATCCCCTGCTGCTATCTCAGCATCTAATCATACTACACACTGAGTGCTGATTACATTTTCTATTATTATCTGTAATTGTTCACCTAATGATATAAAAAGGGCTAAGCATAATTTTTCTTGTTTCTAATTAATTGACTTTCTACTGAACATTACTGTGTCTCTCATTGTTATTTGTATGTCTGCATCCATTCTTATTCATTTGGGGCCATTTTCTCATTTAAATTAAATTATTTGAAATAATCACACTTGGTTTATGGAGTTACTTAACAGGACCAGATTACAACCAGCTGCAATGAAAATATGCAGTCTGATACAGGGTGGTGGTGGTGTTTTTTCTCCTTTGCAAAAGGCTCTATGCCAGACATCTATAAAGTCAACATTGTTCCAACATGGTTTGTGTTTGGCGTTTTTTAGTACAAAGAGCGAAGTGTTACATCAAACCAATGATCCATAAGCCTATTCCTGGATAGAACATTTCTACGAACGGCTTCTCAAAAATGCGGGGGGAGGGGGCATTCCATGTGATCTTCTAATCATGAAGTTACACTGAAGCTTCCTCAGGAAGGAAAGGGAATTTGAATCAAGTTTTTCACTAAAGAATTCTGGCCTCCTGAAAATATCTCCCCACAACCTCAAGACTCTAAAATTAGGGACATCGAGGACAAAACTTCTTGAAATCCAACACATACTAACCAGTAAATCAAATTTGACTGAAGGTGCTTTGTAAGAATTAAACATGTGCTTTTTGGAAGAACTGAACACTGGGCTAAGGAAATGTCAAGTGCCATTTTAGCCCTATGAGGCAAACCTGGCTGACTTGCATAATGCTCACCAAATTCATGGCTGAGTAGGGACATGAACATGAGCAAAGACCTCTTTTACTTCTATGGCGATCAAACCATTGTATGTACTTCTTGGCAAATCCAGAAGAGGGTAAGTAGCCAAAGAAGAACAAAACACAATGCAAACTAGGCAGCCAAAATGAGTCAAATACAATGATGTGATTAGGGTAAACAAAAAAACCCAAAAATGGTTGGAGCAAATTGAGTTGGTGATAAAAATGATACCACCTACCACAACAGCCATTGATTAAATTTTTAGAAATTACATTATTCTGAGAAGTAGGCTGATCCTTATTTATTCACTTATTTGAAACATGTATAACCCATGATTCATTCCATGAATAGTTATATAAAGAAAATAAGTGAACAGATTTTTAGTTTTTTCACTTAACACAGAGACCAGAGAACAACAGCAGCTAGATACTTAATCTGGTATTTTCTTACAACACCACATGTCATTACTTTCAATAAGAGTCCAGGCCATGAGGTTCCTTTTCTGGACAGAACACTGAGGAGGAGGATGTTGGGATAACCCTACCTGCTGTTTTCACTCTGAGTGAACATAAGCAACATGAGCCAAAGGCATTTAAAGTATTGTACATAATGTGCTCATTCCTAACTCCTTGGCATTTCACAGTCTAGTGCAGAATGCAGAGCCTTTTCCATTAGAGACTAGCTCTCAGATGCAATCATAGGCAATTCTGTGAAGTAACTTTGGAAGTTTTCTATCACCTTCATTATATCAGTCAACCTCAAAGAAAGCTAAAGTTGCAGTAGCCAATGATTTGCCAGTACTGAGAACCTCCTAGAGTTTGTCTTGTGAATAGCCTCCAAAGACTGCCACACTGCACTAAGAAAGGAGAGAAGGAGGAAGACAATTTCCTTCCAGATAAGTAGGTGACAGGTCCACCTGCTCGTCTTCTGGAAGATTCATTTTGGTGACCTCCTGTGCTATTGTATTGCACTGATCTAAAGAAAGTCACATGATCCAGTCTGTTCTTCCTACTACTAATAATTGTTTGCTCAGATCAACAACCCATTGACTATGAAACCACATCTGAAAGATACCAGCTACACAGTTTTTCAGTGACTCAGACTTTCACAATGTTTCACTGCAGAAGGTTTATTTTGGAGTTATTAAAGATACCTTTAGAACAAGATAAAATTAAAACTTCCCAGAAAGTTTGTTTTATGCTGTAGTTCTTTAAAATCAACAGATGAAAGATCCATTAAATAACACCTTCAGACCTCAACCTAATGACATGATATATTCACAGAGCATTCTCCGTTAATTCTTATGAGAATAGAGTCTTGCTTTAGCCTTGGGTTGAAGTTGATGGACTCTTAATTATTACAAAAATCATTTAAGACCTGGCATATATGTGTTCAAGCAGCCTGTACCCCCACAACTCACATAAAAATCTGAGCCAGTATGCATTCACATCTTCCTATTCACCCATGACTTGACTGTGATTTTGGATTAATTACTCTCAACTACCGTGCCCCATATCTTGATAATGTGATTACCTGTAGGTTTATTATTTATCATCATTTGGATTTATGCCCCACCGCTTCATTAACATAAAATGCCAAATATAAAAAGTCTGAGGAAGTATCCATGCACACAGAAGTTCACACCTTGCACATCTTTGTTGGTCTGAAAGGTACTATTGGATTAGAATTTATCCTACTTCGGACCAACATGGCTACCCACTAGTATCTATAAAAAGTCTAAGTTGTACAATATCTAAGTTCACAACCTAAATGCATAAACTTTAAAGACAGTCCCACTTATTTACCCACTCCTCATAGACTGTTATTCCCATACTGCTAAAGGTTATATAGGGGGGAAAGCTCCACTCAGGGTCTTGGAACAGCCTGTTTTCTTATGGGAAAGACCTCTGCTGTGGAGAAATGAGACTGAATAAGTGCCGCTAAAGAAACAGTGAGATAAAACAGCAGTTTAAGGTTTAGGATCCAACACTGTACTGATTGACTGTAGTCAGCTGCAAAGTAGTTCTTTTTGAGGAATGGATACAGAATTCTTCTCTGAAACAAGCAAGTTTCCTAGTAGTGAAAGAATTTCCTTAACAGAAGCCAAAGAAAATACCATGTGGCATACCAAAAATGCTTCAAAATGCTTTGAGCATCTATCAATTTGCACAGATACACAAGGCCAAATAGAACACAACACAACCTCTTAAATGGTACATCATATCTCATGCCACTTATCTGATGCCATTCTTCCTCTTTGTCTCTGCTGCCGACAGCTTAGAAAAGGTGGGGGGGAGAGCCTACTTTCTCATGTATCATTAAAGTCCTTAAGAGATTTGTTGCAATATGCAGACCTTGATGGAAGGAATTTTTTTTAAACTTGCAGTTAACTGAGAGGAGGCAAAAGTGGTTTGTGTAATATAGTGCTTGCATGTTTACAATTTCAGTTGGGCACCTCTGCATTCACAACTGCTGTAACAATGTGCAAACAAAATGTATGTATATCACCTTAAGACTGGTTCAAAAACAATGAAGTCCTTGACTGAGTAGCTCATTGATACTACTGATATTAGTCACTCATGAAAAACTGGCATAATCTAAATGCATTTTTAAAAACACAAAAATCATAAATAAGCTTATAACTGCAAACTGAAAATAGCTTCCAAAATATTAGTAGTTTACCATTGTAACTGTAAGATAATATCTATTTGAATGTGTATTTGTCTGCAATAACGAACTGCTACCAAAACAGTTAAAACAAATTTTTACTTACCAGTTAGTGTGATACAGCAACTGGATAGTATATTGTTTCTAATAGGTCACGGTTAATATTGTAACATTTTAAAATCATACAGCAAAGCAAATTGGTGTACACAGAATTTCTAAGCTCCATAGATTTGGCGGGATTTGTTTTGTTTTTTCATGCAACCTCAGACTGGTTCCACATGCACACTCTTTTTTCCACATGAGCAAGGCAGAGCTAAAGTTATTTCCTTAGCTGCAGTCTAATTCCAGAGAGCACTGAGAAAAACGAAGTCCGTCCTTAAGCATCTAAAAGCATGATGCCACTCAATATTTCATTATAAAGACAATCTCTCATGAACACT
Organism: Paroedura picta; assembly: GCF_049243985.1. NCBI lineage: Eukaryota > Metazoa > Chordata > Lepidosauria > Squamata > Gekkonidae > Paroedura > Paroedura picta. The sequence continues at coordinate 106,277,620 of NC_135371.1, read as the reverse complement.
GAGATTTCTGATAGCACGAAAGACAAGGAAAGTATACAGGGAAAGAGAGAGAGAGAAGTAATTCTCATAGGGAAATTCCCAATGACAGTCTTACCAAGCTCAAGAGCCCTGGGCATTTTGATCTCCTTAGTTTTCAGTCCTTGTACCAGTCTCGTGTTCTGTTTCATCATTATTCTTGCCTCTCTGTCTATCCTCAGCTATCTTCTCAGTTTCTGCTGCATAGAGGGAGAACTCAGTCCCTATGCAACCCTCCCCTTGTTTTCTAACCTGCCAATATGTATATCTTCTTTTGTGCTTCTTTACCTAGCCTTCCTTCCTGTTCCCATCATTTGTGTGAAGGATCACTCCGTGAATGATTATTCAACAGCATGAAACAACCAAGGGGCACCTGCCTTTCTCATAGAAAGGTTCTCCAACCTACGTCAGAGATGATGTATTAGATCACCTAGAGGCACTCTTGTCAAGCTGGAACTACCCTTTGTCCTGTCAAGAAATTACTCCCTAGGACAAATAGAGGGTGGATAAAACGAAGTCCAACATGTATAGGTTTCCAAAAATACATCCCCAAGGTATTTTGTAGAAATGCTAAATCAAATCGGAACACATCCTTCCAGCAGGAGAAAACGACTGTCTTAAATAACTGACCCAACTCAAAACCCCAGAACTTTGCTAGGCTACTTTGTCTGAATTATTTTTGCCCCAGGATATTGCTGCCATCTATTGCTCATTTTCTGACAGATAGGTAGCAACTTTGTCCTGAAGAGTCCTCCAACAAGCTACCTCTAGGCACCGCTCAAAAGTAGCCTTGCTAAAGTGCAGTCAGCAGCCAGAAGGAACGCTCAGGAGCTCCCAGAAACCTCTCGTCACTGGAGGCAGGGGTGCCTTCCCCCCCTCCCAGCTGAAGTTGAGCCCCGGAGCCTTTTTCAAGCCCATCAGACTGTGAAAGCCCCTCTGAACCACAAGGCAGCCAAGGCCTCTCCTCCTCTGGCATCCGGGCGAGTGGCACCTCTTGGGTTTCCTAGCATTTTAAAAGTCCTGCGGCATCTTAAAAGACTGCAGGATTTCTCGTGGCAGAAGCTTCCGTGAGCCGCCCCACCATCCCCTGGCAAGTCTTCCTAAGATGGCACACCTCTCTCGCCGGGAACGAGGGTTTGCGAGGAGAAAGAAATCCCTGCCAGCCGGGCGGCCGGAGGGAGCCGGGACTCACCATTGCAGGGGGAGCAGCTCGGGCGCCCACACCATGGTCCAGCTCCTTGCCTTACGTGGCCGGCTGCATCTTCTTCGGTGGCTGCGGGGGAGGCGGAAAGAGAGCGCCCGGCAAGGGCAGGCGAAGAACACGCGCGCTTCAACCCGCCTCTGTTCCCTTCCGAACTCCAGGGTCGGTCGGTCTCGCAGCCTCTGTCCCTTCGGCTGCTCTGCCCTTCCTCTGCTCCAGGGAGAGCTGCTGTCTTGGCGGGAGGAGGGCAAAGCCCGCGAAGCCAAGCCCCCGCTGAAGAGCCCCCTAAACGCTGGCGGGAGACCGGCGCGCCCGCTGACTGCTCTTTCTCAGGAGCCGCCAGCCGCTGCCTTTCCTAGGTACGAAGCGCGCCGCCTGCCGGAGCGGCCAATGGCAGGAGTCCGCGGCCAATCAGAGCGGCCTCTCCTCAGACTCTCCGTCGGCCGCCTTCCCCAGCTCCGCGGAGAAAGCAAGAGGCGGCGGAGGCAGACTGAGTCCCCGGGGTGAAGAGCTCGGCTTGGAGAGAGAGTCGCGCCTTCCAAGCTCCCCCTGACTGGCTCCTGCTGCTGAGCCGCTTCCAGGGTGCTCAAGGCGAAGGAGTTCGCTTAGTCAACGATTCATTCTCGCTCTTTCCCCCTTTCATTGTTACGCGTTCGGCGAGGCAACTGTAACAGGCAGAGTGTCTTCCCTGCCTGTCTCTTGTTCGGTTAAGCCAAAAAGACGGCCGGAATCGCCTCCTTTCGCACCTTTACTACCTCTGCAAACCACGTGGAAAGCAAGTCAAAGGTGGTGCCTTTAATCAGTCTCCTTGTCCAGCGCAGGAGCGGCTTTCTCTTCCCATATGCCTGAGGCCAAATACCCTGACGCCTCCCATTCTGAAACCATCCCTGTCAGCTGTGGAAGAATAAACCTGACAAGGGTGGTTTCTCTCAGCCTATTATTAGTAGTAGTACTACTGCTGCTGCTACTACAGCAACAGGGGGAATTGCACTTCTTCTTACCCTAAAGTAATTAAAGAAACAACACTGTCTTTGGCAGTCAGGTGCAGGTAGTCTGACATGTTGGTGCCGCTGGGAAGTAAATTATTGGGGGGGGGGTACAAATCTGATTAATTGCCAGTATTTGTTCCTTGATTCCCCTCTCCCCCACATACAGCCACACTCCTCTACATGCGGCCAGACCTTGGACTACTCATGATTGTCTTAGGGCTGTTCTTACAGAACACGTCTCTCAGAGCTCTCTCAGCCCCACATACCTCACAGTATATTTGTTGTAGGGAGAGGAAGGGAAAGAAACTGTAAACTGCTTTGAGACTCCTCTGAGTAGGGAAAAACAGGTATAAAATCCAACTCATCTTTTTTGTCATTCTGCATGGTAGTAAAAGATGAAATATTCATGTTTTGATATTTCATATGTTAGCTGAGAAACATGAGAGTTGTGTCCACTTAGCTGTATCCTGCACCACTGCAGGGATATATGAGAGGAAGAATCAAGGTACAGGTATTTAACATGTTTTTATATCTGTTAATTGTAATACCATTTTATGTTGGTTTTTGTTGTTACCTGCCTTTAGTCCTAAGATGCTCTGGAGAAAAGTTAGCAGTACATCAACGACCATGGTTCAACACATTATAGGCAGAGCCATTTTCTCTCTATCGTTGCTATATATATATATATATGTGTGTGTGTGTGGGTGTGTGTGTATACATATGTGTGTGTGTGTGTATAAAAATTTGTGATGGCATGGAATAGATAGTTCAATCATGTCCAGTCTTTGCAGGAATAGCTCACTAATCCACAATAGGTGCTGCACAAAGCAATTTAAATAATCTTTTGTGTGATAGCTGCCCTATGGAAAAGTTGTGGTGGTTATCACAGTGGGCTTTTATATTTGTTTTTATAAAGCAGCTTTCAACAAGCAACTGTCTCAGGTTTTGCACCTATCTACAATTTGAAAAGAGCCTCTTGTGGCGCAGAGTGGTAAGGCAGCAGAAATGCTGTTTGAAGCTGTCTGCCCATGAGGCTGGGAGTTCAATCCCAGCAGCCGGCTCAAGGTTGACTCAGCCTTCCATCCTTTCGAGGTCGGTAAAATGAGTACCCAGCTTGCTGCTGGGGGGTAAACGGTAATGACTGGGGAAGGCACTGGCAAACCACCCCGTATTGAGTCTGCCATGAAAACGCTGGAGGGCGTCACCCCAAGGGTCAGACATGACCCGGTGCTTGCACAGGGGATACCTTTACCTTTTACCTTACAATTTGAAAACAATAAAACTGGTCATAAGGTTGCAAGTCTGAGCAACCTTATTGGGACGGGCGTTCCACTGAAACATACAGAGTAATTAACTAGTGTGTCCTTTTATATCTATTATAACTTCAGCATCTGTAAACCGCTCTGACACATTAAGGATGCTGATGGTAATCTAATAATGTTTGCAAAATATTATACATGTAAAATATTCTTAGTATTACATAAACCAAACCTTCTAAGACATTTGAGGAAATCAACACACGATTATTTTCTGCCAGAATAACATCAAGAATTGTCTTCATGTGGGAGGTTTAAGACATAAAGTTCAGCAATTGTGATGATCATGTAATGAAATCATTTTATTTAGAAGTGCAGCACATATAACGAGAACTGCTCCATTACATAATTTGTTGTTGTATCTGGATATTTTTGGTTGAAATGGACACAAGTCTGACATCAAAAATCACAGGACTGAGAAACCTGCAGGGGAATACTTCCAACTTTCCAGGACATTCAAAGTAGCTATTTTATTGCAAAGGAACTTCAAGAACAGACTAGAAAGGGAGACTGCAGAAATTTATGCAAGTTATTACAACACTCAAAACAAAAGAATACTCAGGACTCACCAAAGACATTGGTTTCTTATCTCACTACATATGCTAACCTTATTCAGCTCTTATATCCACATTCCTTACAATCCCCTCTTCTTTTTATTTTATTTTGTACAGCGGGACTGTTATGTGATATAAGTAAGTATACAATGCTATTTAGAATCTAACTCTCTGCTCTCAGGACAGAATAACAAACTCAGCATGACTTGTCATTTGTGGGGATGCCTCCATGCTTGGGTGGAGATGGATGGGGCTAGCAACAAGTTGCTTTTAATTACTTCTTTTTACAACTGGGAAAGTGTCTGTCATTAATTACTAACCTTGACATTTTTATTGCCCCAGTGTTTTTCATGAAGACAATTGAACCCAAAGGACTGATTAGCTTTTCTAACAAAGAATTATCATACTGCATATTTTGAAGGTTAGGATGCTGATTACTAATTTGCTACTGATTTACTTTCTCCTTATATCTGTACACTTAGGATCCCTGTTCCATTGTCTGAGGAGGTATGCATGCACATGAAAGCTCATGCCTTGAATAAATCTTTGTTGATCTTATAGGTGCCATTGGACTCCAGTTTTGTTGTGCTACTACGGACCAACACGGCTACCCACTTGAAGCTACTGACACAGTACGTTAAAAATAAAAGTCAATATTCGAAATGCTGGCTATGACTTTTTAAATTCTTTGTTTAAATTTTTTAAATTAGCAATGTGCAAACTCTAAACAAAATAAAAATTTAAAGGAGGAAGAAAACCCCTAAACAATAATTAACTTGATCAAAGGCAGAAGAAAAAAAGAAAGGCAAAAATATGGAGGGATCAAGGATCCTTTTGAAGAATAAATGATATAGTGATCCACATTAGTCAGCATTCCTGAACACCAAACAAAGGATTATTTAATTTAAGTATGATTTAAAGGTAGATATTGTTTAAAATGCACTTGAGTTGACATGTCCCTTTTATCCTGTATATGGATAGTGATCATGGATGGTATCCCGTCACCAATGGTAGGCACATATGAATCACATGTAGGAGGGAGAGCTACATTGATGGAAGAGACAGGAAGGATGATTTTTCTCCCTTTTTCACTGCAGCCCCATAAATTGTAGATCTTTTAATCCATGCAGGTCCTTTGACCTCCAGAATATAGATTCTAGGAATTGGAAGAAACTCGGAGAGGGGGGAGTGTAGCGAAAAACTACACTTTCCCTCAATAGTTAGGATCTTCATGTTCCATATCCTGGTGAACTAATTCTGCTCCAAAGATGTACTGATATCACTTAATCTGCAGTTACTCTGCCATTTAAATTTGAATGAATTTCTGATTTATTTTTAGTTACATTTAGTTCAACTTTTCACTTGGACTCAAGGCAGATTACACAAACTCAATACAATTGAGGCATGGAACATTTAATAAACAATGCAATAGGATTAGTCTTGTAGAACTAACCAGAAATCGAAAAGCTTAATTATTAACATGGCACATTAAATGATGCAACAGTCCATAGTAGGATCCTAGGCTGATTCTGCACTTACTTTGTTTATTCTGTTGTGGATCCTGCTGAATTCACATCGATTTGAACTCAGATCTTCCTCCCCCCCCCATTGAAACAGAAAAGAATTCTGCATGTGGTTAGGGAAGCTCAGAAGGGGGGGCCAAGCGCAGCAGGAGCCTCTTTCTTTTCTTGAAGGTGTTACGTGTGGCAGGGCCCCCTGCCTCACTGAGAGGCACACTGTCTTCTATAACCAGTGACACCCCACAATAGTCTAGGCTTAAGCTAAAGCCAAGACAACACTGCTAGGGTCAGCCGAGCCAGGCCAGACTCCATCTTAGAAATCTTGCTCTCTGCCTTAGGTTTGGGAATGACAGCCTCTGCCTGACCCAGGTGCCTCAAGGTGCCATTTATGAGCTCAAGCTCATATCCTAACCCCCCACCCCACCCCATTGTATTTCTAATCAGTGGATCAGCTTCCCTCTGTTTGCTCAGGGGCTCCTAGGCAAACTCTTTCTTTTGTAAAGTTTTCACACTTGGCCCCACTGCCAGAAAGTTTCTTCCTACTAGCTAGACCCGATGGCTTTCTTCCTCAGAGCCATTAAAACCTTTGTTCAAACCCATCTATGGCCATCCCCCCACTTGGCCAGGCATTGTCCCAACCTCCGTGGACCCTGGAAACTTCCAGCACATGCTCACCTGAGCCTTGTCACGTAACTCCCTTCCCGAAACTCCATAAAAACTGTGGCTTCACATAGCCATTCTGAGTGTCTTCCAACCCGGGACCTTTGGAGACCTCCCACGCTGGTTCGTGCTGCTTCCTCTAACCCTCCATTCCTTGACAGGTAATTATACAAGCCTTCCACCCTCCCTCCCTTTCTCTATACGACTGCTTGTAGGTGTGTTAGCTATTTGTGTGTCTTTTTGTTATTTTCTTCAATAAAGCTTATTGTTTTACCATTTACATCTGTGTCTGCCTAGAGTTCCTATGGGTGCAATTGACCCTCGTATACATAGGCAACAATCCTATAACGCTAGTTATCCCCTCTTGCTGAATTTTGGCTAATCTTCCCCACAAGCTCTAAGACATGTTCTAGGACAAATGTCCATGCAATTTGGGTAACAAAGCAGGGGAGAGGATTGTAGACAGCAGAGGCAGGAGAAAAAAAAAACAAGAGGCAAATCTCTGCTGAGAGAAGTTAGGGCTTCCCTTTTAAGGCAAGCTTGCAACCTGGGAACAAGAAAGCCTTTGAACTGAAGCTTTGGCTAATCAGGGCTTTCCTACAATGTCAGAGGTTCAGCAGTAAGCAGAGAGCTGCATTCTTTCCCATGCTGATTTTTCAAATGTTGAGGGTTATATCCACTCTAGGATATTGCAGGGGAAAGGTAATGTCACTCAGGATCATGCTTGTTGCAGAGGGAAAATTTAAATCTGACAAAATCAAAATGGAAATCGAATGGAGACGACAAGGACTGAATCGACCTGGGATTGGAATAAAAGCTCCGTGCAGATTCAGCCCTGGTTTCAACAAAGTATGCACAGTAGTATAGACCACAATGTCTAATAATTTTTGTAACATTGTGAATTATTTAGTACAGTACAAGTTTATTGCCTGCATAGAAAAGGCCTCTTGAATTATTAAGCTTTGCATAGTTTGCAGAAAGCCGTGAGAGTGAGAGCCTATTATGGTGATACAAGTTTCACTTTTGAAGACCTCAACCAAGTATCATCAAACTCTGTTTGCCACTTTTGTCCGTAGAGTGTAGTGGTTGTGCTGGACTAGGATCTGAGAAACCTAATTTCAAATCCATTCCTCCATGAAGCTTGCTGGGTGACCTCATAGAATCATAGAGTTGGAAGGGACCTCCTGGATCATCTAGTCCAACCCCCTGCCACCCCCTTGAACCTTTAGACAGTCACTTTCTATTAGTTTAACCTACTTCACAGGGTTGTTGTGAAGATAAAATTTAGAAGGACAGAATGGTATACACTACTTTGAGCTCCTTGGAGGAAAGAAAGGAGAAAAGTTACTGACTAAAGCAATCAATAAATTATTTACCCATAATAATGTTTAGAGAGCCTTTTTTGTGTTTACCCATCATCTGAAGTGCTATGGATATTCATATAATACAGGGCTTTCTCCATAGCAGCACCATGGACTTACTTGCTGAAGGAGGTTCACCATTCCACCTCTGTGCTGGCCTTCTCATAAAGCTAAGGCAGTACTTGTACTATACCACTGCCTAGATATTTTTTTTCTGCTTAGTTAATTTTTCTGGCTCATGTGTATTTCTCTTATCAACAGGTTATCATGTTATTTAATTTGCTCTTCATATTTGATGTTTTAATTTTCTTCAAAGCTACCCTGTGGAATCAAGGGTACAAATATTTAAAATAAAGAAACAAACAAGTAAACATGAGCCTATGAGCTGTAAAAAAAATCCTCCTTGAAGGCACATATTTTCCATGTGCTTCAACCCTTGGACTGAAACCATGTTGTTAGTTTCTGACTGGTAGAAAACAGTAAATCTTCTGTCAACATCTCAGCCATCTGCCAGTACTCTGCTGTCCTGGCTATTAGAGGAGTACCAAACTTGAATTTCCGCCTATCTGTCAGGCCACTGCCTGTCAACCTGAAAATGTGAAAACCATCAGGAAATGATTCTGTTAACTTGCTGGCAAAATTAACTAGTTTAGCGGTCCAATGTCTTTGCAATAAAAGTTGAGAAGAACTCTTGTAAAGACTGCACCACATGAATGAGTGGACTGTGATATGCTTTTAATTAGCTGAAATTCCTTATCACCCAGATAACAGGCTTATGTAATATTTGCTACTTGCTCTGTAGGCAGACAAAATTAGACTACACCCAGGCAAAATGCTCCTGGAGATACCTTATTACTACATTGCAGCCTTGGTGTCTAGTAAAGAAGGGTGTAATCAGCTCATGATATCTTTTGTGGGAAATTAGTATATTTCTCTCCTTAAACCACTAACAGAGAAGGAAGAATGATTTCCTCAGTTATGAAACTGGCTAGACTTGATATGGGGCCAGGTCAAGGGCTGGGTTAAAGAAAAGAGATAACATAGGGTCAGAACATGGGAACAAATGGCATAGTCTACCCTCTTCTTTTTATCTGAGACCACTTTAAACAACAAGCCATAAAGCATTTTCCTGGACTGCACTGTTTCGTGTTTTAGGTTATAAGGTTTACACTTCCTGTGAAAAATCTTCCCTATATAAATAAGTAGGAAGTGTGGAGGGGGGGGGAGCTTTGTTTTCCTTATGACATGTATTAAGTGCTAGTATCTTTTTCCCCCCTTTTGTTGTGGTCAGGCAGTCCCCAACCACCTACTCACTAGACTCACAAGGAAACCAGCCATCTGAAGAAGTACTATCCAAAGAAGCTTCACCTCTTGATTCTTCCGACTGAAAAAACAGGATGTCAGAATGGAGCAGAGGTAGGAGAGAGAGAGAGAGAGAGAGAGAAATGATGTGGGTGGAGGGTAGAAACAGAGACCTCAAATTCCATGAAGCACTCTCGTGTGCATGATTTCTGTAAAACACTTGCAGATCCCTGAATGAAATCAGGCAAGCGACTTGAGAGAGGCAAGTCAGACAAGATTATTTTTTATGAGACTTCTGTTATACACAGCTACTCATCACAATGTGCTGGGGGAGAATACATGGCAGAGGGTTCCATTTAAGGTGATATAGAAACTAATGTATTATGCTTGTAACCTGTTGGACTTTCCAGCAAGTTTCAGCAGATTAATGAAAACATAAGATAGCTATAGTTATTTATTAATTATTCATATACTACATCTAAATGGAGTCATAATACAAGAGCTCTTGTTTGTGGTTAATTATTTTAGCACATAGCAAGAAAGATTTTCTAAACAGCAGCTTTTTTTCCGCTTAAAAAGATCCCTGTATTGGTTATGTTTGCTGTCTTGGGGATCCAATTTGGATGGAAAAGCAGCATGGAGATGTTTTAAATAAAGAAGAAAATCTTTGAAAGCAGACTTGATATTTTAAAAGAAAAGAAACAGTCCCTGCTAAAGAGAAGCACTCAATAGCCAGTGATTTCAGTGGGAAAGACATGAAGCCTGATTTTATGCATCTTTACTGAAAAATAAATTCCACTGTATAGACGGGGCTTATATCTCAGTAAGTGTTCATGGGACTTGAGCTTTAAACTCAAATAAGTGGGTCTTAGAAATGCTTGAATCTGGCTGGGTTGTTCCTGATACATTTTCATGCTTGCATGCTTTAAACCCAGTTAGGAAATATGCGCTCACTGAGATGTTACATTAAAAAGTAAAATAGAAAGTGACAAATCAGATAACTTCTCCTTTACCCCTCTTCTTTATCCACCCTAGAAGGGGCTTGGGCTGCATGGATGGCTACAGTTACTCTGGTGGAGGAGCAGCTGATTCATGTGGTAGGGGAACTGAAAACTTGATGTAGGCCAAGGTGACCATGAAGGAGCAGGCAGGTTGATGAGCCCCTTAGGGACCTGACAGCCTAATATGCTCCTTGTGAACAGGTGAGCCAAGATGACTGGGAGATACCCAGCAGCCTGGAATTCCTTGCAGGCAAGCAAGCTAAAACTACAGACCTGATCTTAGCCGACCAAAAGAGGTGTCAGTTCACCACACTAGTACCTACTGGCAGAAAAAAATGTTTTGCCAAAGAAGAAGATGCTTTGTTGGAGGTCAAAAAGCAAATTCAGAGACAAAGTCTGGGGAAATGGCTCAACACTCACATGATATATTATTTTAAATAAAGTCTTCTCACATTCCTCTTCCCCATATGTATCTTTAACATTTAAACAAGGGGGGAAATGTAATTTTGTGTTTTCTTTACTTCAGGAAAGACCGTATTTTGACTTCCTCTACAAAGACATTGCAAGTTGGTATACCATTTACTGCTCATTCAAGAATATATATTTCTGATGTTAGTTTTTGAAAACAGGACATACATTTATGTGTAATATCTGCTCTCCTGCCAGAGCCAGGAGAGTTGAGTTAGAAGTTTATTGAGCTCCACACACACCCTCCCCTGGGGAGATTCCAGGCATTTCTCTGAACCTTCTCTTGCTTTCTTGGCCAGAGAGATTTTTGCACACTTCACAAGCTTGTGTGTGTGTGCCGAGAGAAGAAATTCTGCCCCAAAAAAGTCTGTGGACATGCACAGAGGGGTAAGACCCGTATGTGGTTGTGCATGGTCATCAATGGCGTGGCCATATGAGCCCCAGTTCATGACCCATGAATCATCCAAATTCATGGGTTCTCTAGTAATGAAACAAGGCATTTAAAATGGGTTTCTCAATAACTGAGGAGAAAATGTACCTTAGAGCACCCCAAAAAAGTGTTAAAAGGTTAGTTAATTAATTAACTATAAGGGAATAGGTGGTCCAGTATTTAATGTGCAGATTGCCATAATTCCTATTTCCTGTAAAATATGGAAGGGAAATTTTCCAATATAACCGCCCCCTTTACCCCAGTGCAGTTACTGAATACATGTACATACAAGAGATGCATGAAACCAGACAAGAGGACATTACTACCAGCCTGGGTGGTAGACTGAGTGTAATTGCTCCTTTTGCACATTGGTTAACGTTAGCCTGCAACCAGTCAGTTTTCAGTAAACACTTGATTTTTCCTTGAATTGGTTTGGATTATTTCAAAAGAATTCTGAACTAGGAGGACTTTGGTTTGTTTTGGAAAGGCTCATCTTACATTTTATATCAGTCAGGATTACTTAACTCTGACTAGTTATGAATCCATAATTTACAGATCTTTAATATTATGTTCAAAACTGAAGCAGTGGATCATGAGGATAATGAAAGAAAGTAGACCACACAAGAACAGAAATCACCCAACCCTTAGCACAGGATATATTAGCCTACCATAGCTTCTTTGTACATCAGGACCCCTTTACTAACTGCAGGATCCAAAATCGAATTAAGTCAAAGTAGAATAATTTTGTTGGCAGAGTCTAAATATGCAAAGAATCTCAGCACATGCTGCTAAGAACAAACTAGATTTATGTAATAAGACAACAAACTTTATAGGAAAGGGGAGAGATAGAAGTCTGTATCTTCTCAAGCTGGAGAGAGGAAGATAACTAAGGGCCATTCCGCACAAGGACCAATCTTGCCAAATGTTTTCAGAATGCAGAAATGCTATATTAAATAGTGGAATTTCATCATTCCGCATACCTTTAATTTTAGTGGAATATTGAAGTCCTAGTAGCGTTGTATTCATTCCCCACATGTTTCTGGTCTCGCTGGAATCACAACAAAGGAAGCGATATTTTTCTGTGCTTTTTCCCCGCCCCTGGCCATCAATCAAACGGAACAGCCAATTAACTTTTGTGTTCATGCTCCCGAAAAGCCCCTTTCCCTTTAAAAACTGTTTTTTAAAAACCCAAAAAAACCCGAAGCAACGAATACGTGTTCATTCGTAGTAACGAATCTGTGTTCATTCATTGTCTCAGAAATACCTTTTTTGCTGGTGTAGGAGCTGGCAATTAATCGTTTACATGCTCCTCAAGTAAAGAAAAAGACCCCCCCCCCCAATGGGTGCGATTTGTGGCTGAAATCACGGGCAGTGCAGAACAGGGAACTGTGTTATGCTTGGGAACTTAAAAGACACTTGCATTAGGGAGCTTTGTTTAACTTTTAATCACTTCTGTGGAGGGACTTTAGCCAGAGAAGCCTTGCTCGTTCGTTGCTTTCGCCGGTCTAAGGAAAACAAATGGCGATCACTTCTCTGGAAGTTCGGGGGCGAGAGTGGGGGAGGGACATTCTTTCTACCGCTACATTGAGAATGCACATGTCTTTCGCTGATGTGTTGCAGCTTGTGCTCAAAAGTGTAGCGATTTTTTCAGGGGGAATCCACTTTTCCTGATTTCCCGAAAAGCGCTACAACGAAGTGATTTTTGCGGGAGTGTTGCAGGAGTGTTGCAGATTGTGTGCGACGCCATGCGGAATGTTGAATTAGTAGCGTTTACCAAAAGTAAGACTTCTGCTGCATTTAAGTTGTGCGGAATGGCCCTAACTGTTCTCAGAAGAAGAGGGAAAAATCTGAATGAGCCAATTAGAGGCAAGAAGGGGAACTATTTGTAATAGGGGGTTGTCACTGACCTTACTGCACTAGTTAGCTGTCCCCTTTACTGCCCCTGCAGGATTTGCCAGTGGCATGTATGTATGTATGTATGTATGTATGTATGTATGTATGTATATAAATTTGTTGGAATATGCAAGATCTGCTCTCTTTCTCTATGTATCTGTATATCTACAGATACCCACAGAGAGTGAGAGAGAGAGTAGATCTTGCATATTCCAACAAATTTCACCCTAGGTAACCAAGCATTCACTCTTCCATATTGTTTTCACTGGGAGCTTCCAGCTGTACCTGTATCAGTGATGACAGTTCCAGTAGTTGCTCCAGCAGTAAACTAGTGATCAAGAACAGTGCAAGATAAAAAAAAACAACTTTTGAAGAGATCTGAAAAATACTAGAAAATAGTATTATTATCACTGACAAGTAGGATTTTGAAATAAACCTACCTGCCTGGCTTGCTTATCAGGTAGTTATTGAGACTTGAGAGGAAGGGATGTCAACTTGCATGTTTCTTGGCACAGTCAGATTTCAGTTGGGAAAACAAGATCCGCTGAGGACAAACTGTTCTGCCATCCTCTTCCCACTCATAAGATGGCATGAAATAAGTGTTTAAATTAAATGAATGTGAAAGAAAAATATCTTATGAGGGTGCACTTGGTAGGATTAATGTTTTTTCCTGTGACAAGTCTCCCTGTGATACTGGTTGCAAATTAAATTTACAGCAGATTGCTCCATCTGCTCTGCAGATACATTTTAGAATTTTAGCATGCATGTTAGCATAGAGGGCTTTACATTTTAAAAATGCCATAACATTTCCATAATAAGCAATAACAATGCATATGCACTTTATGCATGTCTGGGGGGATTTGTTGCCTGAGAAAGCTGAGTTTGATCATGAAGCAATTCTTTTATGTGAAACAGCCTTTGTTGTTGTTGTTAGGTGTGAAGTCGTGCCCAACCCATCGCGACCCCATGGACAATGATCCTCCAGGCTTTCCTGTCCTCTACCATTACTCGAAGTCCATTTAAGTTAGCACCTACTGCTTCAGTAACTCCATCCAGCCACCTCATTCTCTGTCATCCCCTTCTTCTTTTGCCCTCGATCGCTCCCAGGTTTAGGCTCTTCTCCAGGGAGCCCTTCCTTCTCATGAGGTGGCCAAATATTTGCGTTTCATCTTCAGGATCTGGCCTTCTAAGGAGCAGTCAGGGCTGATCTCCTCTAGGACTTCCCGGTTTGTTCACCTTGCAGTCCAAGGGACTCGCAAGAGTCTTCTCCAGCACCAGAGTTCAAAAGCCTCAATTCTTTGACGCTCGGCCTTCCTTATGGTCCAACTTTCACAGCCATACATTACAATTGGGAAGACCATAGCCTTGACTAGATGCACTTTAGTTGGCAGGGTGACATCTCTGCTTTTTAGGATGCTGTCTAGATTTGTCATAGCTTTCCTCCCCAGGTGCAAGTGTTTCTTAATTTCTTTGCTGCAATCCCCATCTGCAGTGATCTTGGAGCCCAGGAAAATAAAATCTGTCACTATCTCCATTTCTTCCCCATCTATTTGCCAGCAATTGAGAGGGCCGGATGCCATGATCTTCGTGCAACAGCCTAGTAGCAATCAAGAAGAGAGAGAGACTAGCATTTCTTGAAACAAAACAAAAAATGATATTGAAAGAATGTATACATTTCCCCAGAAGCTGAGCCTGATTCTTTTTGTGTGATTTTAAACAATAAAACAAATAGATCATAAATGTATTAAATATAAATTCAAATAAATCTTCTATTGAATATTAGTGGTCTCCTATAGAAGAACTTTTGGAACTGTCCATAGAGTTTGGCCACCTCATGAGAAGGAAGGACTCCCTGGAGAAGAGCCTAATGCTGGGAGTGATCGAGGGCAAAAGAAGAAGGGGATGACAGAGAATGAGGTGGCTGGATGGAGTCACTGAAGCAGTAGGTGCAAACTTAAATGGACTCCATGGAATGGTAGAGGACAGGAAGGCCTGGAGGATCATTGTCTATGGGGTCGCGATGGGTCGGACACGACTTCGCACATAACAACAACAACAATAGAAGAACTGAATACTAAAAAGGAATATTTACTACCCCCTTATACACAGAGAGTTATTAAATATTACAAAATGAAAGCTATGAAACTGTCTGCTTTGGAAACAAGTGAGCAGCCCTCATCTGTTAAATAGGCTCATTTGGACTGGGTTTTCTAAACAACTTAATTTTTTTCTGCCAAGGAACACCTGATAATCTGCCATTGAATCTTCATGTATTACAGGACATGATTTAGGACACATAACTCAGGGCTACAACGTGACATGTTGTATGAGAGAGCTCTGATCAGATCTCCCAGTGTCTCCATTGGCATTAAAAACACAGCCACGAGATGGCCCAAAAATGGATCAGGAGGCAGTACTGTTTTAAGAGAAATACATCCACCTATATTCACGTTAGTGCTGGAAGAGCAGCATACATTATGCCTGATCCTTTAACACATCACACCTAACTGTAACAGCCGAGGAGGGAGGGTTTACCAAGGAAAAAACAGTTAAAGAGTACCTGCTTAGTCACCACCTTCTAATTCTCTCCACCACACAGCTATTTTTGAATGCTGCAAAAAATGTCAGGAGATCCACAGCATGTGATTTTGAGCTCCCAGTTCACACAAGACAACCCTACTGAACCTCTCTATACAGTTCATGCTACTAATTGTCAGGAACCAAGCAGTTGAGACTCCCACAGATTCACTTCACAGACACCACTCTCGAGCTTTGGGATGAAGTTTTAAGTAAAAGTCTTTATTGGAAGAATTCAGGAATTCACATTGCATATGCTCGCAGACAGGAATCTTGACAGAGATACTGGAGGAAGGGGTTGCATAGAACTTATACCTGGGCTCGAAGGGGGGGATATGGAATGGGCTTTTGGCAGGAACCGGGTACTCACACAGGAAAGAAGGTAATGGTGTTCTTTGATCTAAAGGTGTCAAAACAGCCTTTCTAGCCATTTGGTGTTTAGACTGCCAGGTTTGGGGAAGGCAGACTTGGAGTGAGGTGATAAGAGCCAGAGAGCAGGATGTGTCTTTGAAAGGCAAGCAGGAGGATGGGAGGGGCACTGCCTGGAGGGCCTAGACAGGTGCCATAGTGTAGTTGGAGATCCGGGAGCATGAAAGGAATAAAACAACAACCTTAAAAGATGAATGCCATGGGTCTAGAACTAAGGGTTTATGACACCCTAGTCCTCCCAGGAGGAGGGCCCCCCTTCCTATCAACCACCAGAGTTGAGGGACCTGAGGCATTGTTTGGAGTGGTAAGTGTCATGGAAATGCTTTACTAGTACAGGAGCATGCATGTCCTCTGCGCCCACCCGTTCGTTGTTGGAGTTGGGAAACCCCATCCAAGCTACCAGATACTGCAAGCTTTTTCTTTGAACACAGGAATCAATTACCTATGAAAGTTCATAGTGCGTCTCATCCCCTACCATGATGGGGGGGGGGGGTAGGAACTGTGGGAAGCCACTTGTCCAGTGGGGGAGCCAGTTTCAGTAGGCTGACATGAAAGACCAGGTGCACCTTGTTTACCAAACAACTGAACTGAACCAGACAAAAGTACAGTAAATGTACAAGGAATGTATCATGCCTGAATATTAGTTTCTGAGCTCTGATCCAGACGAAGTTTGGCCCAAATTTTAGTTTGTAAGCCAATTTGTGTCCATTCCTACATTGGAACAAGTATTCACAGACTTGCACAGTCAGGCTGTTGTCTTCAGTAGAAATGTCACAAATTTTGTATCAAACATATTTAACAGTCAAACTTGTTTAACTGTTATGATCAGATGTGAGCCAGTCACCACTACTCCTTTGGGTAGTAAAAAGTGTGGTATACAAACCAACTCTTCTTTTTTGTTCCTCAATACAATATCTTCAGTTTAGGCATTTTTGCTTCTAGGGGAAGTTCAGGCTTGATTTGATCTAGAATGCACTCATATGTCTTTTTGATGGTCCCTAGTATCCATAAAATTCTCCAACACAACATTTCAAATGAATCCATGTTGTTCCTGTCAGTTTTCTTTATTGTTCCACTTTCTGATAACCTGGTAAAGCAAGGGTATGGCTGACAACTGCTTAGAAACGTTCTAGAAAGTCTAATGCTGGAACTGAGGAAGTAATTGGTGCTCAGGTTTCCTTGGTGTGGATGTGCACATGACTTCATAAAACACTTTATTCTGCCATCAGTCCTCTTGGAATGCCCATAAGAAGAGTATTTTACTCTTGGAATTCCACAGTGAAAGATATTTTACTGATCTTCTCCAGATAATGTGAATGCATCAGTAAGATTTTGGGGATATTAATTTTCTTACAGTTATTTGAGCAACACGTTGCAAATTCCAGGAACACTGGTGCAGGAATGTCCTGCACCATCACATGAATGTCAAGGGGTTGTGAACATAAAAAAAGGGGGGGGGCTAGGAATCTAGCAAGCACAAATTCCTTTTCAAATGGTAAAAAAATAGTTACATAAAATATCTTGCAATTTCTACTAAACCCTTTTGAGTATGATCATGCATACATGTGTGTGTTTTCAGGGGACTGTCAGGTACTTCAATAAACGTATCTAAATATTACTAAATAACTTTAATAAAGGTAATGCAATATTTCCCACACCCCAGCAGTCATTTCAAAAAGTTACCTAAAAAATGAGGCCAGAAATATATCTGGGTAATTTCTGCACATCAGCAAAAATAGCATTACGTCAGCTGAATGGCAAAGCGCTAAATTTTATCACACCTCCCAGGCCCTCCTCACGTTTTTGCTGTCTTGCCTTTGTCTCCCTTCTTTTCACATGTCTTACCCTCCACATCTCTTGCTGGAAATGGCGGAGGAGAGCAACACACCTTATACGCATCACGCTTCCGCCTGTCAATCAATCCCCTTTCTCCATGTTTTAAAGGTCCTGCAATGCCCGCTATTTTTTAAAAATTCACACTTCTGTGTTGAAACGCCTATGCATAGAATCATAGATGCATAGTGCTTTTTGAATGCCACCCGTTATGGGATCATGAATCCTTTGATATTTTAAAAATTAACCCTGTTCCTGATTTGGGGGGGGGAGAAATATTTGGAGAGACATGCTTTGTGTTACAACTTTGGAAAACAATTATTTTATTTCTCGCATCACCTGCATGCTTGCCCACCTATTCGTTGCCCCAGGAAGTTAGCCATTTTTAAAAAGACATTCCCATTCCCGGGAACAAGAGAGAGGGAGGCAGGTATAAGGGTGGGATGAGGCAGGCACCTTAAGCACATTTGAGTCTCCATACCTTCCCTCTGTTGTCTGCTGGTTGCTCTCTGGTAGCTTACACTAAATAGGTTGGTGAATCCGCTTCATGCGATTCCTGAACTCATGCTTTATAATGGAGGATTTAGTGAGCTGGTTACTGCCTAGACGCTGGATGTCAGATGGAGTGGCCAGAATATAGGAACTTTTGTTGGCAAACGTTATACTACATTTAACAGGTGCAGAAATGCCCCCAGTTTTCAAGAGGAAATCAATAGGTACATTTGTATTCTGTTTGTTTAAAACCTGCAAAAAAGGAGGCCCAAAGAATAGGAACTACAATTATATAAATCAACAGGAATTTTGCACACAAAGGCTGCTTTTTTCTCTCAAGTTCGGCATCCTAACAATCTCACTTTCTTACACCTGTGAAGTCCTCTTGGAAACTTTGTATGCAAAACCGCTGTATGAAATACCTCCTCTTTTGGAACACTACTGGATGACTGAAGGACCCTACTGAGAAAAAGTGTTGAGCAAAGGAACATCAAATTCCTTTGAATACAAAATACACAGTAATTTCAGTGACTTAAAATAGATTTAGAGCCGTTTAAACTGCCCCCCTCTTTTAATAGCACATTTCAAAGATCTCGTTTTGGCCTCTGGTGAGGAGATGCCCCAGTTGATAAGAGCAACTGAAGTATTCAGTGTGGTGAATAGAGCTCTGCAATTTGTGGCATAGTTATCAGAACTACCATGTTGGGGAGTAGGGAAGAAAAAGGATCTGCTCTTGTAAGGTTGTGGATGTCTTGCAAACAGTTTATTCATAGATTTGCTTCTTGTTATTGCTGATGGAGATTAATTTTAATACCACTTTCCAACAAAGCCTTTGGTGCAACCTCTTAGTCCCACCTTCTTCCAGATAACTAAATGAATATCCCTTGTTCTCTTGTTATCTGTCTCCTTTGTCTTTACTTTTTGCCTTATTGGGAAACTGAGCACTCTGACAGTCACTGAGTTGCATGGTTTCTCAGTGCAAAGACTTGTCTTCTTGATGAAATTATGTAAATAAAATCATAATAATGTTCATTTTGTAAGGAAGTCTGAGCCTTCAGTATAATCATCTGGGTGTCATATTCCATGCAACCTCTATCCATATCAATAATATCTCCTTTAGTGCACAAAAAACTGGGAGTGCAATTTAAAGATTCTTATTACAGAATGGAGATGACTGCATATAAGCTGCAATGAATATCTTTAAGGATAAAGCCTTTGCTAAATTGATTTATGGGGTGCCAATCAGTATAACCGACAATCTAGACAATCTAGCAAAGGACCAATCTAAATTGGTCAATTTTTCTGGCGCCAAACTGCATTTCAAATGCAGGAGTTTGAATTGTGACAGGAATGGTCAATGTTCAGTCCAGGCTTTGGATATCTACTTTTATGTTCTGGTTAAAATTGGGTCTTCACAAGTTGCAAAAAAGCTATGCTACAATGGTCTCTCATATCAATTGACCTTATTACAGGCTTTATCAACCAGGGTTTCTTAACAGTCCTGGAAGAACTATATATGGAGAGAGAGAGAGAGAGAGAGACATACATACATACATACATACATACATACATACATACATACATACACCTACTGAGTGATAGCCAAAATGGCTAATGATGGGCTAGGAGAGGGTGGAAAGGGGAGGAGCCCTGGGTGAGCATGTATACAGCTATGCTTTGCAACCATATTCTACTTGATGGCACCACCACTTCTGCAGTTTCTTGAAGCTGGAAGAATGTTTCAGAGGTTTCTCAATGGTAACAAAGTTGAGAAAGGCTTATTAAGAAAAGAGTAACAGAAGTAGAGAGGCAACATGATTTTAACAAAATAGAGGATCCCCTCTTTAGGAAAGATCTACTAATTAGGAATTCTTTGTTTTGATGCCATATCTAATTAATGTCAAAAACTCTGAACACAGTAGATACTTTCCCCTCCGTCGTTATAATGCCCTATCCTCTGCAGATTTGAGTGGGAAATTTAATGGATTCCCAATCACGGAACAGCTTTGCATCAGCAACAAGGGCCAAATTGAGACCACTAAGAATGTCTTATTTGAGTGAAAATTATATAGCTGCATATGTACATGAGTATTAGTATCAATGCTTTTAGATTGCCCCCATAGCCTAAGAAACCAACATCTGCAAATTTTGTTATCAGATTTGAACAGTGACTTAATAAATAAAGTAGCTAGATTTGCTTGGCTGGCTTCTAGAATTAAAAAGAGCTGGATTGCGAATATATAGTCATTTTATGTACACTGGCCAGAGGACAGGAAACAATCTGTGTTCATCCTACTACCAAAAAAGGGTGACTTAAAAAACTGTTCCAGTTACTGTACAATAGCCCTCATTTCTCATGCGAGTAAGATCCTGCTCAAAATCATAAAACAATGCATAGCATCAACCATTGAAAGAGAATTACCAGATATTCAAGTTTGGTTTTCACGGGGGCGTAGCACTCGTGATCACATAAGCCCATTATGCACGGGGGGGAGGGTGGTAGCGTGCATGCGGGGTGGAATGGCGGTGACTAAAATCACCGATAACACACGGCGCCAGCTGCAACCGGCTGCAGATTCAGTGCATACCGCCGAAAAAGCCGCGTTAGCGAAACGTGGAAGAAAGCGCAGCATCCTGGGTGACCAGGGAGCAACCAGAAGCGGTGCCGGGGTGGCCATGTGCATAATTGGGGAGGCTGGAGGTGTGAAGGCAGTGCCATCCCTCAAGGCAGCTGCCGGAACGAATGGCAGCGTAGGCTGGGGAGAACCCAAGGGAACGGGGAATGGAAAGGCAGCTGGGGAGTCCACAGGGGAGGGGGGGCCAGGGGATCGCCACAGCCACTGGTGGCACAGAGGCTGGGCACCCATCCCCCACCCATCCCCAAACTCCCCGCCCCAACCACAAAGGACAAGGGAGGTGCGGAGTGTATGAAAATATAAAAACGTTATAAAACAGTTGCAAACATCAAGGAACAAAGCAGAACAATACAAAAACGTTAACAGGTAGGGGAAACAGTATAAAAGGGGGAAAATATGGGGCAGAGGAATCGAGGCATCAAACAAGGGGAGGGGCAAACAGGGAGCAAACTAAGGGGACGGGAAAACATTGTCCGCACAACCCCCCCCCGCCCCGAAGTCCAGCTTCAGGAGGCAGCATCCACGGCGGGAACTCACATGGGCGCTATGGATGGGCCGGCATCCCTAGAGTCCGTCGAGGCATCCCCTGTAAGGGGTGAAGACAGGGATCCGGTGAGGCCGATGGCCGTAGCAGGGGTCCCTAGAGGATCATGACGGCAAGGCGCCGCAGCACACCGTTTGCCACCATACACAACCTCCTGCCAACGCAGCATCCATCGACAGGTAGTGGAGCCAGAAGAGCTCCACTGCCCGGCATTGCCAGCGAGCCCCGTCACACCGCTCTTGTCAGATGTGCAGCATGGTTGCAAGTGACCAGCCACACCCTGTTACCACCCCTTCCTACCACGCCCCCGTGGTGTCTGGCCCAGACTCTTGCGAGGTGCACCGGGACCTCCCCCGACGTTCGCTGGGAAGCCGGCACTCCCCGGAAGCACCAACGCCTAGCCGGCATGCCCATCCATGTCCACGCCGCCTGTGCAGTTCGTCGACCACGTGTAGACCCGATCGCCAGCTGAAAGACCACTGAGAAGAGCCATAGCGAGTGGGGAGACCATGGCAGCTGAGGGTCCCCCTGCCCCCGTGGACGATTACCCGATGCCCAGCTTGTCGGCATCAGCAAGCACCGGCGAGGAGGGGGGACGGCGCCGAAGCTGACAGGGGCATGAGGTCATGGCCCTGCTGGACGTCTGGGGCACCCCCGACATCCAGGAGGCCCTGCACACATCCCACAGGAACCGTGAGGTCTTCGAGCACGTCTTCAGGGACCTCCGGGCAAGAGGGTTCATCCACAGCACTTTGGAATGCCGGACGAAGGCGAAGGCACTGCAGCAGGAGTACTTTAGGGTCCGGAAGCACAATGGCCAGACAGGAGCCAAGCTGGCCACATGCCCCCACTACAGGTGGCTGGCCGAGATCCTGGGGACATGGGGCAGTGGCCGGCTGTGCTGGGTGGTGCGGAGCCTCAGTCTGCGCTGTGTTCCCTGGCAGGCCGAGACACTGAACGCTGAATGGGTGGGCCGAGGCTGGCCAACAAAGAGACCGGCCTCTGCGGGCGGGTTCCTGCCACCGCCAAGTGTGCCCTACAGGCCGTGGGAGTCTCGGCCAGGTACAGTTTGTGTGTGGGTGGGCGACTAGTTGGTGGGGCCAGGGGGGAACGCAGGAAGCCATGGGTACTCGGGGGGCCCACGCCAGGGGGGCAGGGGGGTTGGGGTCAGCTGCCAGTGATGGCCACTGCCTGGGCCCCCAGGTGTCTGAGGGCAATGGCGGGATGCAACCCCGGGCCAAGGGGGTTCTCTGCCCTTTATGTCGCCCGCAGGTGCAGTGTGGGGGGATGGCTTGGACGGGAGTCCACCTTCCCTGGACGTTGCCTCAGAGTGTGGAACGCAGCTGTGGCAGCTGCCCTTGAACGCATCGCCACGGCTCTCGAGCGGCTGGTTCCCATGGCTGCCGCCCAACCTGCTGCCGCCAATGACATCCCACCAGACAACGAACCCCCTGCGGCTCCCGTTGTGGGGCTGGCGGAGGCCCCGGTTACCATGGCTCAGGGGGAGGAGGAGGAGGGAGCTCCCGAGGACCCTCCTCCGCGGCACAGGGCATGGGGACGGGCCAGGGCCTCCTTCACGGGGGGCCGGCGGGGGTCGCAGATGGGGCACAGGCAATGATGGCTGTGATCTGCGCAGCATAACCAATAAATTGCCCTCCTGTCAGTGGGGTGGCCCTGTCATTCACCTGTCATTCACACCTCTTATTAACATCATGGCCCCTCGCGGCAGACGCTCATACATGTAGGCACCTACGGCGTTCCTGACGCGCTGACCCTGCTGGCGTGTGCAAAGGCACTCCCACCGACTCGCCAGCCCCTCCTCCTCAACCTCGATTGTCTCCCTGAGTGGCATCTCCAGACAGAGTTCATGGCCGTGTGCCTCGCAGATGTTGTGCAGGATGACGCAGGCTATGATCACCAGGGTAATGTTTGCAATGGCGGCCTGCAGGCAAGAGAGCATGCATCGCCAGCGGGCTTTCAAACGGCTGAACGCCCACTCAACAACATTGCGTGCGCGGCATAGGCGGCCATTGAAGCATGCCTCCACGTTTCGCGGGTGGTGTACAGTTTCATGAGCCACCGGCGTTGGGGGTATGCCCCATCGGCAACTATCAGGGCTGGCACGCGGATGTCCTGGATTAGCGATCCCCAACCTGTGGGCTGCGGACCACATGTGGTCCTTCGACTAATTGGAGGTGGGCCCCGAAGAATGCCTTCTCCCCCCCCGGCCCTTTACTTCATCCCCCCCCCCAGCCCTTTACAACACACTTCATTGTTGTGGTGTGTCTGTATCTTATTTTGAAGGGATGTTTTAACATTACCATAGGGATCAGAGAGTGTTAGGGCAGTGGTTGAGAGTAGAGTAAACGACCCCCGCCCACTGGGTCTCAGTACAAGGCATTGAGTGGTCCCCGGTGAGTGGTCCCCGGTGATAAAAAGGTTGGGGACCATTGCCCTGGATCATAACGGTGGGGTTCCCCGGAATGGAAGCCCCAGCGTCCATGGCGGCACACAGGTTGGACTGCTGGAAGATGAAGGCGTCGTTCCACCGCCCCCCCCCGTCGTTCCACCGGCCCCCCCAGTCAATTAAATGGCCTGGAGGATGACGGAACAGAAGCCCCCATGGCGGCCTCTCTTCAGTGCCCCATACTTTTCGTGCCTTCCTCGCTGACCCCGTCTCTCAGGCACACGACCGTCCGGTACAGCTCAGCCTCCATCGCCAGATACACCTCCCGTATGATCTCAAGAGCTTTACTAAAAACCAAGTAAACAACATCAACTGAATTTCCACGATCCAGCAAACCTGTCACTTGGTCAAAAAAGGAAACCAGGTTGGTCTGACAAGACCTGTTGGAGACAAATCCATGCTGACTTCCTTGGATCACCCAATTGTCCTCCAGATGTTTACAGATCGCTCCCTTTAATATCTTACCCACAACAGAGGTCAGACTCACTGGTCTGTAGTTTCCCGGGTCATCCTTCCTCCCTTTTTTGAAGATCGGAATAACATTTGCTCTCTTCCAGTCCTCCGAGACATCTGCAGTCCTTAAAGAGGTCCCAAAGATGATGGACAAGAGTTCTGCAAGTTCTCCAGAAAGTTCTTTGAGCACTCTCGGGTGCATTTCATCTGGCCCAGGGGATTTGAACTCATCCAGTGCAGTTAAATGCCTCTCGACAACCTCTATATCCATGTCAACCTGCCACCCAGACACTATCCTTTGGCTACTGTCATCTCTAGATGTGCCTAAACACTTTGACCTGTGGGAAAAAACAGATGTAAAATAGGCGCTAAGCCTTTCTGCTTTCTCTGAATCTTTCATTAGAGTTTGTCAATCCGCACCCAACAGTGGGCCTATTGCCTCCTTTACTTTATGTTTGCTCCTCACATAGCTGAAAAATCTTTTCTTGTTACAGTGGGCTTTCCTGGCCAATCTTAGCTCACTCTCAGCTTTGGCCTTTCTGATGATTGATCTACAGTGCCTAGTAACCTGTAGGTACTCTTCTTTAGAGCTCTGTCCTTCCCTCCATTTCCTGAACATTTTCCTTTTCTTTCTTAGTTCCTTTTGAAGTTCTCTGTTCATCCAAATAGGCTTCTTAGAGCTCCTGCAGTGTTTTCGTCTTTCTGAGATAGTCATTGATTGAGCATGCAATAGCTCTTGTATGAGTAGTGACCACCCTTCACATGCTCCCATCCCTTCCAGCATTCTTGTCCATGGTATGACACTCATCATGTCTCTGAGTTTATTAAAGTTTGCCCTACAAAAATCCAACATCCGCATCTGGCTACAAGCTTCCTTGCCTCCCCATCTCAAAAGGAATTCGATGAGGACATGGTTACTTCCCACTGGGGCCCCACCTCCTTCACCTCATCCACCAACTCTTGTCTAACCAGTCAATAGATGACTGGTTAGACAATCTGGCAGATCTCGCCAAAATGGCAAAACTAACAGCCCTTACTTGAGCTATTTAGCTAAATAAACTTTAAAGGGTCACTATATGGTGGGGGGATTTTCGGCTGAATGACTGTGTTAAATGTGTGTGCTTAGTGACTGAAGGGGAGGGACTGAAGCCGGGGAAGCCTCTGTTTGAGCTGTCATTTGATCGTGGCCACGCTGCCTCGGAGTGGGGAAAAAAAATCCCCCCCTCCCCCCCCTCTCACGGGCCGATTTTCGGCTGAATGACTGTGTTAAATGTGTGTGCTTAGTGACTGAAGGGGAGGGACTGAAGCCAGGGAACCCTCTAAACTGAAAGAGGCTCGCTGGTGCGTTTATCCCCGCTCGCTCGGAGAAAAAAAAATGGCGATCGCTTCACCGGAAGTTTGGAGGACAGGCTTAGGAGGAGGGACTTTGAAGAAACCGCAACAATGTTAACGCACAGGTCTTTATCGTTAGTGTTACAGATTGTTTGCAAGAGTGTAGCGCTTTCCGGAGGGTGAATCCACTTTTTGGGATTCCCCTGAAAGCGCTACAACGAAGCGCTTTTTGCTGATCGGTTTCAGGAGTGTTGCAGATTGTCTACGACGTCGTGCGTTAAGGCAAATCAATAGCGTTTCCAATTAGCAACCATTGTGCGATTTTGAAGCCGTGCAAAAAGCCCCAAAGTTTTTAAGCAGAGGCTAGATAGTCACCTGACTGAAATGCTGATTTTATAAACTTAGGAAGGTTGTGAGTAGTTGGGCAGGAAGGAATGTGCCAGTGGTTTGTGTCATGTGGGCCTTCCTTGCATACCCACAGAATTGTTGATTGACACTGTTTGCTCTGGATTCAGAAATACCTGGAGACTTTGGGTGTGGAGCTAGGAGTAAGCAGGATTTGAGGTGGGGGGGGGGAGGATTCTTATAGGAAAATAATAATATGGAGTCCATCCTCCAAAGTTGCCATTTTCTTCAGGGAAATTTATCTCTGTTGATGAGCTATAATTTTAGGGCATCCCCTGGGGGCTGGCATCTCTATCCAAAATCATCTGATTAACTTTGTGGCTGAATGATTACTTGAACCATAGTGTGACACTATAGTTACTCTGATTGTCATCAAAGCAGTTGGTTGATAAATATAGACTATAAAGAGAAACATTCTCAAGTATGGTGGAAATTATTTCAGTGCTCATATGCTGCATTTAGGATAATCTGTTTTCAATGACATAAAATTGTTAAAATTATTTTTACCAGCCAGCTTGGTGTAGTGGTTAGGAGCATGGCCTTCCAATCTGGTGAGCTGGGTTTGATTCTGCTCTCCCCCACATGCAGCCAGTTTGGTGACCTTGGACTTGCCCCGGCACTGATAAAGCTGTTCTGACCAAGCAGAAATATCAGGGCTCCCTCAGCCTCACCCACCTTACAGAGTGTCTGTTGTGGGGAGAGGAAAGGGAAGGTGAATGTAAGCCACTTTGAGACACCTTCGGGTAGAGAAAAATGTGGCATATAAGAACCAACTCTTCTTCTACTTAGGGTGTCCGTCAGTTTTCACTAAAACACTATCTGAATGGGTAGTAGGTCATTTACTGATTCCAGTGATACCCAGGACAAAGGCTTTAGAAAGCTTAGTTCTGTTAACATTTAGAAATGTGCTTAAATCCAAGCTCAGAAGAAGGCCTCTGTGTCAAAGCATAAATGCTTATATATATATATAAGTTTAAGTATGTGCTTAAATATTTGCTGGTGCCTGGCTGTGTTTGCATTTAATAACTGATGAGCTTGAAGTTTCATGGTTACTCCAGTTAACATATTATTCTCCAGTTTTACATTGTTTATTTATTACATTATGAAGCAATTGATTACAGGTAAGTCAGATAGCACTATTTTTTTCCAAGTGAGTGAAAATTAAGAGCATATTTCTGATTCTCCATTTAAAGTACTGTGGCACAAGTGGGTAATTCTGCTGTGGCTTTTAAAGAGCATGGAATAGAGTTGAGCCTCCCTAAATTGGAGTCAGTGGTACTGGGAGCCAAAGTAGACTCAATGCTGTCCATGGCACTTGAAAAAGTGTGATGGGGGACAGGAACAATTCAGCCCATCACAATGTGTTGGACTAACACATGAATGCCCTCACCTCAAGTTTGGCACTGGAACTAGGCCATTCTAATGGCTTACAGGATCATAGAATCATAGAATTGGAAAGGACATCCATGGTAATCTAGTCCAGTCCCCTGCAGAATGCAGGAAATTCACAAAGACATGCCCACCTACAGT
The DNA here is from genome assembly GCF_049243985.1 of Paroedura picta. NCBI lineage: Eukaryota > Metazoa > Chordata > Lepidosauria > Squamata > Gekkonidae > Paroedura > Paroedura picta. The sequence continues at coordinate 106,250,212 of NC_135371.1, read as the reverse complement.
GACTGCAATTCCATGTCCAGATGATGACCCCTCCCCCACCACAAAAAATGGAATTCCTGGCCAGTCTGGTCTGGAGGAAATTTGCCTTCTGACCTAAAAGTGGTAATCAGCATTTCCCTGGGCATGCAAGGAAAGGCCAAAAGAGCCAAGCTCAGACACAATACCTTCTGCCCACCAATTTATAATCTGGCTAAATTCACAGAATCAGCATTTCTGACAGATTGATGGAGTGACCCTTTGGTTTTCCCTCTTGTAAAACATCCCACCATTAGAAATAGAAAGTGAACTTTGTACAGACTAAATTATCCTCAAGGTGCCTTGGTAGTTTGCCTGATGCAGGAGGAAAGTCCCTAGAAGCTGGTCCAGACACGGAAGGCACCATGTGCCTGAAGATGAACAAGGCTACAGAGAAAAGCAGAGGCCTTGAGCTGATTGGATGATTTTAGCAAACTTTGTACATAATTGTTAATTAGATAATGATCTAATCTGGGCATGTTGTTCCATATAAAAATATGTACCCAGTGTTTCATGAGCCTCTTGTGGCACAGAATGGTAAGGCAGCTGTCTGATAGCTTTGCCCATAAGGCTGGGAGTTCAATCCCAGCAGCCGGCTCAAGGTTGACTCAGCCTTCCATCCTTCCGAGGTCGGTAAAATGAGTACCCAGCTTGCTGGGGGGTAAACGGTAATGACTGGGGAAGGCACTGGCAAACCACCCCGTATTGAGTCTGCCAAGAAAACGCTAGAGGGCGTCACCCCAAGGGTCAGACATGACTCGGTGCTTGCACAGGGGATACCTTTACCTTTACCTTTACCCAGTGTTTTTCTGGGTGGATGCTGGATTTCAGGCATAACACTGTGCCAACCCCTTTTAATGCTGCAACTATTAAAATGGTATTTTATAAAGAATTATCCAATGGCTAATTTGAATATCTCCCCATAATGGGTTAAAACAAACATTAACTCCCTAATGGTAGACGTATCTAGGCTCTGAGTAAAACTTCCAAAGATGGATAATCCACCACTTCCTGAGAAAGTCTGTTCCACTGAGGAACCACTCCTAACTATCAGGAAAAATGCTTTTGAATTAATTTCATCCCATTTGTTCTGGTCCCTCTAGGGCAACAGAAATCAACTCTTCTCCATCCGCTATGTGACAGCCCTTCAACTACTTGAAGATGGCTATCATATCACCTCTTAGTCATTTTCTCTCCAGGCTAAATAGACCATGCTCTCTCCACCATTCCTCATATGTCTTCGTCTCCAAACCCCTCATTATTTCATTGCCCTCCTTTTGACTTGCTCCAGTTTGTCTACATCCTTCTTCAATAGTGGTCCCCAGAACTGAACACAGTACTCTAAGTGAGGCCGAGCCAGAGCAGAGTAAAGTGGTACCATCACCTCATGTGATCTGAACACTTCTTTTGATACAGCCCAAAATTCCATCTGCCTTTTTAGCCACCGAGTTACACTGTTGACTCATGTTCAATGTATGGCCTACTTAGACCTCTAGATTCTTTTTGCACGTACTACTGCCAAGACAGATCTCCCCCATCCCATAATGATTCATTTGATTTTTCCTACCTAAATGCAGAACTTTACATTTTTCACTACTAAAATTCACTTTATTAATTTAGCCCAGTTTTCTAGCCTTTCAAGATCATCCTATATCCTGTCTTGTGCTGTGTTTGCTACCTCTCCCAGTATAGTATCCTCTGAAAATTTAATAAGCACCCCATTTATTCCTTCAATCAAATCATTTATGAATATGCTGAATGACACAGGACCCAGGACAGATCCCTGAGACTTCACTTGTCACTCCTGTCTAAGAGGATGATGAACAAACACCCTTTGGGGTGATTTGTCAACCAGTTCTTGATCCACCTAACAGTAATAGGATCCATACCGCATTTTACCAACTTGTTAACAAAAAAATATCATGTGGAACCTTATCAAATGCCCTACTGATAGAGGTTTAGAGATTACATCTGCAAGTTTTTTTAGTCCCCTTGGATGCAATTCATCAGACCCAGAGGTCTTAATTTCATTTAAAGAAACTAGGTACTTACCCCCTACAGTGATCCTAGGCCACCATTCCCATCCCTCATCATGTGATATGATTTTGCCACAATGAGCACTGGGTGACTTGATACCATCCCACTTGCATGACTAAACCAGGCCTGACTTTGTGCTATTGTTCAATAGCAGCCACCCTATGAAAGCCAGTGTGGTTAGAGCTTCAGGATAGGACTGTGGACGTTCATTTTACTGTGGAAGTTCAGTGTCAGAGTACCGTTATTGGCAGGGAAGTTCGTTGGGAATATTCACTGTGGAAGTTCATTGGGTGATCTGGACGAGCCACATACTTTAAACCTAACCTACCACACAGGATTGTTGCATGAATAAAAAGGAGGAGGAGAGAATAATGTAAGCTGTTTCTGTCCCCAATGTGGAGAAAGGTGAGATATAAAATGAATGAATGAATGAATGAATGAATGAATGAATGAATGAATGAATGAATATAGCTGAAGATGGAAGGCAACTAGAAGGTAAGTTGATGAACGGTTGAGAAGGATGTCAGGACATCCCCCCCCCAAAGCACCCTGATTTGGCTCTTTCTGCACTGCCTCTTGTATCTACGCAAGCTCCATTAAAGCTCCAGAGTGACACCAAACCTTTGTGGGAGTCTGGAGTGAGGTTGGTGGGCTGGGACTGGCTACTCTGGCATACCCTGAAAAACCTCACAAAGGAGAGAATGAGGCAGGGAGAGGATATAGGGAATGCCAAAAGGAGGGAAAGAGATTAGGAAATTTGCAGAAATGTGGTGGTGGGGATCCCTGGGAAGGGAGGACCTCTGAGGGGTATAATGCCATAGACTTCAACAGCCATTTCCTCCAAGGGAACTGTGCTGCCAAGCTGCAGGTGGGACTGGATATTATCTACAATTACAACTGCTTTCCAGATGACAGTGATCAATTCCTCTGGAGAAAATGGCTGCTTTGGTGGGTGGATTTTATAGCCTTATACCCTACTGAGGTTGCTTCCACCCCTAAGTCTCCCCAGCCTTGATCTGGCAACCCTAATGGGAACTGATATCTATAGCTGAGAGATTTATTGTGATTCCAGATCTCCAGCTTCCACCTGCAGGTTGACAACCCTAGAAGGAAGCAGGAAATGGGGAGCTAATATTATTTGGAGAGTGTGATACCTCCGGCAAGATCTTGCGGGTTCTCACGTGTGATTCTATAATTCCATGAAATATGTCCTCATATATTTCCACAAGAGCCTCTTGTGACACAGAGTGGTAAGTGGCAGAAATGCTGTCTGAAGCTGTCTGTCCATGAGGTTGGGAGTTCAATCCCAGCAGCCGGCTCAAGATTGACTCAGTCTTCCATCCTTCCGAGGTCGGTAAAATGAGTACCCAGCTTGCTCGGGGGTAAACGGTAATGACTGGCAAATCACCCTTTATTGAGTCTGCGAAGAAAATGCTAAAGGGTGTCACCCCAAGGGTCAGACATGACTTGGTGCTTGCACAGGGGATACATTTTTATATGTCCATACTGCATTACCTGATCTGCAATGAAAATTGGAAAAATATTACACAATAATCTAATGTCTAATAACTTAATTTGCTGGCCACATAAATTTATTTCTTTCATAAATTCAGAGAACCTTGTAGAATCATAGAACCATAGAGTTAGAAGGGGCCATGCAGGCCATCTAGTCCAACCCCCTGGTCTACGCAGGATCAGCCGTAAGCATCCTAAAGCATCCAAGAAAAGTGTATATCCAACCTTTGCTTGAAGACTGCCAGTGAGGGGGAGCTCACCACCTCCTTAGGCAGCCTATTCCACTGCTGAGCTACTCTGACTGTGAAAAATATTTTCCTGATATCTAGCCTATATCGATGTAGTTTAAATCCATTACTGCATGTCCTCTCCTCTGCAGCCAACGGAAACAGCATCCTGCCCTCCTCCAAGTGACAACCTTTCAAATACTTAAAGAGGGCTATCATGTCCCCTCTCAACCTCCTTTTCTGTAGGCTGAACATTCCCAAGTCCCTCAACCTATCTTCATAGGGCTTGGTCCCTTGGCCCCAGATCATCCGTGTCACTCTCCTCTGTACCCTTTCAATTTTATCTACGTCCTTCTTGAAGTGAGGCCTCCAGAACTGCACACAGTACTCCAGGTGTGGTCTGACCATTGCTGTATACAATGGGACTATGACATCTTGTGATTTTGATGTGATGCCCCTGTTGACACAGCCCGAAATGGCATTCGCCTTTTTTACCACTGCATCACACTGCCTGCTCATGTTTAGCTTACAATCCACAAGTGCCCCAAGGTCTCGTTCACACACAGTGTTACCTAGAAGCGTATCCATCCAGTAGGCATGCTTTTCATTTTTCTGACCCAGATGCAGAACTTTACACTTACCTTTATTAAATTGCATCTTGTTCTCATTTGTCCATTTTTCCATTGTGTTCAGATCTCATTGAACTCTGTCTCTATCTTCCGGAGTATTTGCCAGTCCTCCCAATTTGGTGTCATCTGCAAACTTGATGAGTAGTCCCTCCACCCCCTAACATATCAGGAATTATCCTATTTCAGTGGGTTATTATGTGTGGAAGCTGTTGAACGCAGTCTGCGTTTATAAACAAATGTCAATGAGTAAAAACAAATATACATCTGATTTTCTCTTTCAGCTTGGAGAAATTAATATACTAGTTTATGCCAAGAACTGCAACCTACCAGTGTGGTTTTTCCTTTGTTAGATTTTGTTGGCACCATAAACTCCAGCTACCTGCATGTTGCAGGGAAGAAGGTCTTTCTATGATCCTTTCCACAAGTTTGGGCAGGTATAGAGATGCTAGCCTCCAGGTGGGGTCCGGGATCTCCTTGGATTACAGCTCATCCCCAGACTACAGAGATCATTTCCCCTGGAGAAAATGGATGCTTTGAAGGGCGGACTCTGTCCTTGTCAGGCTCCACATGCAAATCTTCAGGAGTTTTCCAGCCTACAGCTGGCAATGCCACACACCCCATCCCCTGACAGTGGCCAGGCAGGGCCTGACAACCCTAGATAGGTGGCATCTTTGCACAAGAAAAGGCTGTTAAACTTTTAATCTCTTGTCATCCTTCAGTATATTTCCCATCCTGTTTCTGTAGCTCAAATTGGAGGAGGGACAGAGTACTTTGTCTGTTTTATTTCCATCAAAGATGAAAAAAATAACTTTGGGAGGATGTTTATGACCCTAAAACATTTGCCAAGATAGGAAGAGATTATGCAGGCTCTCCCAATTTTTCTTTCAGCTCAGGCACAGTCTGTCCCAAGTGCTCTGCTTTGGAAAAAAATACTAGAGGAAAAAAAATGTGGAATTTCACCTAAACTGGGACTAATACTGTGGGGTCTGGAATATAGAAACTAAACCAGATCCCTTATGATCAAGAAAATGGAAGGTAAGAAAGTGCTGCTAATAAATTTTGGGCTGCAGCAAGGGAATGCTGATTTTTCAGCATCCCCTTGTTTGCCACTGCCGCCATCAAAGGCTAGGCCAGGACAAGCCCAGCTCCTCCCCCCCCCACCCCCACCTACAGTGTCCCCGCAGGGACACAAAACAACCCGATCAGCTTCATGTCCTGGCGCCCAATAGGGCATTTTTTAACCTCCCACCATGGTAGGATAGTACCATGCCGCTCTCTCACCATCATGCAGCGGGATCCCTGTACACCCGTGCTGTGGCGAAATGCAATGGAACCGTCCTGCCCAGGAGTTGTGTATGCACATGCACAACTCCAAGGTGGACCATATGCACCAGGTGATTTCTTCCCTTGTGCATACACAGCAAGTGGCGGGGAATGCTGCCCCACAGTGGGAAACCGCCGGCGGCATGGTGTGGTTGCTGCTGTGCATAATTGATCAAAATGCATCAAAATGCGGAATTAAATTTGGAGTAATTGTCCTCCCCTCTTTTCAGCATCATGATTTTCATTTTTATTCTTGTTTTTATTTTGCTTTCCAGGCAAACGTTGCCAAATCCCTGTGCCAACTTCTAAATGGCTTATCCAATATAATAACTGGAATGTTTTGAAATAAATATTTTGGCTATATTTATGGGCAGATATGCTACCCATAAATGATAAATTAAGATTCTCCCATGTTTATGATCTTTTTAAAACTCTATCCAAAGTTTCTCATAATTAACCTGACATAAAATCAAGTTTGTACTAGTAACTATAATACCTAAACGTTTTGAATATTTGACACCCTGTTTTCCCTTCTAAACCTTTCTGAATTTCCTCATCCATTATTTTCACAATTATTTTTGATTTGGTTTTATTTATTTTTAAACCTGTTATCTCTTCAAGGTCTTTCAGCTTTCCTAACATCACATCTATGCAATGTAAAGGATCCTCTAAAACTAATACTAAATCCTCTGCATACTGCATAGGCCCTTAATTTAAAAATCTGTTCTTTAATTTTCAAACCTGTAATTTTTTTCTTTTCTTATATCTTGACTAAAGACTTCTAAAGGCATAATAAAAAGTAAAGGTGAAACTGGGCAGCCTTGACATGTTCCCCTATGAATAATGAATTTCTGTGGGAACACAGTTCTTTATAAATCTCTCTAATCCAATTTATAAATATTCTACCACATTCCATCAAGTTAAATAAAAATCTCCTATCAATAGAATCAAAAGCTTTCACCATATCAATAAAGAATAATGCCAATGGTTTATATGGTCTCTGTTGGTAGCAATCAATGTTTAAAATTAATGTCAGGTCAACCTTATCCCTTTTTTTGAGAAAGTGGCTACCTTGATGGATCAGGGGAATGCTGTGGACATAGTTTATTTGGATTTCAGTAAAGCTTTTCATAAGGTTCCACGTGATATTCTTGTTGACAAGTTGGTAAAATGCGGTATAGATCCTAATTCTGTCAGGTGGATGGATAACTGGTTGACAGGTCATACTCAAAGGGTACTTGTTAATGGTTCAGCAAACTCTTGGAGAAGTGTGATAAGTGGCATGCCCCAGGGATCTGACGTGTTGTTCAACATATTTATAAAGGTTTTGGATGAGGGATTAGAAGGAGTACTTATTAAATTTGTAGATGATGTTAAATTGGGAGGGGTAGCAAACACAACAGAAGACAGAATCAGGATACACGATGATCTTGATAAGCTCAAGAAGTGGACTAACTTAATAAAATGAATAGCTGTTTTGGTCTGAACACATCAACCTTCCAGGACATTCAGTAGGGGACCTGAAAGTAACTCTTTTATTGCAAAAAAAAAAAAACCCTTCAAGAACAGTCTAGAAAGGGAGACTGCATAAATGCAAGTTATTACAACAAAACTATGACATACCCTGGATTCAACAAGGACATAGGTTTTTTATCTCACTATGCATGATAACTTTGTTTGACTCATGTATCCACATTCCTCACAATTTATTTTATTTGGGACAACATGACTGTAAGGGGATGGTACTGATATGTAATGGAATTTTGAGTTTAACTCCTTAGTCTTGGGATAAGATAGTTGCCAGCGCAGCAATTCACTTACCAGAATGTTTCACACTTGTATGGAGACAGATGGGGCCAACAGCAAATGGTGGGATAGAAGCCGTTGATCACTGACAATTTTATTTCTCTTATGTTTTTGTGAACTACAACTGAATTCGAGGGGACTGATTGGCTGTTTTAGCAAAGAATTATCATATGGCTGTATTTGGATGTGTGACACAGTTTACTAATTTAACAGAATTAATTTTTGCTTTATATTCCCACTGTCATGATGGTAGTTCATAGTCTGAGGAAGAGTGCTTGCACTTGAAAGCTCATGCCTTGAATAAATCTTTGTTGGTCTTAAAGGTGCCACTGGACTCTGATTTTTTTATGTTGATAGGGAGTTCTTTTTCTCCTGCCATGATCAGACACTGCTCTCAGGTTACAACTGCTTCTCCTTGGCCAATTATGCACGGAGTGGAAAGTCTGCATTCGGGGTAGAATGGCGGCGGCTAAAATCACCAATTATGCACGCTGCAGGCAGCAACCGGGTGCAGAGTCAACGTATGCCGCCGAAAAAGCCATGTTAGCGAGATGCGGAAGAAAGTGGAGCTTCCCAGGACCAGGGTGCAACCAGAAGCGGCTCCGGAGTATCCGCGTGCACAATCGGATACTCTGGGTTTTGCCGCCGTTGTGTTCCATCCCGTGCATAATCGGTTTGCTTCGCTTCTTCCTCCTCCTCTTTCTCCATGCCACCGTTTCAGCGGCCGTGCATAACAGGCCCTTCACAGTTCTCACCTTTCTCAGGCACTGGAGATCCCGCAGCATCTCTCCTTTGTACTGGAGAACTCTAGTTTGCAGGTCAAATAGTTTTTACCAACGTTCTCTCACACAAAGAAGCTCCAGAGCCAGCCAGGGCAGAGTAGGTGACACTTTGGTAACACTTTGGTGGGGCCTTTGCCAGAAAATGTGTCATTCATTTGTATGAAAAGTCTTTGCTACAAGAGGTGCTAGTAAGATAAGAAAGACTCAGAGCATGCTAATTGACCATTGCTGAATAAACCTAGCATGCAGATCACATATTCACACTGGAAGAACTAAATAATGTTTGAATAAGAGGTGGTGTTTGTCTTCGAAATTTTACATCATGCAGTCTGTATCAACACCAGTTTGTATCCATGTTCAATTTGAGGTTTGAGTGTTAAAAGCCCTTTATGACATGCAACCGTATCTCCATTGGGAGTGCCTCCACCTCATAGTGTCCTCGCTTTGCCTGAGCCATCGTCTCCCATCTAAGTAGGGCTGACAATTTAATTCCCAATTGCTATGACTTCAGGCCCACGAGGGTTTTTACTTGATGGAGCAAATGAGTAGTTTCTTACAGATTAATGTTTAGGATTTTAATGTTTTTATTGTATGGAGATTTATTCTTATTCTTCTTATTATTAATAATAATAATAATAATAATAATAAACCTTTATTGGCATAACAATAAGAGGCAAGTACAGCCAAGCAGGGGAAAAATATAATAGACTAAAATACAGTAAAATCAGCTGATTAAAACATCTTAATTCTGGTTTGATAAACAGCCATTAAAAATTCAGCTACACACAATGTGGTCTCTACAGAAAGATCATTAAGCAGAAACTGGAGTGTAGCTTCATCATTTACTAGACCCCTGGGACAAAGTAGAGGATCCAGAAGTTTTCTGTGAAGACTCACATGAAGTTCACAATCTAAAATATTTGTTGTAAGCCACTCTGAGATCTTTTTGGAGAGGGGCAGCTCAGAAATGAAATAAATAACTAAATATGTGCCACGAGGCAGCTCTGATAATTAGATCAGGAATTTGTAGTAGTTCCTCAATCAAGACAGACAAAAGCTATTTCAGCTCAGCCTCACACATTCTTAGTAGTCACTCTTGAGATTTGGAATGGGGTTTGCAAAGGTGTGTGGAAAGCCCCAATCTTGCTAAGATTTTTGAGGCTCTGCAAAATGGAGCTTTTCCAATGTGCTTTTCATGCCTTGTGAGTGATGGTTACACTCTGCTATTCCTTAGTTGTATTTCTGTGAATGAGATTTGAGTTGGCTTCTTGCTTTTAGTCCCATTTTAAGGAGCCAGGTCTCCTGCTATGGTGAGAGGCCTGCTGGTGAGAGACCTTCCCCTCCTGCATCTGCTTATTAACTCTGGGTTGGGAAATTCCTGGAGATTTCCATTTCCAATTTATTTCTGAGATACATTTCCTGGACTTTTCTCCAGAAACAATAAAAAAGAGAAAAGAACAAACTACAAAATCAGTTATATGAGAAGTCTGCTGGGACTTCTGCAGGTTTCCTTCTATACAAACCTAACTATCTGTTGGGTAGTTAAGCGTATGGATGAAAGGGTGTGCTATTTACATAGGCTCACACAAACTCAATGGAAGTTTAGGGAATTCTTAAATCAGGGATTTGGTTCATCACTGTTTATAGATTCTACTTTAAATAATCATTGGGACCAGATGATGGATATAATATAGGCATATTCTGAAAAGTTTAGTTGAGGCCAGAGGAGTTACTGGGGTTCAATCTGTGGGTCCTGCCCCATGTCAACTGGCAAGCTTAGACGCATGGCAAGTACATCTGACAGCCTGTTTAAAACATTGTGTACCACTCAGTTGGTGGGATATGGGCAGCAGGGGGAGTTATTGGGAAGCATCTTGCTTTTTGCTTACCATCTTGTTGCTGTTATATTGTTTTATTGTTAATAGGAGGGGAGTGTGTTTGATTTTATTGTTTTATTGTATTGGGGCTACTGGGCCCTTTTTACTGCCCCGAGCCAAATTGTCAGGAGGGGCGGGATATAAATTTAATAATAAAAAGTAAATAAATGTAGAGTCAGGCATTATATTCATGGCTATTTTTTACTGTGCTTGGCAGGAAAGCTTTATTGGAGATCTTTTGAAAAAGAACTCTTTAGCTATGACAACTACCTTTATATTGTTGTAAAGTTATACTGCCATCCTGTGGATATACTATTCAAATGATGGATGGTCCATGGCACGTGTCCTAACAGAGGCACACTTAAATTCTAATGTATCATCCAGCCAATTCACAGTTCCAGCAATATGGCAGCAATTCCTGTACATTCAACAGCCTGAGAAAAGTGCTCAAAAGATTACATAAATAATCTACTATTAATGATAAATTACATATAAATGACATATGATTGTGCCATTGATAACTTTGTTTTTTTTAAAATCTCATCATCAGTATTAATGTCCACCTTTCTGAAAATCTCTCTTGCATATTTCTCTTTTATCCTTCCCAAGCTTTTCTTCAGAAACAAATTTCCGCTCCTGCAGAATCTGAACCAGAGAATTGTGTCCAAGGCTGAGAGAAGGAAAACCCTCCCCCTTTCTTTGAAAGTTCTTTGCAGTCTACACATGCAAGGACCATTGGCGCAATTGAGGAAATAATCCAATCCATGCTTTGGAGTTTATTTTCAATGAATTTACTACAACAGGATTTTGCAAAAAAGACAAATACCAGAGAATGCACTACAAATTTGTACTAGAGTACAAATGGACTAAACCACTCTTTCAGCTGTATATACAGTAACTAGACCAGCCTTTCTCAACTCTTTTACCATTGAGAACCCCTGAAACATTCTTCAGGCTTTGGGAAACCTCAGAAGTGAAGTGAACGTGTATTGGCGTATATTCAATACTCACACACAAACAAAAACATACAGGTTCCTAAGAAATAGAGGGAAAGATGGGAAATATTGGGTGATATTAACCTGATCCAGAAGAGCAAGAGGAGGGGGAGCATCAGATTCAGTCCTGGGGTCTCAACAAAAGTATACTGTACGACTTATTGCAAAGTTGTCTATCTTTGGGAATGGAATTATGTGCCCTTTATAGTGATCACTGTAATACACTAGCATTCCTTCTGTTGTTCTATTGTCCAGCTTTGAGTGTATTTCACTGGGAATGCATAGGTTTTGCATTTGAACACTCTGGTATGTCTGATGGTTGGATTTGATCCATGCCATAATTTGAATGTAATGCTGTCAATTGCTTTTTATGGTAATCTATTTTGTGGACATGTTGCCCTCACAATTGCTTAACCCCAATAATTAATAGGCAATACTGCATCCAGAAGCATGTATCTGGCCATTTCAGCTAAGGTGTGGTTCTTATTTTCTGCTGTTCCATTATGGCACAGTTGTCAGGGGCTCAGTACCCTTCTACTTTAGATACTGATCTACTTTATTTGTATACTCTCCCAACCCCATTGTCTGTGTGGATTGTTTGTGACTTCCTTTGGAAATTATTGCTGACTGCTGCAACAAACTCTTGGAGTTTCCCAAGCACTTCACTCTTTTGTTTCAGAAGATATGTAACAGTGTACCTGGAATAGTCATTGACGAAAGTCATCACATATTTGTTTCCTCCTGATGTAACAGTTCTCATGGGTCCACAAATGTCACTATTTACTATCTGTAGGGGATGTATAGACTTGCTTTCATTGCCTTTAGGAAGTGAGGCATATGTAGTGTTTGTCAGTTTGGTGTATTGGTTAGGAGTGCGGACTTCTAATCTGGCATGCCGGGTTCGATTCTGCACTCCCCCACATGCAGCCAGCTGGGTGACCTTGGGCTTGCCACGGCACTGATAAAACTGTTCTGACCAAGCAGTGATATCAGGGATCTCTCAGCCTCACCCACCTCACAGGGTGTCTGTTGTGGGGAGAGGAAAGGGAAGGCCGCTTTGAGCCTCCTTTGGGTAGAGAAAAGCGGCATATAAGAACCAACTCTTCTTCTTCTTCTTCTTCTTCTTCTTCTTCTTCTTCTTCTTCTTCTTCTTCTTCTTCTTCTTCTTCTTCATGTAGCACACACACTTCATATATAGAATCATAGAATCATAGAGTTGGAAGGGGCCATGCAGGCCATCTAGTCCAACCCCCTGCTCAACGCAGGATCAGCCCGAAGCATTCTAAAGCATCCAAGAAAAGTGTGTATCCAACCTTTGCTTGAAGACTGCCAGTGAGGGGGAGCCCACCACCTCCTTAGGCAGCCTATTCCACTGCTGAACTACTCTGACTGAAACATTTTTTCCTGATATTTCCTGATATGCTTGACATGACATTATCTTATTGTTCTTGGTCAAGCTTTTGTTTCCAAGATTTGTTATGAATTGTGGGTGTTTGTGTCCTAGACATCTCTGCCACAGATCCATGCAGTTGCCATGACAAATTTGTGTACCGATTCTAGTCTCTACATTTAAGAAGGTAAGCTTATACAGATGCTTCTTCACAGTTTCTCTGAGTATAGCCTCTTTCTCCTTCTTAATCTCACATTGGCTTCTTTGAAACTTCACTGCAAGACCATTACCGGTGAGGTGCTTCACAAACAGAAGGCTTCCCTCCAGTTCTGGAACATACAGGTCACTTTTCAAGCATACCTTTAAAAAGTCTTACATTTAAAGGGCAATATTCTAAACTAGTAATCAAGCCCGCTGCAGGGGAATGCAGCGGGCGCTAGGACCTTACAGTGGTCTTCGGCGTGCTGGTCTGCGGCTCCTTCAGCGGCAGTGGCGAGCTTCTGGCAGGCTGGTCCAAGGGTCCACTTCTCGGTGCTCTCGCGGCCAGGCATGGCAGCGGCCGGGGCTTCGCTCCTCCTCTGGCGCCGCCGCCTCCTGCTGCTCCTGCCGGCCGCCTGCGCGTCCCCTTCGGCCGCCGCTTGTCCGCCGACGCCGCCGCTCCTGCCCCTGCTGAACGGCAGGTGGCGGCTGAACGGCAGGTGGCGGCGGCGGCGGAGGTCCGGGCTTCTGGCAGGCTGGTCCGAGGGTCCCTCGGCGGCGTCGGCGAGCTTCTTTCGGCGTGGGCGGGCTGATGCCAGGCAGGGAACCCCCGGCAGCCGCGCTTTGCGCGACTGCCGGGGGCTCCCTGGGTCGGCGGCCTCTCCCTGGGTCGGCGGGTCAGGAGGAACTGCGAGCCGCGCTGCGCGCGGCTCACAGTTGCTGGAGCTGGGAATCGGAGGGACGAATCGGCAGGCGCGAAGTGCCTGCCGATTGGTCCCTCCGATTGTCTGTCATGAGGAAGGGTCCAATCCGGACCCTTCCTCATCACGGACTAATCCCACCTCCAGACCCCTTACCGAATTATATAGTCCGTGGCGCCCGTGGCGCCACGGGCAGTTTAAAGATAATGAAACTTAAAATATCCTCTTCAATTTATCAGTTTTATCACAAACATCCAAACACAGGTTAATCCATATATATATGGATTACAAAGGTCTCATGAGAGTTCAGCTTTTTACAGAAAGATAATAGTTTCCAATCCATAAAATAAAGAAGTAAAATAAATAAGTAAACCTTGTAAATTTGTAGTCATTCCAAAGTGGGATAAGCCTTGTGCATTTCATTGTGCTGGGGAAGACACTTAAAGTGTGCATCAAGCAGCTGCTTGGTAAGATCTTTAAATCCCTCCCCCCAGCCTTCTCAGGCAGTGGAGGGAAGTCTGGGGGGAGACATTTAAAGGGCCCACCAAGCAGCTGAACATGACAGATCAGTTGCTGGCTAAGCCCTCTCCCACACACACACACATGCGCAAAGAGAGACAGAGAGAGACAGAGACCTTTCCTTTAAACTGGCTGAATTGTGGCTGAATTGCTGAATCACAATTTGGTAAATGCTGATTTGGAAGATTTAAAGTGCAGGAATGGGCAATTCAGTTCTGATAGCCTTATCCAAAATGAATTGCCCATCCCTACTGCAAACTTAATAATTGCATTGCTTGTCATCTTCCCAGAAACTGGGCATACCTCTTTTTTTTTTTGATTGATTGATTGATTGATTGATTCACAGTGGTTCAAATTGGTACCTCCAGAAGGCCTACAAGCAGGATTTAAGGGCAAAGTTTTCACTTTCTTTTCAGAGATATGCTATTTCCGCTGGTGAGCCAGCTCCAGACCTGCCTGGATAAGAGAGATCTTGTAAGTGCAATGTATGCCCTGGAAAGAATCTAGACTAGACGACCACCACAATACACTCCTGTGGAGCCTTGAAGACAGTCTAGAAGCTACCGAGTTAGTACAGAATGCTGCAGCCAGAATGTTGACTGGACTGAGCTATAGGGACTATATAATTCCAGTTTTATTCCATCTACACTGTCTCTCACTTTGATTCTGGGCTCAATTCAAGGTGTCTGTATTGACCTTAAAAACTCTATATGGTTGGGGCCAGCATACCTTAGGGATCATGTACTCTCATATGAACTTCTTGTTTGGTGTAGTGGTTAGGAACCAGTTTGGTGTAGTGGTTAGGAGTGCGGACTTCTAATCTGGCATGCCGGGTTCGATTCTGCGCTCCCCCACACACAGCCAGCTGGGTGACCTTGGGCTTGCCATGGCACTGATAAAACTGTTCTGACCGAGCAGTAATATCAGGGCTCTCTCAGCCTCACCCACCCCACAGGGTGTCTGTTGTGGGGAGAGGAAAGGGAATGAGACTGTAAGCCGCTTTGAGCCTCCTTCGGGTAGGGAAAAACGGCATATAAGAACCAACTCTTCTTCTTCTTCTTCTTGTTCACTCTGGTCACCTTCAGTGGCTCTGCTTCAGAGGCCTGCCCTCTGTAGTTAGATTGGTGGCAACCTGAGAAAGAGTCTTCTTAGTCAGAGTCCTGAAACTTTACAATTCCCTCTCTCTGGAGATTTGTCTGTATTGTGTTCTGCCAAGAGGTGAAGACTTTTTTTTTTTTTGCATTCCCTCACTACCGTTTATTAACCCTCTTCCCTGTGTTTATATACATTTATGTTTTACTTAATTAAAAATACTTTTGTGCTTTAAATGCTGTTTTAATGTTTGAAATGTTTGTTGCCTTGGGGATCCTGAGTTGGGTAGAAAGATAACATATGTTTTGAATAAAATAAATAAAACCCATATAAAGACTGTTAGGTTCATAGTACTTTTTAACATACACATCACTTCCAGCGAGTCTTCGTGAATGCACTGCTGTAGTCTAGTCTAGATTTCTCCACTGCATTTACAAGATCTCTTTTACCCAGGCAGATCCAGACTTGTTTCTTCAGCTGAAGCTGGTGAAAGGTGCCCTTGGATACATCTGCCACTTGTTATCTAACAAGAGCTCAAGGTCCAGAATCATCTGCAAGCTATGAATCTGCTCCTGTTGGGGAACAGCAACCCCATTCATAACAGGAGATTTCCTAATTCCCGGGCCAAATCTTCCTCTATTAGTAGCACTCAATTTTGCTGGATTAGCTTGTTCCCTCATCCATCCCTAAAATACCTCCAGGCTTATCATGGTTCATGCTTACCATAGCCTCCCTGGGATCTGCTGGAAGCACAAGACAATGCTGAGTGTCATCTGCATATTGGTGGCACCTGAGCTCAAATCACTGCACAGTGGCTTCAGGTAGATGTTACAAGAATGTTATCTGATTTGTACACTCAAGTCAAGACAAGATTAGGAATGGTAAGGTTTATTCTACTGGCTCTTGTACGCTTACTTGGGAGTCAGTCTCACTGAACTCAATAGGATTTACATTGAGTAAATGTGTACAGCACTGGGCTGTTAATCTCACACCAGCCAAATTATCTCACAAAAGAGAATTAAGATCTCTGGGAATCTTGGCCATAAATCTGACTGGCAATCCTACAGTGTCTTACAAGCTTGTAAAGTATCTACGAAAAGCCTGTAAGAGCCTCCTTGGATTTTTTATTTAACAAAAGCTGTGTGTCACATATGCTTTCAGTAAAACAAAGTTGACAGCATGGCTCATTAAAAACATGTCTAACTTTTTTCTACTATGTGCAGCAGGACATTTCTTCAGTATTTTTTGCCTCTCTGTTTCAAATTAATTGGTCATTGATGGCTGCAAGAGCATAGATGTGCAAGGCAACACTTCAGAAGTATTGTTTTTGTCCCTGTACCATCAGGTCAACTTTTACCAAGAATTCAGTGAGGCTGCAATCTAACCAACAATGTCCTTGGATGATGCGAATGGCCAGTTTTATTTCTGTTGGTGGAAAATGAGTGTTTCCACCTATGAGCATCCATCAGCCAAAAGAACAAGAACTGTGTTGATGTCACCCAGAACTGATGCCAGCTGCATCAGGGGAAGAGGTTCTGCGGCCAGAGTTAGGCTGCATCTCCATCCATACCTAATAAATTGGGGCACACTGTGAATGCTGGCATCAATTCTTGGTGACATCAACACCCAGACTGTTAGTCTGAGGAAGAGTGCTTGCACTTGAAAGCTCACAGCTTGAATAAATCTTTGTTTGTCTTAAAGGTGCCACTGGACTCTGATTTTGTTTTGTCTGGCCACTGGGTAGTCTTTGTTAAGTGTGAAATGCAGACAAAACCTGGCACTGCTAAAAGTCCTTGATGGCAAAAGGGTTTGCGGATGGGGATAGAATTATAGAGTTGGAAGGAGCCATACAGGCCAAGCCCGTGCTCAATGCAGGATCAGCCTAAAGTCTTATTGAGTATCCTTCATTGACTTTAGCTGTGAGTTTTCCACCATGCTTTCTGGGTGAGGTGTTTCACTGTCATGTGTAAAGGTACTTTATGTATACTGAGAAGTGGATGTACAAGCAGCCACCTGAAGCCTATAGAGCTCTCTATACATGAGTTAACATTCACATATATAAGAACTGTTGACTCCACCTGTGAGCAGGACTGGATATCAGGTGCTGAACAAGGCTTCTCTGTGGAATGTTTTGCCTTGCGTTTAAGGTTAATCACTGACAAATGCTGGATTGATTCTGCAGTCTTTATCAGTTGTTACAGTGCTTGTAAGATAACACACTGTTTATGACACAGCAGCTGTAAATCTGCTGGTAAATCTACAGAAACACTTTTTGAGGAAATAAGAGTGTGTACATGTGTAGGATCCATTGGACAAGCCACTAACAGACATAATAGGAATATTTCTCCTGCAAAAAAACAAAACCCCAGCATCAGTTCATTTTCATGTTATAGTTGCAATGTTAAATGGCAACAATATCTGTCTTTCATTTTTGTTCCATCCTTCCCTCAAGGAGTTGACTATAGTATATATGATTATTCTCTGTTTTATTTTCACAACAACCCTGTCATGTAGGCTAGGCTGAAAATACCCCTTTGCCACCCAGTGATCTTCATAGTCATGTACTATTTGAACTCAGTTCAGCATGCTAACCACTACAGTGGGCTACGTCTAAATGGCAGTGAGATACTTTTTATGCCTTAGTGGATGAGATGAGTCAGAAGTAGTGACCTATCCCTGATGAAAAAAATGTACTGGATGAGCTATTATTAATTGGGAAGGAAAAATAATGCCCCTTACACTGTTCTCTGAACTCAAAACAGTCTTGAGTGGATATGATTTACCTTGAGAGCAGCACATGCAAGCAGTTAGTGCACATACAGCCTACTCCTGAGATAAATAACCCCTCCCCCCAGCTGTTATGGATCAAGAAAATGGTGAGGCAGAAGAAGGAGCTTCCCTCCTAGGGCACAATCCAAACTGGAACTTGTTTGGTGGCATTTCTAAGTGGAGGAACTGACAGCTGCCACCCCCAGAGCAATCATAGGGTCGATGTAACATGTAACTTGGACCTAGGTTTGCTTCCTTTGTTCCTGAACAAAGCTGCCATCCAGAGAGCTTCAAAATAAGTAAAGAAACCATGTATCAAATTGTGTGAGAGACAGGAATTTTAATCTTATTACCCTCTAAACCAGGGGTAGTCAAACTGCGGCCCTCCAGATGTCCATGGACTACAATTCCCAGGAGCCCCTGCCAGCGAATGCTGGCAGGGGGCTCCTGGGAATTGTAGTCCATGGACATCTGGAGGGCCGCAGTTTGACTACCCCTGCTCTAAACAATGTGTTTAATTTTTTTTTTTTTTTTTTTTGCAGTTATGGTGAAAAGTAATGTTACATTTTTGGAACAGGTGGCCAGCCAACTGCTCAATGTATTTAATAGTAGTTCAATAAACAGAACCTAAGGAGGCAATTTTTTTCCTAGAATGGAGATGACAATTTGGAATTTTTTCTCCTTCTTAATTTTCAAATTATTGTTAAAAACATAGGAAAAGTACCACTGTGTGTGTGTGTTTCCTTGTTATAACAGAGACTAGCAGGTTGGCAGGTCATGGAAACTCACAATGTTCTTGCCGTGTGGTGATTTAACATTCTTTTAATTTACAAACCACTATAATTAAATTGTCAGGGTTTTTCTCTTTCTCTATCTCCCCCTAATTAAGCAAGGCCACTTGGGTCTCCTGACTTGCTCGTAGTGTAGCATCATTTCAGGCCCAGTTGTCACTTCCTGTCCAATCATTCTGCCATTCAAGAATCGAGGGAGTCAATGGAACCCTGCCCACTGCACCTGCCAGGTCAGCAGAACCCCTGCCAAGACTTCATGCCAGTCAGTCTTGTTCCTCCCCGCCCTGCATGTATGCTGACAATATACACTGGCAACACATATATTGCTCTCAGCTTTCAGGCATTTAACAACTGGATACTGAACAGGAAGTCAGCAAATGAAATTTCCCCCTCACTGTTTTGAGATGTGTGGGGAGAGCTGGGCCAGTTAAATTTTTGCTGGAGACATAGCCTCAGGCAAAACAGTCAGCTACCACAACTGATTTTTTCTTTAGTGGTTATCAAATTATGCTAGAAAGATACACTGTGGAGGCCCAACTGGTAATTTGGCTGGTGGTTTGGCCATGTTGAAGAAGCCATTGTTGGATCTGTGGGACCCAGCCAGCTACCTCCTTGTCTCGCATCTTGGGTTTCTGGGGAAGGAGACTGAGATGGTCACCGCAAACCACCTTACAGCATATCTAGATGAAACTTCAGCCTTTGACCCATTCCAGTCTGGCTTCAGTCCTGGCCATGGGGTGGAGATGGTTTTGGTTGACATGATGGATGACCTCCAGTGGCAGTTGGATCAGTTCGGGTCAGCACTGCTTGTGATGTTAGGTCTCATGACAGCATTTAAAATGGTAGATCATGAGCTTCTTGCTCACTGCCTTGCCAATGCAGATATACGGGGGAACAGCCTTACAATGGCTGATTTCCTTTCTCCACAGTAGCGGACAGAAGGTCACAGTGGGTGATAGTCAATTGTGCCACTGCCAGCTCCCTTGCGGAGTTCCACAGGATTTGGTTGTCACCCACTTTGTTTAACATCTTCATGCGCCCTCTTGCCCAACTGGTCTGCAGATTTGGGCCTGGTGCCATCAATATGCTGATGACACCCAGCTCTATCTCCTAATGGACAGCCACCTGGGACTGACCCCCTGAGACCTATGCCAGTTGTTTGGAAGCAGTGATGATTTTGCTCAAGCATGGCTGTCTGAAACTCAACCTCTCCAAGTGGGAGGCCCCCCGGCTGGATAGGAAAGGCCCAGGGGGGAAGCACGCTTGTCTTACCTAGATAGTGTACAGCTAATGGCTGCATCAACTGCTAGGAATTTAGGTGTGATCCTTGATTCTGCCTTATGTATAGAGGCTCGGGTAACTAAAGTAGCTCAGCTGGTGTTTTCCCATCTCTTCCAGGCTAAGCTACTAGAGCCTCATTTGGCTCTGAAACACCTAATCACAGTGATCCATGTGACAATCACCTCCAGCTTAGACTTCTAGGTTAGCCTACCCTTGTTCTTGACTCGGAAACAGCAGCTGGTCCAAGAATGCAGCAGTACAGATCCTCACAAGAACACCTTGGAGGGCCCATATTGGGCTTCTTCTTAGGCAATTGCACTGAGTCCCAGTTGAATTCCAGATCAAATTCAAGGTTTTGATATTGACCTTCAAGGCCATACACAGTCTGAGCTCAGTGTACCTGAGGGATTGTCTAACAGAATCCACCCCAGAAATACACTTCACTTATCCAATCCAAACCAGCTGGTGATCCCTGCCATTAGAGAAGTATATCTGGCCCAAACCAGGGCCAGGGCCTTTTCATTCCTGGCCCCTAACTGGTGTCAGGATTGTTAGAATCCCTGCCATAAATTAGCCTGAGTTCTTCCATGACAGTTATATTGCTTGGCGCCTGGTTGCTCCAGGTACTGTAATCATGCTAACTAGTAGAAAGTGAAATATATGTTGTTGTAACTCTTATCACTTGTTGGGGCCTCTCGGCTGGGCCTGGTTTCGCTATCAACCGTGGAGAACAGTCAAGGCCATGAGAATGTATCACTGTTTTTAATTGCATGTGTCTCTTCTCTCCTGCTCCCCTCCCTTGGGAACTTTCAAGTTTTGGGCGGGAGAATTGTATTGATAAGAAGAAGCAAATCTGCCCTCAAGTCAGATTTGACTTCGCCAGTCTTGATGTTTGTAGTGCTTCTCAATAAAGCTTTCTTATTATTAAGAAGCTAGTTGTGAGTTCTTTCAACGTCTGACACCTGGTGGAATGAGCTCCTGGAAGAGCTGTGGGCCTTACAGGAACTTTCCCAGTTTCAAAGAAGGTGCGAAGCAGAACTCTTCCACTAGGTTTTTGGTTGGGGCCAGTAAATGACTAATAATACCACCTAAATGGACTGTCCCTAAGTACAACCCACACTGTAAGATGAGAGGGAGATACAGAAATCAAGATTTTTAGCTGATGCGGGTTTGATGTAATTTTAACTGTTTTTAATTGTTTTAGGCATTTAAATTATTATGTGTTTAAATAATGTAAACTGCCCTGAGCAGTTTACTGGGAGGGGCAGTATAGATATTTAATTCAAAATAAAATAAAATGTACTCAGAACCAATACTCTTCATACAGAGGCTCTCTTTTTGCCTGACAGATTTTTGTCCTTGTAACGGCTCCATGACAGGCAGAAAGCCCAGTTGTTTCTGTATCCTTGCCAAGCTGGGGGAGTTGTAACTGCTGAGGTTTTCTTCTACCTGCTCTGCTCAGAACCTGCGGTGTGAGGAAAAAAGCGAAGTAAGTCCAGCTAGGAAACCAACATCCTCCTTTGCGGTAGGAAAGAATGCAACCATTCCCCTGAGGCGTGCGGGAACTCAGTATGACATTTTCTTTCTCTGTCACAATTATCTGCTTCTTTATACAGTTGACACAGAGAAGACAACACATCAGCACTAAATATTGCTCCTGAAAACCCCTGAAGGAATAAAAAACTTCAAGTCCCTGAGGATTCAGATCTAGCCAGCTGCCTCCTCAATGTAATTACCAGCTGCTATACAGTCTGCTGCCACTTGTAGCTTGCTAGCTAGTATCAAATATTATCCTCTTGGGAGAAGGCACATTTTAAGTCTCAATAAACAAACAAGTACTCCAAGACTTAGGAGGCAAAAGCTTGGGTGGCAATTCTGGGGATGTCAAGGAGAGCACAGAAGCAGTGCCTAAATCTCCAGAAATCTCCAAATAAGGGGTCTGTTGTAGACTGAGGTTCTGCTACAGACCATGTACTGACTTTATTTTCTAAGGTCGATGATACCACCTCCCAAATATCTGTCTTTATCATACTGGCATGCAGAATTCCATCTGGTATCATCGTCGTCATCGTTATTGTTTAAAATTATTTCCTGTCACTCCCGGAACTGGCTTGTGGCAGGGTACAATTTGTCCACAATAAAACTCCATTCAAACATACTAGGACTTAAAAAATCATATAACAAGAGTCAAAAATCCCAAAGAACGTGGCAGTAGAACATTCCCATGTAAGCCTAGGTGTGATTCTGGACACCTCCCTCACAATGGAGGCCCAGATCACAAAGGTAGCACGGCTGGCATTCTACCATCTCCGCCAAGCCAAACTACTAGCGCCCTACCTGGCCCCGGAACACCTAGCCACAGTGATCCATGCAACGGTCACCTCTAGACTGGACTTTTGTAACTCGCTCTACGCAGGCCTGCCCTTAGCCCTGACCCGGAAACTACAACTAGTTCAAAATGCAGCAGCCAGGATCCTCACAGCAACACCGTGGAGGTCTCATATCCGGCCTATTCTCCATCAGCTGCAATGGTTACCAGTTGAATTCCGGATCAGACTAAAGGTTCTGGTAATTACCTTCAAGGCCATACGCGGTCAGGGCCCAGTGTACCTGAGGGACCGCCTCCCCGCCTATGCCCCCAAAAGAGCTCTGCGCTCTACTGCCTCCAATCAGCTAAGGATCCCTGGCCCTAAAGAAGTCCGCCTGGTCTCGACCAGGGCCAGAGCATTCTCTGTTCTGGCCCCCACCTGGTGGAATGAGCTCCCAGAGGAGATCAGGGCCCTGACGGAGCTTAAACAGTTCCGCAGGGCCTGCAAAAAGGAGCTCCTCCACCAGGCATTTGGCCGAGACCAGACGTAATCAATCAGCGACCAAGGGCCCCTGCTCCCCCCCCCTCAGAATCCCATCAATAAGCCCTGGACCTGTTTGTATTACTATATTGTTTACTGTTATACTGTGTTGTTATTTGGTTACAATTATTAGTTATCAGTTATACATGTTCTACAGACTGTTTTATGTATTGTTTTCTGTTATAATGTAAACCGCCCTGAGCCTCCGGGGAGGGCGGTATAGAAGTATGATAAATAAATAAATAAATAAATAAATAAATAAATAAACCCTAAAAGGTGTTGCAAGGGTAGGCAACCCTCAGCAGGAACGCCCAATGGCGGCACATGACAGAGCATCCCAAGCAACAGTAGAGAGTCTTCAGCTATGTGGCTGGGGAAAGGAAGCTTGTGTGAAAGGCACTGGGCATGTCTTCCAGACCTGTGCACCCAGGATGGATGGGAACTCCTGTGGTGCCAGTAATGCCTCTGGCATTTAATTTACTCCAGTATATCTAGTAAGTCTGCCAGATAGCCATGAGAGAGAGAAAAAAAGCCCTGTCCCTTTAACAGACGTTTGCAGAAATTAACAGGTGATACTTTTCATGGCATGGAGCTAAATAACATCACCTGGTGTTTGCTGCAGATGAACTGATATTAAGAGAATAACTAGAGGAAGTGGTTTAAAACGGGCAACTCTAGGGGCAATTCCGCACAACGGGCCATTTAGCTAAGTCTGAGCACTATTGAAAAGCGCTGGAAGCAAAGCAGCAGGTCTCAGTAACGCACACAGCCAGTTCAATCCAAATAAAAGGCTCTCCCACTAGCGCTGCTATTGTAATGTACAAGTTTTCGGTCTTGCCAAAATAGTAACCAAGAAGGCGATATTTTTCTGCACTTCCTCCCTCCCCTGGCCGTCAATCAAAGAGAGCAGCCAATTAACTGTTGTGTTGGTGTTTCCCTTTTAAAACGTTTTTTAAAAACACGAAAAGACCAGTAGCAACGCATATTCATTCATTCGATGTATCAGAAAGACCTTTTCTTGCTGGCTTAGGAGCTGGCACTTATTCATTTACACATTCTGAAATTTAAAAAAAATCCCCCCCCCAGTGCTATTTCTGGCCGAAATTAGTACAACGTCGAACAGGGGGCTGTATTGTGCTCGGAAACTTTACGGACAATTGCTTGTGGAGGGATTTCAGCCATAGAAGCATTGCTTACTCGTTGCTTTGGCTGGTTTAAGGGGGGGAAATGGGGATCGGGACACCGGAAGCTCGGGTGCGAGAGATTAGAGAGGGACATGCTTGCTACCGCTGTTTTGAGAACGCACATGTCTTTTTTGGATGTGTTGCAGGTTGTTCTCAAGAGTCAAGCATTTTTCGCTACAACAAAGCAATTTTTGCAGGAGTGTTGTGATTGTGTACAACATCGTGAATAATGCAAAATGGATAGCGTTACACTTCGACAACATTAGCGCTGTGCGGAATGGACCTAGTTATCTGCCCAAGTACAGCCCTTGTCTCCTCCTTCCACCTTTTGTCTTCTGGCTTACCAATGTTGTCACATGTAAATGTGGTTTTCCTCTGCACTCAAGCTCAGAGTGTTTCCTCCTCTATTCTGCTGAGTGGGAGGAAAGGAAGCCACCTCACTTTTCAGAGAACATTGGAGGGAGCAAGT
Source organism: Paroedura picta (assembly GCF_049243985.1). Classification (NCBI taxonomy): domain Eukaryota; kingdom Metazoa; phylum Chordata; class Lepidosauria; order Squamata; family Gekkonidae; genus Paroedura; species Paroedura picta. The sequence goes on along the minus strand of NC_135371.1, from coordinate 106,225,763 downwards.
GCCAGCTCTGAACATCTAATTTTATTGGCGCATGAAAACATAGCCATTAATCTGAAGAAAGAAATGTTGCCATAGTAACTAGTTATCACAACTGAGTGGATGTTAATTTGTTTTTCTTGCTATCCCCACTTAACTTGGTTTTTTCAAGTCTATAGGATGCATCCCCTCTCCAAAGGGAAGTTTCAAGGGCAAGATGTCTGGTATGACTATATACATGTAGATTCAGAACCAGATATCACTCGGTTTACTGAGATTTAGACCTTACACATTTAGCCTAATATGTGGTCCTGTTTATTTTCGTGTATTAAGAATGTTGATATAAGTGTTTTTCCTCACATGATATTTATGCACTGCAGTTGAGATATCCACAGACCTCTCCTACTTACTCAGATAATTATCTCCCAGGTATGTGCAAAGGATCAAATTAGGCACTACCTTGGTAAAGGGCAGTAAATTTTGAGGGTGGTGGTCTGAGGACAGTGGAGGAAAATGTCAGTTCTGAATGGTTCTCTAAGAATTTCCCCTAACCTCTGTGGTAAAGACCAGTGAAACATGGAGAAATTCCTAGAGTCACTATGGAGCCTTTTTTCCCCTTCCCACTTCCCACTCCCACTAGTGGCAAATGGCAAGCCTCAACTGGATCCATGAAGACTTTTAAATTTTGTGTTCTCTGCCTACTCGGGTTTCCTGAAAGTGTGGGAAATGTCTGTTCCATTCATGTAGGGTGGTAGTGATTCTTTTAAATCAGAGTATTGAGTGGGGAGGTGAGCATGTGAATTGAGAAAATCATTCACATTTGTGCAAATTAATTGAAAGAGAAAGCAGTACAAACAGACCATTATTGCAGATTTGAACTGTAAATAATTTTTAGGGATGTTTTGACACAGTTGGCCTGAGACTTTATTTTTCTGTTTCTTATGTAAATGTGCAAATATGATTTTTTTTTCCCTTCAGTGTTCTGGTCAAGTTATACTTTCCAGCCTTGTAGGATACCAGATTAAATGGCTTTATGCCCAGAATGAATCCAAGAACAAATCATAGTAAAGGCAGTTTAATGTCTCCAGCAGACATTATTTCAAGTAAACTTAGGATCAGGCATTAACTTGTCATTTCTTTGGTAAACCCATCTGACTTGGATCCCCCTCCTCATAAACATGAATATGTTCACAGAATGCTTTAAGGAATGAGCTCTACTCCATGTCTGCTTGATCTTCTCCTAGCTTGTCTAAGGTTATCTAGCCACAAAGCCGTCATCAGTTCTGTGTAGAAAGTAGGGCATGTCTCATAAAGGACATGGAGATGGGATTCCAGCTGCCCTAATGGAGGCCATAAAAAGACCTTCCCTGGACCTGGGTGTTTCTTCCCTTCAATAGTTACTGAATCTGAAATCTCCTTTTGGAAGGGAGGGTACAGGATGCTTGACCAGTGGTGGCAATTCAACAACCGACATGGTTTATTTGCAATCTTCCCTAGTTAGAGTGATGAAAGATACAACTTAGTCACTGTTTAATTTATCATGCATCAGGCTTCAATTTCCTGATGGAGTTTTAGGTGGCTTCATCCTGTTTTTTACTGCTGCTTTTATATCCTGGTTTCAGCACTCATATATAAGGAAGTGTGTATGCTCATGAATGTTTATACTATGAATCAAAATTCTGTTGGCCTTAAAGGTGCCACTGGACTCAAACTCTGTTTGACATGAACACAATTTATTCTCACCCTAAACTCACTACTTTAGCACGCACAATAATCAGTTACATGATGCTCAAAGTCTTTACTGCCTGCACACATCTTTCTTTCTGTAATAATCTCCCAAACTCTGGCTCTTGAGACTGTATTAAAAACAGTACTTGGCAAACAAGTACCAGGAAGTAGGGACCATTGAAGTGCATGCAACTTCAAGCAAGGGACTGTAGTCATCAACACTTCCTGGTGAAAACTGACCTTCAGAATCTGGGTTAAGTAGCTCCTGTGTGCGGCCCTGCCAGGCCGCACACCAGTTACCAGTAAATTACACCCTTAGATGGGAAGACAAGTTCCAAGTCAAAGTCCGGTCCAAGGAGTCTAAGCAGGGGGAGACAGTTCACCAAGGAGGGCGAGACAGGGAACAAAGTCAAAGCCAAGATCCTTTGCCAGAGGGACTGCCGAAGCTGTACTGTGGCCAGGAGCAGAGTCAAAAGCTGGATCGGAGTCAAGAGCCAGGAGCAGAGTCAAAGAACAAGCCAAGGTCAGGAGCAACAAGAAAGTCAAGACAAGCCAAAGTCAGGAGCCAGGGACAAAGTCAGAAGCCAAAGTCAGGTACCAGGAGTCAGTCAAGCAGAGCTTTGCTATAGTGAACTGAAACATAGAGCTTCTGGGTAGAGAGGTAAGGAACGCATGTGTAGCACCCATGGAGAACCTTGCCTCAAGGTTTTCCTAAAGTACACCAAAGCTGGTGGGGTAGCCTTCAGCTGGAGAATTAGCAACTGGGCCTAATCCTCATCTGAGGAAGAGGCTGCAGCTGGATCCCATGTAGACTGACAGTGTACTGACAGTCGTGCTGATCTGGCAGCTGTCAGATTTGCACGCCATCTCCTTTGCTGCTGCTCCGGTGAGTCCTCTTGGTTGGATGGGGTCTTGTTCCTTAGTTTCATATACACTGGAACTTTGGGCTGAGCAGCAGCTTGGCTGGGACCAGGTTGCTCGCCCTCTGAAGCATCGGGCTAGCCCTGATCCCCAACATGATCTTCACTGTCCAGATCTCCAGGTGGTGCCTGGAGAGTGTTAGGCCTGGGCAACAGACCTGGCCAGAGTCTGCACTTACTTTGTTTATTCCATTGTCAATCCTGTTGAATTCAGATCGCTTTGAACTCGGGTCTTCCTCTCCCCCCCCCCTATTGAAACAGGAAAGTCTTCTGCATGTGCTTAGGGAGGTTCAGAAGGTGTGGGGGGGGGGGGAGCCAAGCCTCTTTCTTTCTTTTCTTGAAGAGGGAGGGAGAGGAGCCAGGCAGGGAGCCTCTTTCTTTTCTTGGAGGGGTGGGGAGAGGATCGAAAAAGGCAGAGGAGTGAGGAAAAATCCAGGACCAACAGAAGTTGAGAGAAATTAGGGGCTTCTCCTTTAAGGCAAGCATGTCACATGACCAGGTGTAGCCTATCAGAGGTTTTCTACCAAAGAGCTTTCTTTATTCAGGATTAACAGCACTGTGAGATATTACACAATAAAGGTAGGGTCACTCTGGATCTATCCTTCTTGCTGCAGAAGGAAAATTTAAATTGCCCAAAATCCAAATGGAAATTGCATGCTGTGTAGAGGGCAAGGACTGAATTGACCTGGGGTTGGAATAAAAGCTCCGTGTAGTTTACACCCTGGGTTGGCTATGGCCTCTGGAGCGCCCTCTGGAGGCTCAGCTGGAGGTGCAGCAGGTGCAAACATGACAATCTGTCTCTGGGAAACAATGTCCATTTGTGCTAAATGTTTACATACCAACTTTTAAAAGAAAGAAATTCTGTTGAATGAATGCTCACGTCTAAGAAATGTAGATGGAGCCTGTCAGCTTCATGATACCCAGATCTCCTATGGCATCTGTATTACATTCAGTGACACTGCAGCCTTCACAAAAGTTATCTTTGAAAGCTAAATTTGCTCATGTTGATTCATGAGGTCAGTGTTAGGCGAGGGAGCCATCCTCCCAACTAAGCTCTAAGGGTGCAACCTGCAGGTTGCAGGTCAGATCATCTAGAGAGGAAAAACAAGGGTGTGTGCGCTGGGAGACAACAGGAGGCCTGGATCTTACCCTGTGAGGTCCACAGAAAGATAGCTCTGAAGGGGGGTTGACCTTGAGGAAGGCTAACTCATCTACTCTCAAAAGTTCCAGATGGGGCTGGTAGGGCTTGAGAACATCTGCCAGTTCTTGGCACTAGTGGGAGGGCAAAAGAAGAGTCTCATGGTCATGCAAGAGAAGTCAGGCCAGATGTCAGTCTTGCATGACCAGTACTCGAGGGGGTTGGCAGAGGTGGTGGCCTCCCAGTTTACTAATGACTACCAGTAGCGAGGCTTTTCTTTGCTTTGGTGGCAAAATAGTGGGGTGCACTTTCTGCAGGTGCCTGTGGAGACTGGAGGAGGACAAGTGTTGGGGCTTTGCATCCCATTGGATATGAGCGTGGCACACATGGCACTCTGCCACACAGGGGTCACTGGGAAGTAAAATGCATGGTGGCTCGCAATGATACCAGGCTTTGGCTGAGGTATTGGTTCAGCTTCTCAGTCACATCGCTGAAGATGACAGTCTCGAGGCTGGCAGGAGCCATCAGGCATCTGGCAACTTTGAAGGTTGGCATGCTACACATGCTCAAGAATGTATCCCAGTGGATAGCGTTTCCACGGAAGTGGCATTTGATCATTAGGACTTAGGCTGGTTGGCCCAGGTCAAACAGTTCACAGCCCTGGTTGGCCATGGAAATTCTGCAAGACTGTAGTGCATTCAGTCCGTCAGATGGTCCCTTCCCTGGAGATCAGCTTGTTCCTCCTCAGAAGTCAGGGCTCTGCAGCGAGTGATTTCAGTGTTTTGTCCCTCTTGGGAGGCAGGGCTCCATGGGATTCCAGGAGATGGTCATTTAACTAGTGCAGAATGCCGAGCTTCACGATTCCACCTTTGTCACCAGCATTAAATCCATGGGTTCAGACACTGGAATCGTTGCAGCTCTTTATTGGTGAAGACACGTGATACAAGAAGCACCAAGACTTCACTGAAACAACCCACAAAAAAAAACCCAATATATACAGTGTGGAACAATAGATCACTTACAGCCATGAGTGATTGGTTACATGTAGAGTTTTAAACCAATTGGATCCCTGGAGGATCCTCCTGCTATCTGACCAGTAGAGCCATGGCTAGGCTGTTTGAATCCACTGGCTCCCACAGGGAAGCCAGTCAGCTCTGAGCTGATCAAAGGCTGAGCATCTTGTTCCTGCCTCGGATCTCAAGCTCGGTCCTCAGCAGTACACAACAGGGGCAATGAGGGGAGCAGGAGAAGCAACAGTGAAAAGCATGGGAACAGATTCAGTGGATACTGTTCCTACCAGTTCCTGCACCACTTGCTGCTGCTGCTGCTTCTGCTGCTGCTGCTGCTGCTGCTCCAGATGGGATGCACTTTCACCACCCATGTGGAATCCAAAATTAATCCCGTCCCCCTTATGTTTGGTAGACAGTGGCTGGATGAGCAGAAAGGAAGACAGACATGGGAATGCAGTATGAGACACAGTGTATGTGAAACATTTGCAATACAGTTCAGGATGATTCTGAGCACTCTATGAAAAGTTATTTTTTCCCCTAGTCCTAGAGGAGTCCTGCTTGCAATTTGCCATCCAAAGCAGAAGAATGATTATACATCATTAATTGCATCCTGCCAGAATTTATAAGCACCCTGCTTTGTTGCCTGGTCAGGGGTTTAATAAGCCCCCAATGGGACATAATGCACAGGCCTGACATTGATAGCACTGCGCAGATGGCCACTGAGTTGATTATTTCACATTTACTGAGAAAATAGATGTTAATTAAGTAATCCTAGGGTTCTGTTTGTACATGTGTATCAGTGTGCATTTTAATATTAATGGCTTCAGTTTCTGTGTAATTAATTTTCCATTTCACTGATGCTAATTGGTAACTTGGAATAAACAGTATTAATTATCACTTTTGATATTTCACCAATAATAAAGAACATTATCATGATGGAGGTCCTTGCCTTGATATATGCTTACATGTTTATTCAGAACCAAGGGCGCCACCTACAGCAAAATGAGGTGGTGGAATGGGCTAAACCATTTCAGACTGCAGGTGAGGGTGATACATTGTTCAGAGTTCTTCTGAAGTAATAATTCTTTGCAAGAGGAAAAGTAACTGGGACACGTGTAAATATTTGCGCATATGCAGATAGATAGATAGATAGATAGATAGATAGATAGAGAGAGAGAGAGAGAGAGAGAGAGAGAGAGAGAGAGAGAGAGAATCAGCAGAACAAATCAGCCAGCCTTTGTTTTACTAATAAGTAACCGTGCTGTCAGCTTGCTTCTTGAAGATGAAAGGGTTAAAGGCAGACAACAATACAACCTCAGTACCTCCCATACCGCTTCTCCTTCAATAGCTTTGGTTACCTCCCCCCCCCATCTTCTGTGCAGCAAAGCTACATGCTTTAGCAGCTGTAGGAAGCAAGAAGGGTATGATGCTTTGACTGCCTTGTCTTCTGCTCTGTACAGCATATCCTACTTTTGATGATCCTGCAGTGCACAGTGAAATGTACCTCAGCATATGAGCATTTTCCTTCTTCACACCTGGCTACCTTATATTGTGGAGACTTGAGAAGCTTGTTAGCTGTGTGGAATTTTTTTATCTTTCTGTAGAAGATAACTGGGTGACTAAAAGCCTTACAAAGTGAAATGTGTCATGGGAACTCTCTTTTATTTCATGTCCATCTGTTCAACTACACCTTAGCATGGCAGGGAATTGGGACCATTTTCATATGAGGAATCTGCCCCTGGGTAGCCTTTGAACATTGGCAGCTTTTCGAGCTGCCTCCACATGCTGTCACCTTTGTGCTGAGGCTGTCAAGGAGCTAGGTCGAATTTTGGGCATTTTAAAATCACGTTTAGGGAAATCGCCAAAACTGGATTTACAACCCTAAATCTTGCGTCCCACCAGTGAGCAACCAGGGGTTTGCCCGTATGGAGCGGTAAAGGTACAGTAGTCTCTGCAGCATTGTCCTGCCCTCACACCCACCCTCCCCTCTCCATTTCCTGGTCTGAGTAATTTAAAAAAAATGGTGCAGTCCATGTTGCTGCACAACCATAAACCTACATTGTTAAAGATAAGATAAAATCTTTAAACTGTCCATGGTCTTTGGGGGATCAGGCAGGCAAAAACAGTGCCTTTTCTGTTGTCTGGAGGTGGGAAATGAGCTGAGAAAGGGGGGCGGGCAGGTCATCTAGCATCCTTCTCCCAATCATACAGGGGTCTGAGCACTATGTTTTTAAGTCAACCATTAACACAAAATGACTTTTTGGTCTCCAGGGACTATTTTTAGCATCTCAGAAATCCACCCAGACAGCAATAAAGTAAAAAAATATACAAATCCCAGTGTTGGTTTTTATTACAAATGCACCTGTATTGTGGCATTACTGTATAGCAATGTGGAAGTGCCTTTAAAAATTTGGGGGGGCAGGGGGGGAAGTGTCAGTCCACGAGAGAAATGCTGTGCTGTGATTCGTGGCTTGCTGTTATGGACAAATCAAGGAGCGAAGGGAGATGTTCGTTTTCTTTCCCTTGTAGCCTTGTCAGGAGGCAAAATGCTGCAACGGGGCAGAGGAAAAACGCAGGAGGGATGCAAATGAAAGGCCTACCATCCCATGTTTACAAGCAGGAAACTACTCACGTTTTACCCTTCTGTGCGGAAATGGTCTGAAATTTACAATAAAACTCAACTTGTACAAGAATTCCATAGGACTGCCAAATCATAACATCGTTAGTCAGTTCTTGTTGTGTTGTACTCTCGCCCTCTAGTGGTCAATGTAAGGGAACATACCCTGATGGGGCTGGATATGTTTTCTCTGTTTCTTTATTAAGGACTAGAAATATAGCCCATTGCAGATTGAAATGCAATGGGCGCTAGAAGTGAGAGTGGGTATGGGGGGAGGACTACCTGGAGTCTTTTGGCGGGTCTTGTGGCGGCGGCAAGCGGGTGGCGAGCGGGCGGCGAGCGGCTGCATGTGTCCCTGGAGTCCTGGGGTTGCAGCGGCGGAGTCCTACACTTGATCTGAGGCAAAAGGAGCACCCGGGTCCGGCAGAAGCCGGAGAAAGGCGGCGGTGGGCGGGGGAGGCTTCTGCCGGACCTGGGCGCTCTTCTGCAGCTGCGGAGGAGCGCCCCGGGCCGGCAGAAGCCGGAAAAAGGCGGCTGTGGGCGGGGGAAGCTTCTGCCGGACCTGGGCGCTCCTCCGCAGCCACGGAGGAGCGCCCAGGTCCAGCAGAAGCCGGAAAACGGCGGCGGTGGGCGGGGGAGGCTTCTGCCGGACCTGGGCGCTCCTCCGCAGCTGCGGAGGAGCGCCCCGGGCCGGCAGAAGCCGGAAAAAGGCGGTGGTGGGTGGGGGAAGCTTCTGCTGGACCTGGACGCTCCTCTGCAGCCACGGAGGAGCGCCCAGGTCCGGCAGAAGCCGGAAAACGGCGGCGGTGGGCGGGGGAAGCTTCTGCCGGACCTGGGCGCTCCTCCACGACTGCGGAGGAGCGCCCGGGTCCGGCAGAAGCCGAAAAAAGGCGGCGGTGGGCGGGGGAAGCTTCTGCCGGACCTGGGCGCTCCTCCGCGACTGCGGAGGAGCGCCCGGGTCCGGCAGAAGCCGGAAAACGGCGGCGGTGGGCGGGGGAGGCTTCTGCCGGACCTGGGCGCCCCTCCGCAGCTGCGGAGGAGCGCCCCGGGCCGGCAGAAGCCGGAAAAAGGCGGCGGTGAGTGGGGGAAGCTTCTGCTGGACCTGGACGCTCCTCTGCAGCCACGGAAGAGCGCCCAGGTCCGGCAGAAGCCGGAAAACGGCGGCGGTGGGCGGGAAAGGCTTCTGCCGGACCTGGGCGCACCTCCGCGACTGCGGAGGAGCGCCCGGGTCCGGCAGAAGCCGGAAAAAGGCGGCGGTGGGCGGGGGAAGCTTCTGCCGGACCTGGGCGCTCCTCCACGACTGCGGAGGAGCGCCCGGGTCCGGCAGAAGCCGAAAAAAGGCGGCGGTGGGCGGGGGAAGCTTCTGCCGGACCTGGTCGCTCCTCCACGACTGCGGAGGAGCGCCCGGGTCCGGCAGAAGCCGGAAAACGGCGGCGGTGGGCGGGGGAGGCTTCTGCCGGACCTGGGCGCCCCTCCGCAGCTGCGGAGGAGCGCCCCGGGCCGGCAGAAGCCGGAAAAAGGCGGCGGTGAGTGGGGGAAGCTTCTACTGGACCTGGACGCTCCTCTGCAGCCACGGAGGAGCGCCCAGGTCCGGCAGAAGCCGGAAAACGGCGGCGGTGGGCGGGAAAGGCTTCTGCCGGACCTGGGCGCACCTCCGCGACTGCGGAGGAGCGCCCGGGTCCGGCAGAAGCCGGAAAAAGGCGGCGGTGGGCGGGGGAAGCTTCTGCCGGACCTGGGCGCTCCTCCACGACTGCGGAGGAGCGCCCGGGTCCGGCAGAAGCCGGAAAACGGCGGCGGTGGGCGGGGGAGGCTTCTGCCGGACCTGGGCGCCCCTCCGCAGCTGCGGAGGAGCGCCCCGGGCCGGCAGAAGCCGGAAAAAGGCGGCGGTGAGTGGGGGAAGCTTCTGCTGGACCTGGACGCTCCTCTGCAGCCACGGAAGAGCGCCCAGGTCCGGCAGAAGCCGGAAAACGGCGGCGGTGGGCGGGAAAGGCTTCTGCCGGACCTGGGCGCACCTCCGCGACTGCGGAGGAGCGCCCGGGTCCGGCAGAAGCCGGAAAAAGGCGGCGGTGGGCGGGGGAAGCTTCTGCCGGACCTGGGCGCTCCTCCACGACTGCGGAGGAGCGCCCGGGTCCGGCAGAAGCCGAAAAAAGGCGGCGGTGGGCGGGGGAAGCTTCTGCCGGACCTGGTCGCTCCTCCACGACTGCGGAGGAGCGCCCGGGTCCGGCAGAAGCCGGAAAACGGCGGCGGTGGGCGGGGGAGGCTTCTGCCGGACCTGGGCGCCCCTCCGCAGCTGCGGAGGAGCGCCCCGGGCCGGCAGAAGCCGGAAAAAGGCGGCGGTGAGTGGGGGAAGCTTCTACTGGACCTGGACGCTCCTCTGCAGCCACGGAGGAGCGCCCAGGTCCGGCAGAAGCCGGAAAACGGCGGCGGTGGGCGGGAAAGGCTTCTGCCGGACCTGGGCGCTCCTCCGCAGCTGCGGAGGAGCGCCCGGTTCTGGCAGAAGCCGGAAAACGGCGGCGGTGGGCGGGGGAGGCTTCTGCCGGACCTGGGCGCCCCTCCGCAGCTGCGGAGGATCGCCCCGGGCCGGCAGAGGCCGGAAAAAGGCGGCGGTGGGTGGGGGAAGCTTCTGCTGGACCTGGACGCTCCTCTGCAGCCACGGAGGAGCGCCCAGGTCCGGCAGAAGCCGGAAAACGACGGCGGTGGGCGGGAAAGGCTTCTGCCGGACCTGGGCGCTCCTCCGCAGCCACGGAGGAGCGCCCAGGTCCGGCAGAAGCGGGAAAACGGCGGCGGTGGGCGGGGGAAGCTTCTGCCGGACCTGGGCGCTCCTCCGCGACTACGGAGGAGCGCCCGGGTCCGGCAGAAGCCGAAAAAAGGCGGCGGTGGGCGGGGGAAGCTTCTGCCGGACCTGGGCGCTCCTCCGCGGCAGCGGAGGAGCGCCCCGGGCCGGCAGAAGCCGGAAAAAGGCGGAGGTGGGTGGGGGAAGCTTCTGCCGGACCTGGACGCTCCTCTGCAGCCACGGAGGAGCGCCCAGGTCCGGCAGAAGCCGGAAAAAGGCGGCGGTGGGCGGGGGAAGTTTCTGCCGGACCTGGGCGCACCTCCGCGACTGCGGAGGAGCGCCCGGGTCCGGCAGAAGCCGGAAAAAGGCGGCGGTGGGCGGGGGAAGCTTCTGCCGGACCTGGGCGCTCCTCCACGACTGCGGAGGAGCGCCCGGGTCCGGCAGAAGCCGAAAAAAGGCGGCGGTGGGCGGGGGAAGCTTCTGCCGGACCTGGGCGCTCCTCCGCGACTGCGGAGGAGTGCCCGGGTCCGGCAGAAGCCGGAAAACGGCGGCGGTGGGCGGGGGAGGCTTCTGCCGGACCTGGGCGCCCCTCCGCAGCCGCGGAGGAGCGCCCCGGGCCGGCAGAAGCCCCAAAAAGGCGGCGGTGAGTGGGGGAAGCTTCTGCTGGACCTGGACGCTCCTCTGCAGCCACGGAGGAGCGCCCAGGTCCGGCAGAAGCCGGAAAACGGCGGCGGTGGGCGGGGGAGGCTTCTGCCGGACCTGGGCGCCCCTCCGCAGCTGCGGAGGAGCGCCCCGGGCCGGCAGAGGCCGGAAAAAGGCGGCGGTGGGTGGGGGAAGCTTCTGCTGGACCTGGACGCTCCTCTGCAGCCACGGAGGAGCGCCCAGGTCCGGCAGAAGCCGGAAAACGGCGGCGGTGGGCGGGAAAGGCTTCTGCCGGACCTGGGCGCTCCTCCGCAGCCACGGAGGAGCGCCCAGGTCCGGCAGAAGCGGGAAAACGGCGGCGGTGGGCGGGGGAAGCTTCTGCCGGACCTGGGCGCTCCTCCGCGACTACGGAGGAGCGCCCGGGTCCGGCAGAAGCCGAAAAAAGGCGGCGGTGGGCGGGGGAAGCTTCTGCCGGACCTGGGCGCTCCTCCGCGGCAGCGGAGGAGCGCCCCGGGCCGGCAGAAGCCGGAAAAAGGCGGTGGTGGGTGGGGGAAGCTTCTGCTGGACCTGGACGCTCCTCTGTAGCCACGGAGGAGCGCCCAGGTCCGGCAGAAGCCGGAAAACGGCGGCGGTGGGCGGGGGAAGCTTCTGCCGGACCTGGGCGCTCCTCCGCGGCTGCGGAGGAGCGCCCCGGGCCGGCAAAAGCCGGAAAAAGGCGGTGGTGGGTGGGGGAAGCTTCTGCTGGGCCTGGACGCTCCTCTGCAGCCACGGAGGAGCGCCCAGGTCCGGCAGAAGCCGGAAAAAGGCGGCGGTGGGCGGGGGAAGCTTCTGCCGGACCTGGGCGCTCCTCCGCGACTGCGGAGGAGCGCCCGGGTCCAGCAGAAGCCGGAAAAAGGCGGCGGTGGGCGGGGGAAGCTTCTGCCGGACCTGGGCGCTCCTCCGCGGCTGCGGAGGAGCGCCCCGGGCCGGCAGAAGCCGGAAAAAGGCGGTGGTGGGTGGGGGAAGCTTCTGCTGGACCTGGACGCTCCTCTGCAGCCACGGAGGAGCGCCCAGGTCCGGCAGAAGCCGGAAAACGGCGGCGGTGGGCGGGAAAGGCTTCTGCCGGACCTGGGCGCTCCTCCGCGGCTGCGGAGGAGCGCCCGGGTCCGGCAGAAGCCGGAAAAAGGCAGCGGTGAGCGGGGGAAGCTTCTGCCGGACCTGGGCGCTCCTCCGCGGCTGCGAAGGAGCGCCCCGGGCCGGCAGAAGCCGGAAAATGGCGGCGGTGGGTGGATAATGGCGGCGGTGGGAAAGGAGCAGGGACGCCGCGTCTTCGACGCGGCGTCCCTGCTCTTTTCCCTACTGGCAGGAGGGCGGCTGGAGGACTCACCAGGCAGGCAGCGTCTTCTGTCTGTCTGGTGACTCTCCAGCCAGGGCAAGAGAGGCTCGGGCAAGCGGCCAATGGGGATCCGCGCTTCGCGCGGCTCCCCATTGGGCGGTTGGCCTTGGATGGACACTCGGGGGGCCCAATCAGGAGCTGCTTTGCGGCTCCTGATTGCCCCCCCCCGAGTTTTTATCCCGGACCGGGCCCGCCCTAACTCCTCCCCACATGCCCTTACTCTTTTATTCCTCCCGCTCCTTTGGAGTGGGGGGAGGGGTTTAAAGATTTTGATGATTTGATTTAATTGTCTAGTGCCCCACTCTCCCCCTTCCTCTGAAAACTCAGGCAGTCTTACATGGGTTTTCCTTCCCACCCCCAGACCACATGGAGCCAGAAAGTGAAACACACAAGGACAAGCTTTAATGCTTTCCCACCGCCTTCTTGTTATTAATTTCATTTGTGAAGAAGAGCCCAAGTATTTCCAAGGAAGCGATGAATACATTAAATATCAGAATAATCTTTTCAATATTACATAGCATTATATTTCAAATAATTATATAAAACGTTAAAGCTATAATTAATAATTTTAAACACAGTATTAGTAGAGTCTATTATAGTTCTAAAACTCACTACTCTGCATTCTTGACTGACAGCTGATCAGTACCCCCCTCCTCCCTCATACAAGTGTTATTCATCTTGAGCTTGCTATGGCATGTCTGCACTTCCCCTCTTTCCCCCAGGGCCCTGCTGCTCCCATTCTTTGCACTAGATTGCTGAAAGCCAGCTGGCACTGCCTGCCTCGTCCCCCTGGATAGTCCGCATGAACTGCAAGGCAGACCAGGGGACCAGCTGGATCAGCATGAGTAGCTGGACTGTCAACATCCAGGCGACCCCTGGGGATCTCCTAAGATTACAATGGATATACAGAGTACATTTTGAATCCAATGGCCCTGTTAAAGAGGAAGTTGGTCATGGATTAGTACCCAGCATAATAAATCTTCATTATATAACTTCATTATCCATAATGCATCTTCATTATACTGCGCACTGATCACCTTATATACGTGGTCTGGTAATTTCCATTTCATTTTCTGACAAAGTGTGCTGTGCATATGAAAGCTCACACCTTGAACAAAACTTGGTTGGTCTGAAACCTGTCGCTGGACTCAAACTTTATTTCTGCTGCTTCAGACCAACACGGCTGCCCCCTTGAATCCTTTGGAGAGAATAGCAGTGTTGGACGATAGACTCTGTGGCATGGACCCCCACTGAGGTCCCTCCCCTCTCCAAACCCTCCCTTCCTCAAGCTCCACCCACTCCAGGAATTTCCCAATTTAAAGTTTATGGGTCCAGCACATCCACAAAACTATATAACATAATATAGTACTGAATGAGAATAAAAATATTACTCTCTTCAAAACATGTTACCCTTTAACCTCTCCCCTCCCCCGTGGCTTCTCTTTACCAGTCAGAGATCTTTGGGCATCCTATCTCATAGGATGGAGCACAGGAACTAGAATGCCGGCTTTGCACTGGATCACTTTGTCATGTTTCCATGCTCTGGTAGAAAAGTCAGGCCTGATATTTACATCCCATGGATGCTGAGATGGTAGGAAGCACTTGAAGTATTCATGGATCTCCCAACCCACCTGAAAGGGTTCAGCTCATTCAGCCACTTCATAATCCTAGTCCCCCAGCCTCACTTAGTGTCTTTGGGCAAGTTGCTAATTCTCAGGGCCTTTTCGCATGGGGATCTTTGTTGCAAATTGTTTGCGGAATGAAAAATCGCCATTTAAAATAGTGGAATTCGTCGTTATGCATACCTGCCTTTGTAGTGGAATCAGTTGCGTTTTTTAGCGTTTCCCACAGGCTTCCGGTCTCGGCAGAAATCGCTAGAAAGGAAGCGCTATTGCCAAGCTCGTCCTGCCCCTGGCCGTCAAGCAGCCAATGGGCAGCCGTTAGCATGCTCCCAAACAGCCCCTTTCCCTTTAAGAAAGGTTTTTAAAAAAAACAACAGACCCATAGCAACGAATCTAGGTAGATTCGTTGCAACGGAGAGACCCATCCAGCTGCCTAATGTGAGCTGTCGTTTGATTGTATGATCATTGGCACGCTGCCTCGAGTGATAAAAAAAAAATCCCCCCCCCCTCTCACGGGCCCAATTTTCGGCTGAATTAATGTGTAAAAAATAAAGGGACTTTATTTCAGCAAACGGGCTTTTCTGTGGTTTGTGCTTAGTGACTAAAGGTGAAGGACTGAAGCCAGGGAAGCCTCTAAACAGAAAGAGGCTCGCTGGTGCGTTTATCCCCGCTCGCTCGGAGAAAAAAAAATGGTGATCGCTTCGCCGGAAGTTTGGAGGACAGGCTCAGGAGGAGGGACTTTGAAGAACCCGCAACAATGGTAACGCACAGGTCTTTAGCGCTAGTGTTGCAGATTGGTTGCAGGAGTGTATCGCTATCCGGAGGGTGAATCCACTTTTCTGGATTCCCCTGAAAGCGCTACAACGAAGCGGTTTTTGCTGATTGGTTTCAGGAGTGTTGCAGATTGTCTGCGACGTCGTGCGTTAAGGCAAATTAGTAGCGTTTTCAATTAGCAACCATTGTGCTATTTTGAAGCCGTGCGAAATGGCCCTCAGACTAGCCTACCTCGCAGGGTGGCTGTTGGGATAAAATGCTGTTCCAGCCTCCTTGCAGTACACAAATACAATCCAAAATACTTAAGCTCTGGACCTTTTGTCCAGCTTTAACCTTTTGTCCTTGGCCCTTTTCCTACAGCCATAGCATGACTCATGGCAACTAAAGATTTTCCTATCACTTTCTTTGTGCTATGAGACTTATTATATAACAGTGTTATAGCCTTTTACACCTCTTGGGTTTTGAAACTGGGATTTTAATGGAACAAAAGAAGGAACCACAAGTACTTGTGGGGAGCATCTTGTTCTGCCCCTCATCTTTTCCCCTTTCCCTTTCCTGAAAGTCTTTACCAGCTTTATATTTCTTGAAAATGCCTTTTCCTGCTTCCTTCTCCTTCCCACTGAACTCTCTGGGGCTTTTCGCACACCTTCAAAATCGCACAATGGTTGCCAATTGAAAACGCTACTGATTTGCCACTATGCACAACGTCATTGACAATCTGCCACACACCTGAAACCGATCCGCAAAAAGCGCTTCCTTGTAGCGCTTTCAGGGAAATCCCCAAAAGTGGATTCACCCTCCGGAAAGCGCTACACCCCTGCAACCAATCTGCAACACTAGCGGGAAAGTTCTGTGCATTACCATTGTTGTGGTTTCTACAAAGTCCCTCCCCCTGGCTCTCTCCTCTGATCTTCCAGCGAAGCGATCGCCATTTTTTTTTCTCCGAGCGAGCGAAGTTCAACCCACCAGCAAGCCTGTTTAGAGGCTTCCCTGGCTTCAGTCCCTCCCCAGAGCTGTTTAGTCACTAAGCACAAACAACAGAGAAGCCCGTTTGCTGATGTATTTTCCCTTTATTTTTTACACTGTTTTCGGCCGAAAATCGGGCCCATGAGGGGGGGGGATTTTTTTTTTTCACTTGGGGGGAGTGTGGCAATGATGAAACAACAGCTCAAACACACCTGCCAGCTGATGGGTCTCTCCGTTGCAACGAATCAACACATGGGTGTGTGTGTTTTTTTTTTTTAAAAACCTTTCTTAAAGGGAAAGGGGCTGTTTGGGAGCATGCTAACGGCTGCCCATTGGCTGCTTGACGGCAAGGGGTGGGACGAGCTTGGCAATAGCGCTTCCTGTCTAGCGATTTTTGCTGAGACCGGAAGCTTGTGGGAAACGATAGAAACGCAACTGGATTCCACTACAAAGTCAGGTATGCATAATGACGAATTGCACTATTTTAAATGGCGATTTTTCGTTCAGCAAACAATTTGCTACAAGGATCCCGGTGCGGAAAGCCCCTCTCTATTCTCCTTCTTCAACTTTCTCTCCCTCCACTTGACAGCTTTGACTGGGGAAAAGTCTGGCCTTGTTCTGTAGTGGGCTGGGCCCAACTGCAAAGTGCCACCTGAGATTCACCCAGTAGTGTGATAAGGAACCTGCAAGAGCTTGTGGGGAGCACCTTACACTGCCTTGTGCTCCCCTCTCCATATTATTTCTCTCCTCATGGTATATCCTCCTTCTCCTCAGCTTTCTCTCTTTCCTTCTCTACTTCCCGCCCTCATATCCACCTACAATTTATCTGTCCCTCCCACAATTTCAACTATATTTATTATTAATTTACTTCATCTGTGTTGGAAAAGGGGGCATCTATGTTGCTCTAGGGGGCAGCAAGAAGATAAATAGGATAGTGAGGTCTGGCGCACTTTCTCTCCTTTTAACTGTCTTTCATTGTCTGTCTCCAGATTGCTACTCTTGGGGCAATTTCTTCCTTCTTAGCAGTTCTAGACCAGAGGTGTAATTAGGAATCTATCATTGCCCCTCCCCTTTTACTATCAAGTATGTTAGTTCCTAAATAAATCTGTATCTTCTCTTTAATCAGGTTGTACACCATTGTTGTGTTAATTACTCTGCCAACAATTTATGCCCCACAGTTCTCCACAATGGGGATCCAATGCAGCTTACATCATTCTCCTTCCCTCCATTTTATCCTCACAACTGTGTGGGGTGGATTAGGTTGATAATGTGTGACTGGCCCTAGTACTTAGGCCTCCCAGAAGCTGATCTGAAATGCTAACCTCTACACCCTACTGGAGTGAACAGAAGTAAGTAGCTTGGCCAGAGAAAGTCAGGCAACTTGTGTGGTAGCAAGTTCCCCAATGTTGCTGCAGGCCTGGCCCTAATGACTCCTCCCTCAAAGGCCAGAATAGACCTAGAAATGGCCCTAGTCCTCCCCCGAGCCCTTTACTGACCAAAAACAGGACTTGAAGGCTGCAGTGGTTGTAGCAATGGCCACTAAGGAGATTCATTTCTTAAAGATACAGGTCCTGCTTCTGTCATAGGGGGGATAGCACCCCTCTCCCAATTTATTTATTTTTAAGATTTCAAATTTTTCAGCAACCTTGAATACTTCTTGGGTTTGTAGAAGGATATTTGTTGTCTGTACATGGCACCAGTCTTTGGCTTTAGGTATCCAGAGATGGGACCATATTGAGAATTAGTTATATTGATGTATCTGGGATTACCTCCTCCAATTACAATCAACATTTAATAGTTTTCCAGTGATTACACAGCCTGGTCTGCCCAGGTTTACAGGGAATCATCCAAACTTAAGTCTTTTGAGTGAGCCTCAGAGCTGAGGAAATCATCTTCAGCCATTTTACTTTGTCTCTGGGCTTTGGATTGTCTCTCTGCAAACTGCACAGCCGCATGTATGCTATGAAAGAGCAGCTCTGGGTCCTCCATCCCAGTGAGCCAACCACCTGCCTGGAGCAAGCGGCGGAGAGATGGATTGCAATTGGCCAACAGGACCTGAATGCCAATTTTCTTATAGTCTTGGCAAGTCTCCTTCAGTTCACTCAGGCCAACACTGTCTAAGAACTGCATGGCACCACAGTCAATAATTAAGGTGTGCATGTCAAAGAATGGCACGGGAGCATCTGCTGTTGCCTCCTTGGCTCCTTTCTTCGTGACCTTTAGGCAGTTAAACTTAGAGGAAAAGCACTTTTCATTTTCCCCTCCTCTTGCTTTTGCTTTGGCCTTTTGCTGCAGGGCAGCCACCAAGGAAGGATTCACGCCTGTTTTCTGGAAGAGGGAACTTTTGAAGTAGTCCTTGTTTGCGTAGTAAAGAGAGGTATCAAAACGGAAGATTTTTATGTTGGCAACACTGTCGATCATCTTGTAATTGAATTGGTCCTCGTAGATTTCTGAGTTGCTCACTTTTCCTAAAAGGGTGGCTCGGGGCCTCTGGGTGCGGAAAATAATGCAGAGGAGAGAGAAACAGACTCCAATCAGAAGGCCCAGCTCTGTGGAGATCAACGATGAGGACAGCATGGTAACCCACCAGATCATGGTATCGATCTTGCTAATCCGCCACATCTTGGGAGTGTCGGCAAACTTCCTCAAGCCACCCCTGAGGTTAACAATAGTCACAACCCCCAAGATACAGGTCTGCAGTGAGTAGAAAAGTGGGGCAATCCACAGCAGTACCAGGAGCAACACAAATGACGATATTAGGCTAGAGATCTGAGTATGGCACCCTGTGGATTCCTTCAGCAAGGTCTTCGATAACGCTGCACAGCTTGCAAAGCAGTAGAAGAAAGATGGGATCAGGTTCCCCATGCCAATGGCAATCATCTCCTGGTTGGCTCGCACTTGGTACCCATGCTTCTTGCCAAAGATTTCTGACAGTGAGACAGTCATTGCAAAGCCAATGATGGCAATGGGCAGAGCATCAAGCGCCACATTTGACAGCAGGCTCATATCAGGGACGACAGGTTGCTTGAAACCTGTGGGGATGTTGCCACAGATCTTAGAATTGTATTTTTCTTTGAAATTAAGGAAATGTGACAGCAGAGTGCCTGCAATGACCACCAAAAGTTCCATGGGAAAGGGGGCTTTCATCTTATCCTTATATAAGCTGTTGATTTCCTTGATTGGCACAGTGAGGATGAGAGCAATCAGGCTGGTGACCAGGTCACAGATGTTAGTCTGCCAGATGTACCTGAAGATCTCAACCCATGTTAGGATAAGAGACCCCACGCCATCATGACGAGGAATTTTTAGACCCAGGAGGAGGTTCACTTGGGAAGTAAGGATAGTCAGGGAGGATCCTGTCACAAAGCCACTTAGAAGAGGTTCCGAAAGATATACGGATATGAAGCCCAGCTGCAAAACCCCAAGAAGAATCTGAAAGGAAAAGTATCAATGAATCTGAGGCACAATAAGCAATGAGATATCACTACGGCTTACATTTATTCTCTCTGTTCTGTCTGACTGGAGCTGACTGCTGTTTTTATGTTAGATAAGGTTAGTCTGAGCTGTTCCTGTCAGAATTCCACCAAAATATACCTTGAAGGGAAATATTATGAAGAGTTACCACTGAAATTAGGGAGAATGGCACAAGCCTCTGCTACCACTCCTTTTCTCAGAATGCTTCAAAAGGCTAGTCTACATAAGCCCTGGCTTGTCTGCAGCTCCGTTCCCTCTTGCTGGTCTGAGCTCTCTGCCAGATGAACATCTGGCTGGGCTAAGCTGTCATCCAGCTGAGGCTCGGGTGAAGCTGGGAGCTCCTGGTAAGGCTTTTCCTCCATGGAGTCCTCCCTAACAGGACCTGGGTTCACAAAACCTCCCCATGGCCCTGCAGTTGGCCATCAGAGTGCTCTTTGTCCCCCCCCCCCCCATCCCCACTCTCACTGTCCTCAGGGGCTGGGGGGATCCAGCAGCCTTCACTACCCAACCTGGTTCTTGGGAGGGGGGATGGGAAGGATGGGAAGGATGTGGGGGGATGGGAAGGATGGGAAGGAAGCAGACCCCCCCCCCCCTCACAGCCTTCCCTGCCTGGCCCAGGCTTTGGGAGATGGGGATGGTTGGGAAGGAGACAGCCCTATGGTCTTCCCCAAGCAGCCAGGCCTTTGGGAGATGTGGGGTTTGATGGGAAGGTGGGGACAGTGGTGACCTGTGTAGACACTGTTGTATGGGGGTGGGGGGGCAGTGTTCCTCCAAAGCAGCTGTTTTCTCCAGGAGAACTGATGGCTTCCCTCCCTCCTCCCTTCCTCCCCCCCCCCACTTTCTTTCTCTTTCTTTCTCTGTCTCTTTCTCTTTCATCCTGTCTTTCATAAGGATTTGGGAGGGTTAAAGGGGGGAAATTTCAAAAAAGAAAGTGGCGAAGGAGAGAAAAGAAAAGGAAGCAAGCAAGCACGAGGGAGGGAGGGAGGGAGGGAGAGAGGAGGGAAGCAGGGAAGATCACTCCCTACAGGAGCTGGTACCCACTGTGGGAACAGAGAGAAAGATGGGGGGGGGCTCCCACAACACCAGAAAAAGGCAAAGAAATGGGCCCTGTTGCCACTGGTGGTGGGACAGCCAGCAGGTAGGCACTGCAGTGGTTTTCCACTCCCCTCCCTTTTATGAACTGCATTGGGGGTGGGGTGGGGTGGGTAGGATGGGCCAGGCAAGGCCGGGGTGGCTTTCCAGCCATAGCCTTATCAGTTAGGCAAGGAGGCGGGCAGGTGGCTGGGAAGAGGAGGCGGCGGCCCCTGAATGGAGTGAGGCAGGGAGGGCTGCCTGAGGGTTAGTCCGCTTTTCTGGGAGCAGAGCAGGCGAGGGATGGCAGTAGGGAAGCTGCATCCCGGTGGGACTGTGAGCTGGCACCAGGGCAGGGCTGGTGCTTGGGTGGAAGGCACTTGGGCAAGCTGGCACCCATCTTTGCTGCAGACCTTGGGGGCAACTGCGCTGGTGCTCTCCAGAGGGGCTGACGCAGGCCATAGAAGGGAGGTGAGAGAGGGGGGAAAGCCATTGGGGAGGCTACACACTGCCACCTTCTCTGGAGCCTGCCTGCCACATCAGCCAGTCATGCAGCCAGGACTGTTGTTTTCATCACAGTGGCAGTGAGACGACCCTCAGAGACCCGCCATCCCAGCAGGCAGGGGAAAGGGGAGTGCAGTAGCCTTCAGGACCTCCTTCCTTCCCTCCCTCCCTCCCTTCAACTGGCCCACTGGCAAGAGCGGGAAGCCAGACCAGCCTTGCATGGCCTATCCTGCCTGAGCTGTCATGGCTTTGCCTTTCCTTGGGTGGGATGTGGGGTGTGTGCCTGTGCAGGCAGCAAAGGTGGAAATCTGTGGATCTTCTCACTGCCACCCACACAGGCCATACCAGAGCCTGGTTTTTTTTTGCATATCACCTCTCCTGCCTGCCTGCCTGCAGCAACAGTGGATCTCTGTGAGTTGTCTTGCCACAGTTGCTACCTGCACAGGCCGCCCTAGTGGCCTTTTTTGCACTTCGCCTCTCCCACTGCTGCTGCCTCCACCCTCGCCCAGCCCCTCAAGTGCTGCCTTTCCTCCCCAGCCAGTGCTTCCTCTTTCCTCCTTGCCTGTTACCTTCCCTTGTCATGGCCAGCCTCTGACTGAGGCCTGAAGCAGCCACCTCGTCCTTCCTGTGCTACTGCTCAGGTGGGGGGGGGGGTGCATGAGGGGAGTGCAATGTCAAGTCCATAGACTTCCAATGCACTTCTTCCCCCAGCCCTCAATAGAGATGTTCCCACATCTGTGTAGCGGTTAAGAGTGGTAGATTCTAATCTGAGAACTGTGTTTGATTCCCCACTCCTCTTCCACATGCAGCCAGCTGAGTGAACTTGAGGTAAGGACAGTTCTCTTGAATCTGTTCTCATAGTTCTATCAGAGCTCACTCAGCCCCACCTACCTTGCAGGGTGTCTGTTGTGGGGAGAGGAAGGGAAGTGTGGTTGTAAGCCATTTTCAGACTCCTTTGGGTAGTGAAAAGTGGGGTAGAAAAAACTAGCTCTTCTTCAGTGTAGTGGAAGGGATTTCTCCTTCTGATCTGAGTCAACCCTTGCTTTTAACTGTGCTAGATCCCTCCTCTTAGCCCATTGTTGGAGGCCAGGAAGCTGCCAGGCACATTTCTATTGTGCCTGTGCCCATCATGACTAAGGACCTGTTCCCTCCATTGCTTATCATTTTAATTTTATGAATAGAGACCATTTTTGGAAGCGACCCTTTGACTTAAAAGGTGGAAATCAACATATTATACTAAACATGACCCTATAATTTAAGGGAATATCAGTATGAATCACTGCTGCAAATGATAACAAAACACCATACCTGGTAAAGGCCAACCAAAAAAGTCAAAGTGGTTGCCACAGTGATAGCATAACAGCTTTTGTCACAGGCAACCGTTCCGTTCATTGTGGTATTTGCCAGTGAGGAAACATCAGAGTCAGATTCAAATCCTGCCAGCGTGAGTTGCCGGTTTACAGATTCCCCAATCATCAAGCAAAGGACCCCGAAAGAGCCAACACAATTATGATGTGAGGTTGCCATGAAGAAGTAGACCATGGCACAGAAGAAGTTGGTATAGAGCCCATAAATAGGATCCTGGCTGGCTAGGATGGAATAAGAGATTGACTGTGGGATGGCAACTATCCCAACCAGCAGGCCAGAGATGATGTCCCCAAGCAGCTGTTCCTTGAGGCTGTAGCGAGGAAGCCACTCAAATACAGGGAAGAGCCTGAAGAAGAAAGCGGTGATGCTTCGGCGGTCACATTGGCAAGACTCTTTGGCTTTTTTGAGGAGCTTCTTGGCACTGAAGACTGGAGGTTCATACTCTTCTAGCTTGATGGGTATATCATGAGAACTTGACTCCGGCAAATGGGAACTCAGCATATCACTGCTCTGCTCAGTAGTACCACTCTCCATTGCCCCAACGCTGCTAAAACATAACAACAATTGTAGAGTTGGTCAGTTTGCAGTTTATGATGCATCAAATGAAGATTACGAGACTTACATCTCATGAACAACCATTCAGATTCTGAACTGCAGTTGCATATTAAAACCAGACACAAAATCCTGAATGGATTATGAATACAACAATAGATTTTACTCCTCAGGTTTGTGGTTTGACAATCAAAACTTTATATCATAGTAGGACTTTAGACCTGTATTGTTTAAGCAATTATAGGAAAATGTTAATTGGCTTCCCCCCTTTTTCATGACAATCTAAAACTGTCCTTCAGCTAGATCTTCCAGAATTGCCTTTTTAATTAATTGTCATTATTTTTTCAATTTTCATACCAATGTGTCTTGGAAAGGATGAATGATATTTCAAAAAAGAAGAATGGAAGATATTTATTCATATTCAGATACTTTATGTTATTATTCAGATTTCATGGACCTTTCTTTAACTGCAGATATGTCTCTAATTACTCATGAGTTAAGATTAAAGAAGTTGGCTATAAGCATTTAGAAAACTTGCACATTTTTTTTTAATTTCCCAGTGTAACTCTTCTTTGATTTCAAAGTTTTACTAAAAGGCAACCAAGAGAACCCAACAAGTCAAGTGCATATAATTTAAAATGAAGTAATTCAGTAATTCCCAGTTCTCTATTAATTGTCTCCTGTAATTGCTGTTATCAATATGCGTTGTACTTTTCTCTGGTAGTCATGTGAACATGACTCCAAAGCATGGAGCAAATGTAATTTATGAATTAGAATCCTAGAATCACAGAGTTAGCAGGGGCCATACAGGCCAACTAGTCCAGCCCCCTGCTCAATGCAGGATCAGCCTAAAGCATCCAGATAATAAGTATATAAAGCTGTTGCTTGAAGACTGTCTGTGAGGGGGAGCTCCCCTCATTCTTATGCAATCAATGCCATTACTGAACTACTGTTTGTGAACAATTTCCCTTGCGATCTAGGCCAGTATAGAATCATAGAATCACTAGTAATCAAGCCCGCTGCAGGGGAACGCAGCGGGCGCTAGGTCCTGACCTTAGTCGTCTGCGGCGGCGGTGGGCTGGTCGGCTGCGGGCTGGTCGGCGGCGGCTTGTTTCGTTGGCGGTGGGCTGACGCGGTGAGAGGCGCGAAGCTTCGCGCAACTGCCGGGGGCTCCCTCGGGCGGCTGCCTGACACGGCGAGAGGCGCAAAGCGTCAGGCCGGGAGGAACTGCGAGCCGCGCTGCGCAATTGTCTCCGATTGTCTGTCGTGAGGCCCCTCCGATTGGTCCCTCCGATTGTCTGTCGTGAGGAAGGGTCCAATCTGGACCCTTCCTCATCACGGACTAATCCCACCTCTACCCCCCTTACCGAATTATATAGTCCGTGGCGCCACGGGCGGTTTAAAGATAGAGTTGGAAGGGGCCATACAGGCCATCTAGTCCAGCCCTAAGCATCCTAAAGCATCCAAGAAAAGTGTGTATCCAACCTTTCCTTGAAGACTGCCAGTGAGGGGGAGCTCACCACCTCCTTAGGCAGCCTATTCCACTGCTGAACTACTCTGACTGTGAAAACTTTCTCCTAATATCTAGCCTATATCGTTGTACTTGTAGTTTAAACCCATTACTGCGTGTCCTTTCCTCTGCAGCCAACGGAAACAGCATCCTGCCCTCCTCCAAGTGACAACCTTTCAAATACTTAAAGAGGGCTATCATGTCCCCTCTCAACCTCCTTTTCTCCAGGCTGAACATTCCCAAGTCCCTCAACCTATCTTCATAGGGCTTGGTCCCTTGGCCCCAGATCATCTTAGTCACTCTCCTCTGTACCCTTTCAATTTTATCGACGTCCTTCTTGAAGTGAGGCCTCCAGAACTGCACACAGTACTCCAGGTGTGGTCTGACCATTGCCGTATACAATGGGACTATGACATCTTGTGATTTTGATGTGGTGCCTCTGTTGATACAGCCCAAAATAGCATTTGCCTTTTTTACCACTGCATTACACTGCCTGCTCATGTTTAGTTTACAATCCACAAGTGCCCCAAGGTCTCGTTCACACACAGTGTTACCTATAAGCGTATCCCCCATCCTGTAGGCATGCTTTTCATTTTTCTGACCCAGATGCAGAACTTTACACTTATCTTTATTAAATTGCATCTTGTTCTCATTTGCCCATTTTTCCATTGTGTTCAGATCTCGTTGAACTCTGTCTCTATCTTCCAGAGTATTTGCTAGTCCTCCCAATTTGGTGTCATCTGCAAACTTGATGAGTAGTCCCTCCACCCCCTCATCTAGATCATTAATAAATATGTTAAATATAGTTTAAAGCCATTACTACACGTCCTTTCCTCTGCAGCCAACGGGAACAGCATCCTGCCCTCCTCCAAGTGACAACCTTTCAAATACTTAAAGAGAGCAATCATATTCCCTCTCAACCTCTTCTTCTCCAGGCTGAACATTCCCAAGTCCCTCAGCCTTTCCCCATAGGGCTTGCAGCATGCAAATCTTGCTTGGGACCAGAATGAATTAAAAGGTACATCTGTGCTTATGAATATGGTGGACATTTGTGCATGTTATTACTGCTTTTTGATGACAGAGAAGCACAAGTTACTCATGAGAGTAACATATCAATGTGATTAAATTTTTTAGCCTCTAACTGTTAAATAGTTAATGGATTATTTCTATGGGTTTTAATTACTTGCACCCACAGTTAATCAAACATTGTTGATGTGAAACATCTTATGCGGGACACGGACAGTTGAGTTTAAAATGGATATGTAGATGGAAAGAGCGGGGCTCTCCCACGCTCCTTCTCTCCTGAGTTCAGCGGGGGGGGGGGGACTTGCACCTGCTCTGGGTGTCCTTTGGGGAAGGGAACTCACCAAGGGAAATGGGTCCTGCCTTGTTCTCTCCCTCCTCCTGCAGCCTTGCAAGCCACTGCCTGCCAAAAACTTCACTGCCTCAGAGTTGGCGGGCAGCAGCGGCTTCTGGGGTGCAGGAGGAAGGGGCGAGTGAGGTGACACCTCTTTCCCTCAGCCTTGGTGCACACTTTGAAGTGCTGGCCTCTTTCCCTCTCCTGGGCTGACGAGGACAGAGCAGACCTGCTGTTAAAGCAGGCAGCCATTGTCAGAGGAGGCGTCAACAGCTAGCCTGTGGGCCTGACTGTGCCAGCGAGGAAAGCCGGAGTATGCTGCTCGCCTCTGTTCCCCTCCCACCCTTCTGCCTAGGCGGCATGGCAGAGGGAGGCGAGTCGGCCTTGGCAAACAAAACGGGGAGGGAAAAGTGTTACACCAGAGCAAGAGGGCATTGTCAGCCTTCTCCCCCACCAGCCCCATCCATGAGCTAGCCAGGAGACGAGGAGTGCCAGGGCACGTGCCTGGCAATTCTGATGGATGAGAGGCCATAAAGGGCTGCTCCCACACACACATCCACTTTCTCCAGGGGAACTGATCTTAGTAGTCTGGAGAGGAGCTGTAATTCTTAGGAATCCCCAAGTCCCACATGGAGAGTGGCAACCCGAGCTACATGCCACAGACCTCCCCCCCCCATCCATTTTCTCCAGCGGTTTTCCAGCCTGGCTCTGGCAATCCCCCCCCCCCATCCCCTGCTGATGGGATATCAACTCCTGTCCAGACTATGGTTCCTTTGGAGGGTGGATTCTATGGTATTGTCCCCTGCTGAGCTTCCTGTCCTCCTAAGGCTCAATCCTCAAATCTCCAGGAGTTTCCCAACCTGGATTTTGCAACCCTACCCCCTTCCCACCACTGCTAATGGCGGGGGGGGGGGGAGGCTGTGCACCAGATAGGAATGGAGAAAAGTAGGGTGCAGCCGCAGGCATTTCTGTCACATCCTGGTGGTTATGCATCTTCTTCTCTATTGGGTGCTTTAGCCATCTTGCATATTATTCTCCCTGCACACACCTACTTGTGTGACATCCACAGACCCATCTTTTGGGCAGGGCACAAGGAGCCCAGAGGTGCAGGAGGGAATGTGGTGCTCACATAGATATTATATGCGAGTATAAGATTCTCACACCATTTTTTTGTATGAAATGTCAGCCCACTCTGATTCATTCTTCAGAATTTCAAGACTGTTTTCTTACCAAGTTCATCCATTAAAAAGCATCATCTCTATCAAGATCCAAGCCTATATGTTCTCCCTGTAGTCCTAAATGAGGAGGTGGTTAGCAAAAACAAAATTAAAAGTATTTTCAACAAAACAAAATAGAAGGAGTATTTGGCTGAAGCTAAGCATGGGGATAATTGGAATACATACAACTTTAGTCTCCAGTGCAAGTCACCTATGAGTTGCCTTCCCCAAGCCATTCAGTCCCAAATACAGAAGAAATCATAAGCCAAAAATACAAGCGATCCAAACCTGTGATGTTCTCCGTCTCTTCTTGACCATTCCTCCCAATACAACAAGCCTTGCAGAAAGTCCAGTGGCCTTTTTATGTCCTATCGCATTACAACAACTCATTGCCCAGCCACCCTCTGTTCTATTTTGAAAACAAACACTATTTAAATAGAATATTTTTTGTGGAAACTTGTCCTACCCACTAATGCTGATTTTAAAAGTTTAAACAAATAGTGAAGTAGATGATACACAACTGCCAGGATCTCTAGACCATGTTTGCTAAACAAAAGTGCTCAAGTTAATTCCTCTGGGCATCGTTTTTAAAAATCCCCATTTTCTTTAAGAGAATGGGATAGGAGAAATTTCAGACCTGATTCACAGAAATTGTAACATCCAGTAAAAAACCAAGGAAAGAATGTGCATGCTCATAGAGGTATGTGGTGCCGAAGCTGGTATTTGATGGTTTATTTACAGATAGGCTGGTGGCCACAAATGCATAATTTTTGGCATCAGAAACTGAGCAGAAAATAGTGTCATCCCGCAAAGTTGCAGTTTTCTGTGACAGCTGAGGATTGATTAAAAAAAAAACTAACATGGGACATTGCTTTGTGGATATATTGAATGCTTGGTTTCTTTAAAACATGTCGGGGTTCATGTCTGTCTAGAATAGGGATGTCAGTCTCCAGGTGGAAACTGTGGATCCCCTGATTTTACCGCTCTTCTTCAGGTGACAGAAATCAGTTCCCCTGGAGAAAATAGCTGCTTTGGAGGGTGGACTCCATAGGATTATAGGCCACTCCCCTTCCCAAATTCTGCCCATGCCTGGCTCCATCCCCAAATTCTGCAGGTATTTCTCAACCTAGAGCTGGCAACCCTAGTGTAGAAGTACTACTATTTGATCCTTTTAACTGGAGATGCCAGGAATTGAATCTGGGACCTTCTGCATGCCAAACAGAAGCCATTTTACTGAGCTGCAACCCCTCCCATAGAAGCTACCAACATTCTAGAAGTCCCTGGAAGTGGAAGCTTGTGGAGTTGCATAAATGTTTCTGAAGGGAAGCCATTCCCTAAAGTTAAAGTGTCCATCTTTCCCAACTTCTGCGGGACACACACATCTGAAAACATTGCCCCGCGTCCCTCCCGGGTCCTTAAGAGTCCCACTTCAGCCATGGGCCAGCCGCTGACGCTGCCTGCCTCCCTCCCTCCCTCCCTGCCCCTTGGCCAGCATGATGGCTGGCAGCGGCGCTCTGCCCTGGCTGGCCCTGTGGCTGGCCTGTGCAGGCATGCCAGGCAGAGGCCCACCCTCAGCCCCCACCTGACCTGGGGCAACTACGCAGGTGGGAAACTGATGGGCTCGCGCTCAGGAGGCAACAGTGAGCCCAGTCGGAGGGAGGGCTGCCGCCGCGAGAGGGAAGGATGCCGCCACTGCAGGAGGGAGGAGGGACGCCCCTGCCACCACAGGAAGGAGGGAGGGAGGGAGGATGCCTTACCCCCCTTCAACTCTGGTCACCTTACATAAAGTTTTAGGGTTGGTTTTTGGTGCTAAGCAGAGAATATAAAGATCTGGCAGATTTTTAAAAGAACAAAAAATGTCCTCTGGTGACAAGCTAGGAGACAATGCAGAAGAAAAGGCAGCTGACTGAGGAAAAATACACATAAAATGTTTGCAGTGATGCTCTGTAACCATGTCATTTTTATTTTAATAATTTCCATCAATTTAGGATTTAGGCCTAGGGAGCCAAAGGTTACTGAGCACAAGCAGTAAATTCAGTTGCTCACATAATAGTTGCAAAAGCCCCTCCCCTCAGTCAGTCTGGCTCTGCAGCAGGAGGGAGAAGGCCCAGAGCTTGACTGAGGGAACTGCTAATTCTTTTGCAGGCCCAAGCCAGGAAGTAAACTCCTGAGCAGCAGCAAAGAAGCAGCAGCAGCAGCGCACAATTTTGGACTTTCTTCTTTTAGTGTTTGTTAGGATTGGTTCTGTTCTGAGGGCCCTTTTGGAAGGACACTGAAGATTTTGTTCCATTAACGTTGCTATGCTCATAGCCATTGTGATTTTGCTCTATATCTAGTTTTGCAATTCTGGGGTTGATAGATGCTGTTATACTGAAAACTATTTAATATCTGGAATGTTTTCTTTTTTACTTTTAAAGCAATTTCCCATCTTGTCAAGTCATAAAGGTGCCACCATTTATTGATTTTTTGAACCCCTCCCCATTAGAGTTATAGCTCCATTGCCACTGTGTTTACTTCTGTAGTTGCAGCAGTGATGAATTCACAATGAAAAAACCTCACCATGTAAACAAAGAACTGATTTAGTAATATTGATTGTCACAGTAAAGTGTACACATTAGGATTAAGGGCATTGCTTGCAAGACTATTTGATCAGAGAGTCCTTAAGCCATTTTACTTCTTGGGACAATGGGACTGAATCTGTTTATCATATTTTAATCCTTCCTCCAAGGTAATTCTCATTTTATCTATTTTATCCTCACAACAACACTTTGAGGTAAAATATATAGAAAAAGAGTGGTACGTCCATGGTCATCCAGTGAAACAGGTATATATGAAAAACACATAAACCGTAATTGAAGCATAGAAGAAGAGTTGGTTCTTATATGCCAGTTTTCTCTACCTGAAGGAGTCTCAAAACCACTTACATTCACCTTCCCTTTCTTCTCCCCACAACAGACACCCTGTGAGGTAGGTGAGACTGAGAGAGCCCTGATATCACTGCTCGGTCAGAACAGCTTTATCAGTGCCATGGTAAGCTCAAGGTCACCCAGCTGGCTGCATGCCAGATTAGAAGTCTGCATTCCTAACCACTACACCAAGCTGGCTCCTAGGGCAGGAAGGAGGGGATCCAGAGTTTGCCATTTAGAAGGTTTTTCTCTCACATTTTTACATAAGTAAACTCAAAAGGTGAGGAGCCCTAAGCAGGGCTTCAGATGATGACTGCAATCATTGATGGCATTTTTATCATCTGGACACGTGGTAAAGAAGCACTGGGTTCTTTCCACCAGGCATACAACGACTTTCACCCCACCATCAACCTGACAATGAACCAATTTATGCAAGAATTACATTTTCTGGACACTACTACTGTAAAAATAAAAAACAGATGCCTAGAAACCACCTTATACCAAAAACCTACTGACCAATCAACATACCTGCATGCCTCTAGCTACCATCCAAAACATACCAAACAATCCAATGTATACAGCCAGGATAGACATTACAACAGCATCTGCTCCAATTCCATAGACAGAGATTCCCACCTGAAGGATAAGCTATGTGAGAATGCATGTGTGGAATGATGAGACGAGGATGGTTTTACTGATAAGTTATGCGAGAGTGCCCTTGATGCTAGTCCAGATGTTGAGGGCAATTTGCCTTCGGCTCCCTTCTCCACGGGCTCTCCAGTTAACTGCAATGGTAGCAGCAAAGCTCAGATTTGGAGGGGCCACTTGATCTGATTCCTCCAACTGAATATAAGCAAGGAGGGTCTTCAAGGCCTTCTCCTAAGTGTTTGTGGGCCTTTTTGCATGGGGATCTTTGTTGCAAATTGTTTGCGGAATGAAAAATCGCCATTTAAAATAGTGGAATTCGTCGTTATGCATACCTGCCTTTGTAGTGGAATCAGTTGCGTTTTTTAGCGTTTCCCACAGGCTTCCGGTCTCGGCAGAAATCGCTAGAAAGGAAGCGCTATTGCCAAGCTCGTCCCGCCCCTGGCCGTCAAGCAGCCAATGGGCAGCCGTTAGCATGCTCCCAAACAGCCCCTTTCCCTTTAAGGAAGGTTTTTTTTAAAAAAAAAACAGACCCATTGTAACGAATCTGGGTAGATTCGTTGCAACGGAGAGACCCATCCAGCTGCCTGGGGTGTTTGAGCTGTCGTTTGATCGGTTGATCGTTAACACGCTGCCTCAGAGTGAAAAAAAAAAATCCCCCCCCCTCTCACGGGCCCGATTTTCGGCTGAATGGAATGTGTGAAATGTGTGTGTGAAATGTGTGTGCTTAGTGACTGAAGGGGAGGGACTGAAGCCGGGAAGCCTCTGTTTGAGCTGTCATTTGATCGTGGCCACGCTGCCTCGGAGTGGGAAAAAAAATCCCCCCTCCCCCCCCCCTCACGGGCGCGATTTGCAGCCGAAACAGTGTGAAAAATAAAGGGAAAATACATCAGCAAACGGGCTTCTGCGGGCTTCTTGTGACTGTAAACAGCTCTGAGGAGGGACTGCAGCCTGGGAAGCCTCACTGGCTAAACGGAGGCTCGCCGGTGCGTTGATTTCCACTCGCTCGGGGAAAAAAAAATGGCGATCGCTTCGCCGGAAGTTTGGAGGACAGGCTCAGGAGGAGGGACTTTGAAGAAACCGCAACAATGGGAACGCACAGGTCTTTATCGCTATTGTTGCAGATTGGTTGCAGGAGTGTATCGCTTTCCGGAGGGTGAATCCACTTTTTGGGATTCCCCTAAAAGCGCCACAACGAAGCGCTTTTTGCTGATTGGTTTCAGGAGTGTTGCAGATTGTCTACGACGTCGTGCGTTAAGGCAAATTAGTAGCGTTTTCAATTAGCAACCATTGTGCTATTTTGAAGCCGTGCAAAAAGCCCCTGTGTGTTCACAGTTCCTCACCTGAATGTCTTCTGTATCTCTGCATGCATCTGGGTTGTTCAGTTGCTGTTAAGGTAGAAAAGAGGGTTTTCCCAGCCACTTCCCTTTCTTGAAGTGCTGTTGTAACTCTTCTTGGGCAAGGAGCAGGGAGTCAGGAGTAGTTCCTATGATGCTGTATAGATCATCTAGTGTCAGCCATGTAGATTCATGGCATGCAACCAACTTGTTCTCCTGCTGCAGGTACTTTCTCATAGCGCCCATAAGAGGTTTGTTGTCCCTCAAGGAGTAGGGAGCCTTCCTTGACTTTACATTGTCCTCTACTGATGGGACTGATGAGTTCTGCAGGCCTTGGTCCAATGTGAGTACATCAGTCCCAGTGCCTTGCAGATTCTGATCCATTAGGTTTAGAGTGGGTTGAGCTACATTGTCTGGGGATTGCACCATCTCTAATTACCGCTAGGTTCTTAGCACATGCTAAGGTATGCAGTGGCGAAGAGACTAGATAGCCTTTTGATCAATCTTTCCTCTGAAACTGCTTCATCAGGAGGAACTTTCCAGCAGCTTACAGCAGAATTATTTCTTGGTGTTACCAGGCAGACAAGAAAAATGTTCCCATTTTATAGACAAAATGCTGACTTGCAGAGCAGATACATGAAAACATGACTTGGAAAGCAAATGATCTTTCTCCTTCTTCCTAGGTAGGGATGCTAAGCTTCAGGTGGGCCTGGAGATTTCCTAAAATTACAGCTGTTTGCTAGATGACCAGAAACAGTTCTTCTGGAAAAAAAGTGGCTGCTCTGAACTGTCTGGCATTATACTCCTCTGTGGTTCCTCCCCTACCCAAACCCCGCATTCCACAAACCCCACATTTCCCATGCTCCACCCCCAAATCTCCTGGAATTTCCAAACATGGAATTAGCAACCATCTAATGGTTGGCAAAGTGTGCATGTAATTTTAATTTAAAAATATTTTAATTTAATTTTCATTTTTAAAAAACACAAAAATGAAGCGCCCAAATAAATAGAGCTCCCTTCCATGCCCTACCTCACTATACTCTGCTAGCATTTAGCAGAAAAGTCAGTGGAGACAAGTAAGATGTATGCCGCCAAAGCATAAAGGGCCAACTTCTAAGCCCCGGGTAAATGTTTTTGTTCCCAGCACCCACAAAGAAGTTATTATGCAGCATGTAGCTCAAGGAGTAGACAGGCAGGAAGAGAGAGAGGGGTAGCAAGATTGAGGAAAGATAACGAGACGATTTTAATGTATTATATATTTTTTTTATTTAATTTATATACCGCCCTCCCCGAAGGCTCATTTCGAAAATATTTATGCCACCTCTTCAGGGGAGCTATCCAAGGCAGCTTATAAGAGCTTGCTCAGTATAAGGGTTAAGAGTTTAAGAGTGTGGCATCTAATCTGGAGAGAAGGTTTTGATTCCCCACTCCTCTTCCACATGCAGCCAATTGGGTGGCCTTGGACTAGTCCCAGTTCTCTCAGAGCTCTCTCAGCCTCACCTACTTCACAGGGTGCCTGTTGTGGGGAGAGGAAGGGTAAGCAATTTGAAGCTGCTTTTAGCCTCCTGGCAGTAAAAAGCAGGGTACAAAGACTAAGATCCTCTTCTTTTTATCTTCTTCAAAATGCAACCTAATAAACACATATTAAAGAATTATCAGTTAAAATCCAGCCAGTAAATAAAACAACAGAAACACATTAAGCTGCCTTGTACTGAATCAGACCCTTGGTCCATCTAAGTCAGTATTGCCTATTCTGACTGGCAGCGGCTCTCCAGGGACTCAGGCAAAGATCTTTCATGACACCTACTGCCTGATCGTTTAACTGGAGATACTGGGGATTGAACCTGGCACCTCCTGTATCTCAAGCAGATGCTCTACCACTGAGCCACAGGCTCTCCCTAATAAGATATAAATCATGGAGCAGCTTTCTTAAGTCTTAAATATTTTTCAGGTTAAAAACAGAGTATATCAGTCTTTCAAAATCTTGCAGTAACGATGCAATAATCTGGAAAACTCAACAATGGCCACAGGATTGGAAAAGGTCAGTTTACTTTCCAATCCCAAAGAAAGGCAATGCCAAAGAATGTTCAGAGTACCGCACCATTGCACTCATTTCTCATGCTAACAAAGTTATGCTCAAAATTTTACAAGCGAGGCTCCAACAATATGTGGACCGAGAACTTCTAGAAGTACAGGCAGGATTTTGAGGAGGCAGAGAAACTAGAGATCAAATTGCCAACATACACTGGATCATGGAGAAAGCTAGGGAGTGCCAGAAGAACATCTACTTCTGCTTCATTGACTATGCTAAAGCCTTTGACTGTGTGGAGCACAACAAATTGTGGCAAGTTCTTAAAGAGATGGGAATACCAGAGCCTCTTATCTGTCTCTTGAGAAACCTATATGCAGGTCAAGAAGCAACAGTGAGAACTGAATATGGAATCACTGATTGGTTCAAAATTGAGAAAGGAGTTCGGCAAGGCTGTATACTGTCGCCTTGCCTTTTTAACTTGTATGCGGAGCACATCATGAGAAAGGCGGGATTAGAGGAGTCACAAGTTGGGATCAAGATTGCAGGGAGAAATATCAACAACCTCAGATATGCAGATGATACCACTGGCAGAAAGTGAAGAGGAACTAAGGAGCCTGTTGATGCGGGTGACGGAGGAGAGTGCAAAAGTTGGCTTGAAACTCAACATCAAGAAAACAAAGATCATGGCATCTGGCCCTCTCAATTCCTGGCAAATAGATGGGGAAGAAATGGAGATAGTGACAGATTTTATTTTCCTGGGCTCCAAGATCACTGCAGATGGGGACCGCAGCAAAGAAATTAAAAGACGCTTGCTCCTGGGGAGGAAAGCTATGGCAAATCTAGACAGCATCCTAAAAAGCAGAGACATCACCCTGCCAACAAAAGTGCATTTAGTCAAGGCTATGGTCTTCCCAGTTGCAATGTATGGCTGCGAAAGTTGGACCATAAGGAAGGCCGAGCGTCAAAGAATTGAGGCTTTTGAACTCTGGTGCTGGAGAAGACTCTTGCGAGTCCCTTGGATTGCAAGGTGAACAAACCGGTCAGTCCTAGAGGAGATCAGCCCTGACTGCTCCTTAGAAGGCCAGATCCTGAAGATGAAACTCAAATACTTTGGCCACCTCATGAGAAGGAAGGACTCCCTGGAGAAGAGCTGGGAGCTATTTGAGGGCAAAAGAAGAAGGGGACAACAGAGAATGAGGTGGATGGAAGGAGACACTGAAGCAGTAGGTGCAAACTTAAATGGACTCCGGGGGACAGAACTGGAAGGCCTGGAGGATCATTGTCCGTGGGGTCGCGATGGGTCGGACACGACTTTGCACCTTTCAACAACAAAATATCAGTCTTTTAAAAAATCTACATCTTAATGAAAAGCCTGAGTAAAAAGAAATGTTTTGACCCTGGTGCCTAAAGAGAGTCCTGTAAGGACCAGGCACAGAGAGATGTTTGTGGTGAAAACAAACACCCGGCAATCCCTGGAAACATCAACCTGCATACAAACGGAGAGGGAATGGAATTCCATGAGGATGCCAAACAGAGATCCAGGCAGAGGTTCAGGCAATAATCCAAGGAGAAAAACATAGGAAGCATATTGAGATCCCACAGTACGCGGTCAGTATACGTCAAGAATCAGAATCAAGTGGTGGATAGCACTATAATATTGTAGCCAACTTATGGCAATGCTGTAGGGT
Source organism: Paroedura picta (assembly GCF_049243985.1). Lineage (NCBI taxonomy): Eukaryota > Metazoa > Chordata > Lepidosauria > Squamata > Gekkonidae > Paroedura > Paroedura picta. The sequence continues at coordinate 106,190,561 of NC_135371.1, read as the reverse complement.
TTTTCAAGTGATCTACAAAGGTAGCTTGACATTGCCTGCCTTTGCCTAGCAACCCTGGACTTCCTTCATGGTCTCCCATCCAAGTACAAACCAAGGCCAACTGTGAGTAGTTTCCAAAATCTGATGAAATTGGGCTAGCCTTGGGCACCTACCTCAGGGCCCAGAATCGAGAACAAGTTGGAATAACAGTGGCTACTTTTGATCTAGGAGAACAGAAGAAGCACAGGTTTGATTGGGAGAGAGAGACGTGAAGTTCCAATCAAGTCAGAGCAAGTCTTTTAATTCATGTGGACAGGAGGGGAGGCTTGAAGCAGTGAGCATGGTAGGGGAAAAGTGGTTCCAACTTCCATAGTAGAAGACTTTCATATCAGGATGGCAAGAAGGCAACAACTGAAGTTTGGAAACAAAATCCACTGTTGCAAGCTGATGTTTACACTGTTACAAGCTGGTGTTCCTTTTGTTAAGTAAGGCTAAGGCAAGAACAGTGTGCCAGACAGAGCTTTAATTGAATCGATAGTAATAATTGCAGAGCAGGAAGTGCCTGATTAGGCCTGTGTCTCTCTGGGCTTCATCACCTTTCTGAGATGGTGTCCAGCAGGTGAGCCAGTCATTGTTCCACCAGTAATTCAATCAGGTAAAGCATCCTTTTCCTGCCTTTAACCTTAATTACCTCCATTGCCTCACAAATAGGCTCTGGAACATCTCCTAGATATGGGCTGCCTACAACTTTCAGAGTTTGGCAAAACATGTGGATTGGTGTCACGCCATGAGGTGGATATTGCTGCCAACAAAATGGATGCTGAGAGGGCAAGGAAAGGTTTGGACAGTAGAGAAAGAAGAGCAAGGACAGCTGTTCACAAGACAAGATGACTGGTTTTTTGACACCCCCCCCCCCACACACACACACACTTTTTACTACCTGAAGGAGTCTCAGTGGCTTACAATTGACTTCCCTTCCTCTCTCCACAACAGACACTCTGTGAGGTAAAAAACTGCTCTAACATGACTTTGACTAGCCCAAGGTCACCCAGGTTGCATGTGGAGGAATCAAATCCAGCTTTCCAAATTAGAGCCCACCACTCTTAAGCACTACACCAAGCTGGCTGAAAGGACTGGGTACTTTGTGACTGTGAACCAAGGAGAAATAGGGTTGCTAGATATAGACTCTGAAAGAGCTGCTTTACTTTGAAGAGAGGATTTGGCTGGTTCTTCTGCTGCTCAAACATTGTGATCTGTCTGAACTAGGGGACCAAACAGGACCAAGAAGCACTGTGGGAAACTGTGAATGGCTCATATTGCTCCTTAGTTGTGAGCTTCTAGCTAAAAGAAATGACAACTAACAACTTATGATGCTCCCACAGCCATCCCTCACACCCCAGGCTTTAGCTGTGACATCTGTCCTATCTGGTGCCATTATTAACACACAGCCCATGATTCCTGATGCACAAGGTGTTCCAGCTCTTATATTTTTGCTGAATCACTGGTCTATGATACCTACTGTGTAAAGGTTCATTCTGTTATGGGTAGTTTAAGTTAATGATTAAATTCATTTGCCATATATTTTCAGCACACACATTATTGCATAAAGCTCACCGTACATAAAACAAATATAGAAAGGAGAGCACCAAAGTACAAATGAATCACCTGTATACCTCCCAGACACATCACTCCCCTCTAAGGGGTTGGAAGAGCGCTACTTTGAGTACTCTCCAATCAGCAAATTTGTGGGTTCATGAGGGAAACCTCCTGCTCATGTAAAAGAGAATGTGACCCATCTAAGTCCTCCTGGTAGATGAGCTACCTCCTTGCCAGAGGTTGAAGAAACCAGACTGTAGAGACAAAAAAGATGAGACGTGAGATGTGGCTGGATGAATAAAACTTCTAGCTTCTTGTCTAGGAATGCTCGCAATTCTGTCATCTGTTGAGGGCTTATTGAGCAGATTTTGGCCTTGGGCAATGGCTCCTCGCATTTCAGTTCAATGGCACAGTCAGTTTTTCAGTGGGGAGACAGCTTATCACACGCACACTCCTCGAAAACATACTTCAAATCCCAGTATTCCTGGGGAAGGGCATCCCACTCTTCGTGTCCCATCCCTGCATGTTCACAATGTTTGGGGACCTCCCAGTAGGGGGCCACTGCCCGACAGTGGTTTCTAGAGCTCATATCATTAAGGGTCAAAACTCTGGCTCTCTACTTTACACTGGGGTCATGTTTCCAAGTTCCACAGCACAAAAGGGAACACTGCCCTGGGGACCACCACTGGCTGGATTCTTTCCCAGTGTTCAGGTTAAGGGGGTTGTCTGGTGCATGACTGCCCCACCTTTTGAAAAGTCCCCATCCATCTGAGCAAAATGTACAGGCCATTGCAGAGGTTCCAATCCTATCTCCAACTTCTGCACTATTTCTGAGTTTATAAAATTTCTTGTGCTCCCACAGTCCAGCACCCCCTGAACCCTCAATCTCCACTCCAGTCTCTAGGTCTGATAAAGCCACTGGGATCAAGAGGAGGGGAATGGGGATTACCAATTGTCTGCACCTACCACAGACCTGCTGGCAGGGCTGCCTCACAGCAGGTCATCCTCATTTCCCACTGTTTTGCAGGAAGCCTCATCTGATTCCCCAGAGGATAGCTGGGGTAGTTGCTAACTTCTCCTTCCAAGGCACAGGCCTTTTTCGCTGGTTCTTTTCTGCAGAGTGGTACTGTGTTGGTTGCTGCGTGGTGCTTTTCTGGGGAAAACTAGCCTGTTTGGCTGCTGTATCACTGGCATCTCAGGCATCCACCATTTCCACGATCCTTGACCTCTCAGGCCAATTAAACCCATCCCAGAAGGGTGGCTGCATGAGCCTGCGCTAGGCCCTGCCACAGTGGTTCCTTGCGGTGCCCGTCTTTGAAGAACTATACCATAGTTCCTTCATTCCATTCATGTACCTTGGCAGCCAGGTGACCATCCTCATTGGCATACTGGGAAATGGTCTTGGTTCCTGCCACAGGCTCCGGAGCTGCTCTCTGGCCATTTTAGCCTGTAGCGGGTCCTCAAATTGATCTTGCCAAGCTTGCATGAACAACTCCTAATCTAGAGGGGCCTCTATATCAAAAAGCCCCATTTACCATTTGGCCGCAGCCAGGGCCGGATTTACATGAAAAGAGGCCCTAGGCTATTCCACTTATGTGGCCCTTTCACCTCCCATTTTTAAGTTTGTAAATTACATGAGAGATAATAAAATACATCATTACTGTGATATATGGTTCATAAGTTCAATGTAAACTGCCCTGAGCCTCCGGGGAGGGTGGTATATAAATATAATAAATAAAATAGATATATCAATATGTTAAATGAAACATGTTGTGACTGGTACTAACCTTTATAAAAATGTGGGATATAGGCCCTTCTTGATCTCAAGTCCCTAAGCTGAAGCCTAGTTAGCCTATAGGAAAATCCGGCCCTGGCCGCAGCCTTTTCCAGAAAAGTCCCAACATGGTGAACTCTCTCTGACCCATCGGCGAATAGGTGCCCACAAACAATTATGTAGGCGTGCACTTGTATTAAAAAGTAGGACAATTTGTCAGAAGAACCATTGAACATGGCACATCATTTCTGGGTCTCCTTCAATCGATCCGCTCTCGGACCCATGGGTTCTCAAGCCAGCCTGGTTTCCCCTCAGTCTCCTCGGTGTGTAGCAAGCAGCTCTTGCAGATGTCCTTGTTGGTAAAAAAAATAGAGGATGTAATAATTCAATGTAATAAAAATTAGCAGAGTTATTGTATAAATGATGAGACAAGACAAGGCAGTTGTACTGTATATAAAAAGAACAATTTTACTAGCAAAACAGGATAGGGGAAACTGGAAGACAAAACAAGAAAATGCATAGCTTCCTATAGCTCATTCAGGAGCTCTACACCTTAGCTGTTACATGGTAAAGATTCAAGATGGATCTGACTCTCTGCCTAAAGCAGAGCTCTTCTCAAACAGAGAGAGGAAGCAGAAAGTTTCTCTTCCTGCTAATCTTGTGGATGTGACAAACCTGAGTCAGGTAATGGCCCCCAGAAAACAAATCTGCATATCTAAACAGACCATTTGACCCACTCTGCCTATCCCCACTAGCAACAACTGTAAGCAAACAGTTTAACTCTATGACCAACAGTCTGTGGCTGGCTCTTGCTAAGAGACAAAGTCTAACAGTCCTGGCCCCGGGGTCCAATTCTGATGCCTTGGCTGGCGTTGCCGTGGCTCTTGCTTCTGCCACCGCTCTTCCGCTGCCCTTACTCGGGGGTCAGGTTCATCCTCTGAAGATTCCTCATTGGAGCTTCCCCAGGACTCCTTGTCCCATGCTCAGGTAGTTTCCTCCCTGCCTCTAGCATGAAGCACTGTCTAGCCATCTTACCTTCTTGCCCTTTTTAAAGAGAATTACGGCTAGAAGATCAATCGAGGCATTGAGCTTGTCTCCCAGGACATAGGGTGAGAGGTGGTCCCTAAGGTATGTGGGTCCCAGACCGTGGAGGGCATTGAAGGTAAGAACAAGCACCTTAGACCGGATCCGGGCAGCAACCAGCAACCAATGCAGCTGCCTCAGCACCAGCTAGACATGGGTCCTCCAAGATGTCCCAGTGAGGACCCTAGCAGCTGCATTTTGCATCAGCTGTAACTTCCGGATCAAGCCTAAGGGCAGGCCCACATAGAGCGAGTTACAGAAATCTATTCTGGAGGTAACTGTTGCATGGATCATAGTGGCCAGATGTTCAGAGGACAGGTGGGACACTTAGTAGCTTTGCCTGGTGAAGGTGGAAAAACACCTGGCTAGCTACCTTCTTGATCTGGGCCTCCAATGTCAACGAGCCATCCATGGTCACTCCCAAATTCCTGGCCTGGGGCATGATGGTCAGTTGCGTCCCCGCCAGGGTGGGTAAACGCGCTTCCAACCCTGCCCCCCTACCACCAAACCACAGAACCTCCATCTTGGAGGGGTTGAGTTTCAGGAGACTCTGCTCCAACCATCCAGCCACCACTTCCAAACATCTGGCAAATGGTTTCAGGGGGGAGTCTGGGTGGCTGTCCATACAGCTGGGTGTCACCCACATATTGATGGCACCGCAAGCCGTACCTCCGCACCAACTGGGACAGAGGGCGCATAAAGATGTTGAAAAGGGTGGGGGAAAGAACGGAGCCCTGTGGGACCCCACAAGGGAGTCGGACAGGACCCGAAAGCTCCTCCACCACCAGCACCCTCTGGGCCCAGTTTTGGAGAAAGGAGCGTACCCAGCGTAAAGCTGTGCCCCATATCCCCATTCCAGCGAGACGGCTAGCCAGTAGTTCATGGTCAACTATGTCAAACGCAGCTGACAGGTCTAACAGAACTAACACAGCTGAGCCGCCCTGATCCAGCTGGTGACAGAGATCATCCGTCAGGATGACCAACACTGTCTCTACCCCGTGGCCAGGACGGAAGCCAGACTGGTATGGATCGAGCACCGAAGTTTCCTCCAGGAAGGCTAGGAGCTGGTCCGCCACAGCCCTTTCAACCACCTTACCCATTTGGCCATCCAGGCCATCCAGGTCTAGAAACGACAGGGCAGCAAGGAAGAGTGTGAAAGGAGGGTGATAAAATATAGTGGCAGGAAATCGACCTTGGGGTGTCAAACCAAAGCATCTGTGTTACCTCAGCACAATTAATCCAGGCCAGAGCAGCATTCTAACAAGCATCAGAATAAACAGAGTAAAATCATGACAGAAATATCTGTGGATTCTGACACTCACCTCCTCTCAGCCAGTGGAGTTCCAGGGGCTCGGACAGGCTGATAGTCCTTTAGATTTGCATGAGGCCTAAATCACAAGGATTGGTTCAGAGCCTTGGAGGAGAAGTGGGAGCCTTAAAAATAATGACCACAGAAGGGATGAGCGACAAAGGGCTGGAGGAGGAAGAGTGACAGAGAATGGATGTGGGAGAAAGAAAGAGAGGGGATGAGGTGCAAAGAAGAGACAGGGAAAGGAAGAGATGAGAAGAGAAGAAAGAATTGTTAAGGAAGACTGTGAGAGGACAAGTCTCACGGGTAAGGATAGTAACACTAGGGAAAAGGAAAGAGAGCAGGAAAAGAGGGAGAGATGGACTGATTCAGTCACGGAAGCTGTGGCCTTTGGTTTGCAAGACCCGAACAAGGCTGTAAACAATAGGCTATTTTGAGGATCATGGATTCATAGGGTCACCATTTATTTGAAATGACTTGATGGCACTTTGTTTTTAAAAACTTAACATAGAGAGACAATTCAAAGCTTCTGTTTGTAAACCAGGATTCCGAGGGGAAACCTTTAAGACATATCTGACAAAGTCTGCCTGTTCACAAAAGCGTATGCCTAAAATAAAACTGATGATCTTAAAGAAGCAACTGGGCTCACTTTGTTCTGCTGCTTCAGACCAACATGGCTAAACACCTGAATCTAAGAGAGGAATCTCTAAGAGAGGAGATTCATTGGAGGATCCCATCCTTACCTTGCTTACTCCCTCACTTGGCTGCCACTCAATAGCCTGCTTGCCACCAATGGCTGCTTGGACAAGGAATGGGGGAGATAAGACTGGCAGCTCTCCTTCATCTCTCTCACCTGTCTGCCTAGCTCATGCAGCAATTGTGGTGTCTCCTGTTTCCCCCTCTTCCCTTTACCCTTATGCTTGCCTACCCAGCAAAAATGGTGGCCACAGTGACTCTGCTTTACTTAGTCCCCTGTCTCCTTCCAGCCCACAGGAATGCCCCTTGATGTTGTCTCTGCAAGTGCAATGTTACCCTCTTGGGGGGTGGGAGATTTAAATCCCTTCTGTTTTTTAAAACCTTTTCACATTGTTCAGCAAACCTGAGAGGACATCCAGGTCTGAACCTAGCCCCATTCCTTGGGTTTTGTGCACGGCTGACAGATTCTGAACTGGATTAATATTTCTATGACAGCACTCATGAAAGCAAATATGGATGTGCTGGTCTGTCTGTCCATCCGTCTATCTATCTATAAGTTTATAAGTTCAGACGTTCAATGTGAGGCAGTTTCCTGCAAGCCCCTTCCTCCTTGCAGTTTGGGTATGTGGGCAGAAGCTGTGGTTGCCTTCTGCTCTGAGTTGCTTTCTCCTTCAGGCACCCAGCATAGAGCAAATGAAGCCAATAAAGGCTTCATCTGAGGCTTTAAGGACAAAAACATCAACTGCTGCTTCTGCCTGTGCAACTTGCTCACAAGGAGAAAGAAGAAGAAGAAGAAGAAGAAGAAGAAGAAGAAGAAGAAGAAGAAGAAGAAGAAGAAGAAGAAGAAGAAGAAGAAGAAGAAGAAGAAGAGAAGAAGAGTTGGTTCTTATATGCCGCTTTTCCCTACCCGAAGGAGGCTCAAAGCGGCTTACAGTCGCCTTCCCATTCCTCTCCCCACAACAGACACCCTGTGAGGTGGGTGAGGCTGAGAGAACCCTGATATCACTGCTCGGTCAGAACAGTTTTATCAGTGCCGTGGTGAGCCTAAGGTCACCCAGCTGGCTGCATGTCGGGGAGCGCAGAATCGAACCTGGCATGCCAGATTACAAGTCCGCACTCCTAACCACTACACCAAACTGGCTCTCTCTCATGAGAGTCTGGGTGGCAAAACATTGTCACTGAACATCTTATTCAAAGTCTAATGTCTTTGCCTAACAAACACGAGAGCTTCGTAACATGTAAAAAGCCCCTGAGAGTTGCTCAGTCTGTGGTTTGGTGCTAAATCTTATTACTGTAAATGTAAGGTGACCAGATTGTCCCACTTTTGGAGGGACATCTGGGGGCACCTGGCAAATTGTACTTATGTTGAAATTTTAAAAAATATACTACAATACTATTTTTGCATTCTATGCATTCTATGAAAATTTTTGTTGCTCCATATAGACCAAATTTTAAATCAAGAACCCCACCCCCACCCCGGTCAATGGTGTCCCGCTTTACCAGTGTTAAAATCTGGTCACCTTATGAAAATGACACCCTTCACCACCACCTCTTTTAGAATTTGGATTTGTGAATCTACCTAGCCCACTGGGTCTCAGTAAGAGTTGAGCTGAGGCTCTTTTGCAGTTTCGTTATTCTCTCATGTTATTGTTATTATAATATTATAATGTTATTGTTGCTATCAACTGTTGTTACCATGTGTTATCTGTATCTTTTTCCTGTTTCCTGTAAAGCGCCCTGAGCTGTCGAGGTGGGCGGTATATAAATAAATAAATAAATAAGTAAAGATGGTGACTTATGACAGGGCATGGCAGCAACATGTAGAGAGACAGATTTAGCCGAAGAGCCTTGACTTACTGAGTTCAAGGGTAGCTTTTATATGTCTGTGTTATTCATACTAGTTTAGACTTTGACTCGAGAACAAGTGGAGACTTTTACATTTTCGTTGCTGTCAAGCTGCAGACTTATGGTGACCTTCAGTGTTTTCAAGGCAAGAGACATTCAGAGTTGGTTTGCCATTGCCTGCCTCTGCATAGTGACCCTGGGCTTCCTTGGTGGTCTCCCATCCAAATACTGGCCACGGCTGACCCTGCTGAGCTTCTGAGATCTGACAAATTTCCGGACCAACCAGGACAGGGAAAGTCAAGAGACTACTTGATGGAAAATGTCCTATCTGATCCATTATTGTGCAATAATAAGCACTGTGTGTGTGTGTGTGTGTGTGTGTGTGTGTGTGTGTGTGTGTGTGCGGGGCGGGGGGAGATAGCCACACAGTTTATGGTCTGACAGACTTAACTTCCCGCAAACAGAGGCTAAACATAGGTCACCGGAGTTATCTGTCATCAATAAAATGTTTGTTTTTAGGGTTGCCTTGTAAAATAGTTTTGAACTGCCAGCAGAAACTTGCTGAACTGTGTCATTTCCCATTCTGGAACAGGTTCAAACAGCAGAGTAGCCAGTACTAACTTGAGCAATACAAGATATCGGCATATTGCTTGCTCGATGAAGTGTCTTCTTCAGCTAGGCATTTGGGGCTATATTTAGTTGAAGGTGTGCTCTTTCTCGTGTTCTTGTTCTTTCTTTTGGGTGTTACTGAGAACAAAGGAGCATGGACAGTATAGCAGATACACAACAGAGAGACACAGGGCCACACAGGCTCAATTATTTTCCTGCATCGATGACTCTACTGCTACATACTTGCTAAAGCTCTGCAGTTAGATCATTTTGTGTATGACCGCTGCCTCCTTGTAGAAATATGAATCATGTATTTTAGTTGATGATTAGCACTGCACATACTCATTGCCACTTTACAATTCAGATCAAAGGTATGAGTATATGTTTCTCTCGTTCTTCAGGAAATCCCTCCCTTTCTCTAAACATGACCACTATCACTCCCCTCTAGGACCACAGATTGGCATAGCGTGCTGTTAACAAGACTCCTGTCTTTGTGTCACTACCATCATGGGGCTTGCTGCCACTCATAATGGCCATCCGGTAGATTCACACATTAATTTGTGTGTATGCCCATGTATGCCCATGAAAGATGAAGCAAATGCTTTTGTGTGATTTAGCCACTTGAAAGATATAAAACACACCTGTTTGACCAAAATTGCTTGACGAATCTTTAACCGCTCCTAGAGGAGCGGAATAAATAAAACAGTAAGGGCCCCGAGGGCGGGCCCTGTCCGGGATGAGGAAGGGTGCCGATTGGCCCCGTCCCCCGGACTGACAATCGGAGGGACCAATCGGCAGGCGCGACCAATCGGGAGGTCCCTCTGATTGTCAGTCCAGCAGCAAGACTGAGTGCGGCTTGCGATTGGTCCCTGCCCGTCAGACTGACGGCTCCTCCCGATCCACCCCCCCACGTCGGCCGCATCTGGCCGACTGCTGCCATTCCCTTGCTAGCCCCCGAGACGGCAGGCTGCTGCCTGTCCGTGCGGCAGCGAGGAGGCAGCGCCGGCCCCAGACGCGAACAGCCCGCCTCAGCGCCACCCCACGCAGCTAACAAGCACCTGCAGCCGCGGCCGGGCCTCCATCCACACCATGAACAGCGCCCGAGCCACTGCCGGCTTTGAACGCGGTTGTGGCCCCACCGCCAGCCACTGCAGTGGCGCCTCCAGCTTTGCGTCAATCACCTCCCGCTTGCCGCCGCACCCGCACCGCCGGGGAAACTTCTGATGGCTGCGGCCGCGGCAATGGCTCCGGCAGCGCCTCTGCCAGGGCCTGCTGGTTGCGGGAGATGCGGCGACCGCAACGGCGCTGCCGCTGTGGCGCCCAGAACACCGCCCCCTCTACTGAGTCTCGACGAAGCCGACGCCCGACAGAATTTCCTCCCTACCCTCCAAGAACTGCGGTAGGTCCCGCGCCGGGGGGAGATCTGGAGGAGGCCGCAACCCACATAGGAGGGTTTCAAGCACAGATCTGTAGGCCCGCTAGCTCCCGCTGTATTTAAACTACAGCGGGCTTAATTTCTAGTTGTTTTCATATTTTCTGATTGTATCTTTTTTTTTCTTTAAAGAAAGAAGATGACAACAACTAGGGCCTATTATGCACATGTTGGATAATGCAATTTCAATCCACAATGCACTTTTTTCTGCACAGGAAAATCCAGATGCAAAAACACATTGAGAATGCATTATCCAACGTATGCATAATGAATCCTGGGTATTATACCCCAATATTCACTACCCAAAGGAGTCCCAAAACAGCTTATAAACATCTTTCCCCTCTTCTTCCCACAACAGACACCCTGTGAGGTTGGTGAGGCTAAGACCGTTTACACACTGGGAACTTCACTGCCCCAATTCCCATGCAGGAGCACAAATGGGGGGCAGATGAGGTGCACCGGGCCAAATGCTCCCCCGTGTGGGTGCAGGAAGAGGTGGGGCAACCTGCCACAACTAAAACTGCAGCCTGCAGCCCAGCATGAAACCTCCTGTGCGTTAACCGTCTAAGAGAGTTCTGAGAGAACTGTAACTAGCTCAAGGTCACCCAACTGGCTGCATGTGGAGGAGCAGGGAATCAAACCTGTTTCTCCAGGTTACAGTCTGCTGCTCTTAACCACTACATCAAGTTGGCTCTCAGTAAAACTCAATTCTGTTTTATTTGCCTTGCTGTTCAATAGCTAATGCTGACTAGGGAATATTATGCCAATTTCACTACTGTCTATTGTGTTCGAAGGTGCTGATCAGACATAGGCCAATCAGATACTCAGCCTATGAAACAGCTGTAAAACCTGCAATATGAAAGTGCCAATTTGAGCATATCAGCAGCCATCAGAATCATTAGAGAGTATTTTAATTAATTTATTTAAATTTATAAACCATCCTCTTCATTGGAGTGGATGCAGGATGGTGAACAGCATCTTTAACCCGCTCCTAGGGGAGTAGATTAAATAATTCGGTAAGGGCCCCCAAGGTGGGCCCTGTCCGTGATGAGGAAGGGTGCCCATAGGCCCCTGCCCCTGGACTGACAATCGGAGGGCCCAATCGGCAGGTGCAAAGCGCCTGCCAATTGGGCCCTCCGATTGTCAGTCCGGCAGCAAGGGACCAATTGTGAGCCCCTTGCTGCCGGATTGCCTAATCGGGAGGCGCGAAGCCTCACGCCGCGCCCTCCTATGGACAGCTGCTGCGCCGCTGCCTCCAACATGCCTGCAGCCAGCCCACACGGCTGACACAGTGATGCGCTGCCCCCCCGCAGCCGCTCCCGCCGCTGCACCGCCGGCCTCTGCCCCACACGCCTACGGCGTTAAGCCTGTAGCGGGATGATTTACTAGTATAATAATAATGCAATTTGGTCATATTAAAATCATATACTAAAATCTAAACTCTGAACCCAGAAATACAGGCCAGAACTCTGGATTGGATGCATTACTGGAGGGAGGCCAATTTGGTCTTGGTAAATGTTTTATTGTTAAATGTTTTATTGCCCTTGATCATAGGCCTGGGTGTTTGGCAGTCCCTGCAGAACTCAGTAAGCTCTGACAGGACCCTGATGTTTTCTGGGAGCTCATTACACCAGGCAGGAGACAAAGAAGCCAGCCGAATTTCTTTGGAGCCAGGGTCCACTACCCTGTTAGCATTGGCAGATCATAAGGCTCTTCTGGGGACATATTGGAGAGGCAGTTTCTTAGGTACCCAGACAAACACCAAAGGCTATGGTTTTATTAAAATACTAGTAGAAAAGCCCATTTATAAAATTGGGCTTTTCCAGTGGACACGCAAAGTCGGCCCCTGCAGTCAGGGACGGCTGCACCTCGAGAAGGGAATGGCTGCTGCCAGGAGCAAAGGCCACCCCCACCCCTGCGGGCAACGTGGGTGCATGGCCCTGCTCGTGTAGGCGGAGCCCTGTCGCCGGGCAAGGCCCATTGCTCGGCGGCGAGGAGAAGGGCACGACGGTGGCCGGGCACACATGGTGTGCCCGGCACCACGGCCAATGTGGCCATGGCAGCATTGGCAAAAAACCAGGGCTGCCGCGGGGACACGGCAGGCCTGCTCGCATGTGGGCAGGCCCCTCCTCAGGCAAGTCAGCTTCCTGGGCGGAGGGAAAGAAGCAGGCGGCACCCCCCTCCCCGGGCGGCAACCCCTTCCCCGTCCAAGGTCCCTAGATGGCGAAGACGCGGTGGCCCTGCTCCTTTCCCGCTGGCAAAGACATACCTGAGGGGGAGCGCAGAGGCGAGGACAGCCGCCTCGCTGGATGGCCGACTCGCCAGAGTGCTTTGCCGAGGATGGGCTAAGTAGCCAATGGGGAGCCGCACAAAGTGCGGCTCCCCATTGGCCATTTGGCCTTTGAGTGCCACTGAGAGGGGCCAATCAGGAGCTGCTTCGCGGCTCCTGATTGGCCCCTCCGAGTTTTTATCACGGACCGCCCGCCCCTTTCTCCTCCCCTTTACCCCTTAGCCTTTTATTAATACCACTCTGCAGGAGCAGTTACAGATAGCACTTAAAATTGGGTGAGAACATGCTCGCATGAGAAGCTAATTGCATGGTTATGGAGGAGTATAATGGACCAACCTACCGAACTGTTGTGAACTGAACCTGTCATCAAAAATCTGGACCCCTGTTTAGGACTGGTGAATAGGACATGGGCTGAATTGGCAGGTGTTTGAGCACTGCTAATATTGGTTGCATCTAATCAGGAGTCCTGGATTTTGCAGAGGCTTAACTTCATGTACAAATGATGGGGAAATTCTAGTATGCAGAAATCAAAGAAGAAAAAAAATACTCTAAAGCTGCAGCAGGGCTAATTCAGATAAGATCCTGGTTGGATTACCTATCCATTCTATGCCTGTCTCTGGTTTGTAGGCATTTCTTTCTAAGGCAGTGCTTCTCAACCTTCCTAATGCCGCGACCCTTTGGACAATGATCCTCCAGGCCTTCCTGTCCTCTACCATTCCCTGGAGTCCACTTAAGTTTGCACCTACTGCTTCAGTGACTCCTTCCAGCCACTTCATTCTCTGTTGTCCCCCTAGGGCGGTGTCCCCTAGATGCACTTTTGTTGGCAGGGTGATGTCTCTGTTTTTTAGGATGCTGTCTAGATTTGCCATAGCTTTCCTCCCCAGGAGCAAGCGTCTTTTAATTTCTTTGCTGCAGTCCCCATCTGCAGTGATCTTGGAGCCCAGGAAAATAAAATCTGTCACTACCTCAATTTCTTCCCCATCTGTTTGCCAGGAGACCTTTTAATACAGTTCCTCATGTTGTGGTGACCCCCAACCATAAAATTATGCAAGTGTTCCTTCACAAAAATTAAACTGAAACTGACCAATGGCGTGAAGATCCATCGTTCATGATTGCAGATAAATATTTGTTTCAGTTCAGTTCTGCCTCTTGTCCCACTATGCCAATCTCACTCTTTTCCACTGCTCCAGACAGACGAATGCTCTATCTCGAACTACCCCGCAAGGCCGCCGTGTGGATGGCACCCCCTCCTCCCGGCCAAGCTACTTGCCCTGCCGCAACCCCTGTGAAATAAACGTTCAACCCCCAAAGGGGTCCTGACCCCCAGGTTGAGAACCACTGTTCTAAGGGGATGAAATGTATTACATGGTTCTTTTAACCCATTGGATTAAGAGGCTTCAATGTGGTATCTGCATTTGTTGCTCTTGTAGATCACATCTTCACATAAGAAGGAGGGCAGAGGGCACATTCTACCTCTACAGCAGGGATGGCACTATTTGGCTACCCTAGGGCCACTAAAACCTGCTGTTGATGATAGACAGGTATGGAAAGGTATTGTGAAATCAGTCAAAAGCAACCAAAGGAAAAAAGACTTCTTAAGGTGAATGTGGCATCAATGAAGTTGTGTAGGATCTGTTTTGTAACTTGTGAGCAAGGCTGTTTTGACTGCTTACAGTAAAGTAGTACTAGACTTTAATACATATTGACCCTGACCACACAGATAGGCAATAATAACTCATTAATAGAGCTTATATGACTACCTGACTAATAAAACATAACCTTAGAAGCACAAAGCACCAATTCCATGTTAACAGCAATGTTTGCACACTGACTAATAAAGGTGCCTGGATTTCCCCTTGTATTTAATAGGTCAAGATGCCAAAGCTGTCTACCCAGACATCATTTCTGTCATGTCCTGATTTGCCATTTCTGCTAAGGAGACACACAGAGAGCCAGGCATGGTAAGAATAAGAACTCTTGTATGCACACTTTCCCCCATTCTAATCTGTTTAAAACAAAGGGATTATGTTGTGTTTCACTGATTTCATTCTTGATATGGAAACTATGCAAAAGCAACTAAAGGACTCCTTTTTAATGTCTATTTCAATTTTTTTAAGTATACAACCAATGTAGTATGGAATAAGAGTACTACATACGTAATAACATTATAACACTAATGACATCATCTTCCTAATAATCAGTGGAACTGAAAGAGCCTTTTGGCACCGTAAAGACTAGGGATGGGCATGAACTGGAAACAAATGCAGTGAGGCTTGTTATGTGCCCTATTCATAAACTGTGAACCATCATGAATTTTTAGCTGCTAGTTTGTGACCTGGTAGAATGCTTTTCCTGGCATGCCAGATACCCCAACCTCACAAGGGATCTCTGGCTGACTCTCCTCTACCTGCCCTACAAGTTTGGTGATGATTGGATTCATGAGGCCCCATTTATGGCCCTCCCAAATGATGCCCCAGGAATGTGCTTTCTGGGGAAATGATAGCCTTTCCTGGGGGCGTCTTCTTTGAGGGGCCATAATTTGGACCCAGTAAATCTGCTCATCAACAAATTGGAGGGCAGGTAGAGGAGAATCAGCTAGAGGAAAATCAGCTAGAGGTGCTCTGTAAGTTTCGTGTCTATAGCTTGCACAGGCAGAGCCCCGCTTCTCTTATACCCGCTGAACATGTACCTATCGAAATTACTGCTAACAGGTGGCCATTTTGACAGGCACAAGTTCAGGTTTATAGAATGGATCCTGTGCCTGTGCAAGCTATATACCCCAAAGCTGGTGAGCATGTAGGGGAGCATTTACAGGAGGTCCACTGTGAGTATGGTGTCTCTAGCTTGCACAGGATCCATTCTCTACACTTCTGAATCTCCTGGATTTGTGCATGTCAAAATGACCAACGGTACTTCTGGTATCATGCTGTGGTCCTGATCTGAATGAGGAGCCTGGGTACTTGGAAAATAATCCCCCCACTACATTTGTTCATGGCAAAATCAGGTTGGAAGAACCCCAACACTCCACATTACAAATCATAATGTGTAATTCAGAAATAATTCCCCATTTGGAGGGGAAGAAAAAGGGCTCAAGGTGAGTGTTTTTGGATAAAGTCCAGGTAGGAGGAGAGGGTTCCCCTTCCCTCTCCTGCCTGTTCAGTATGCTTAGAAATGACCCCCTTTTCATATGAGCCTTGAGCCAAAATGGGTCTTGCTGCCACGCTTCTAAAATCCATCACCATTCATGCCCGGTTATCCAAAAGGATGGCCAAATGAAAGCATATAAGACATGGATAGGATTATAAAACATAACATTTTAATTTAATATTTTAATTGTAAAAATCTTTCAAAGCAATCACATGTAAAGGTGATACAAAATTGTCTCATCTATTCAGATCTCCTTTGTAATGTCATTTAAAAAGCATAAAATCTTAAGCAGCCAGAGCTAAACAGTACACTTAATCACATGAAAACTTGCATTCCCCAGCTTCACTTAGGTTGATCTTTCCAGTATAAAATACTGATATTAAATACAACCATTTTACGAAACTATATTTGGTCAAGATGTTACAGAACTTTGGTATTACAAAGTTAGTTCCACTTGAATTTCTTAAGATACTCAGGCTTTTGTCTCAAAAGCTGTGTTAATGATGTTACATTTGGTTAATATGTTGTGGTTGGAGGCACCAGGACAGAGGTAACTGGGCTGTATGGGTACCTTACCACTTTCTTTCAACTTTCTACCTTGTTCACAAATGCACACAGCTTTCTATGTGATAGTTTGCATATCTAATAAGAGAAGTGGTACACTTTCTGAGGCTGGCAAATCTAATTGCATCTGGTAGGATGTGATCACCTGCACGGATGAAAGTAAGTGATGAAAAAACTGCAGTTATGCCACATAGACTGTCAAAAGGGAAGACCGGTAAGAGATGCTCTATATGTACAGGAAGAAGTTTCTGTCAACATTCAAGAAAAGCCGATCATTTCCAGTCCTTAGGATCCCAAAGGGGATAATAGCTTGGATCCTACAATCTGTTTCTGCAATCATCCTCTGGGACTTCTAGTTAAAGGATCTCCCTTCACATGACCACCCTCACCCCAGGAGCAGAATTTCAGGAGGTTCAATGCATTTAAGTGGAGAAGTCGGACAGTCCACTGTGCAAGTTCTGCATGTGGATCTTGTAGGAGCCAAACCATCTAATTGTTCTTAAAATCTAGCTTATAACGTTGCTACTTTTCATGCTATATACTTGATGGATGGTTAATGCAGCTGTATATTAGGTTGGTAAAACAGCAGATAATAAAAAGGCATTCAGATCATAAAAGAAGAATTAATATCTTGGATCATAACAGCTTTCTTTTATTTATTTTTAACACCTTGCTTTTTTTTACCCCAGTGATAAAACCTAGAACTCTTAATGAATACCTGTTTTTATTAGGTTTATGAGACATCTAAAGAGTGCAAATGTGAAGACATATTCATAAACCCTCTGGAGGAGGATACTGTTTCACTTGTTCTGTTGATTCAGTATCACACATCCATCCATCCATCGATATATGACAGCAGTGGATGGTAACTGAACTGCAGCAGTATCTACTGGATTGCATAGCTGTCAGCAAAAAAGAAAAGAGGTGCCCTTTGGCTATTCTCTTTCTCATTTATCAAGCTCTCATTTCTCTTTCCTCTTCCACTTTATAGTTAATTATTATTAACAAGGTATCAGGGAAGACGTCAACATAATGCAAGAATGCCCCTTCATAAAAATACTACAATATTAAAGCTTTAAATATATAGAAAATTAAATACATGTATCTCCTCTGTTTAGAAAAATAGCTAAATCCTATTATGTTTGATATACCCTGTTCATAGTGTTTTATTCTTGCTTACACTCCTGCATTCAGTCACATCCTATACTTCGATATTTATTTCAAGTTACATAGTGACTTTTAAACTACATTAATGCAGCTTTGGGGTTAGCCATAGGGAAGTAGGAGGGGTGGGTGGGCTGCCCCCTTCCTCCTCCCCCCTCATTTTCCGAAGGCCACGCCAGGCAGGGAAGGTCATGGGGGAGAGTGCCTCCTCCCCATCCTCCACGTCTACCAAAGGACAGGCTGGACAGGTAAGGCTGTGGAGGAGTTGCCTCCTGTCCATCCCCCCCCCCCACATCTCCCAAGGGCCAAGCTGCGAGGGAAAGGTTGCTGGATCACCCCCCCCCCAGCCCCTCTGAGAAGGGTGGGAGCAAGCAGAGTGCAAGGCTATAGGGATGTGTTGTGAGCCCAGGTCCTGTTATTGAGGACTCCTCAGAGGAAAAGTCTACCAGGAGTTCCCAGCTTTACTCGAGCCCCAGCTGGATAAGAGCTTACCCCAGTCAGATGTTCAACAGGCACAGAGCTCTGACCAGTAGGAGGAATTGGACTTGTGCCAAACCAGGGCTTAGATTCCAAAGTTATTGCAGGAGCTCTTCATTCCTTTGTCCAGCTTCAAGCTGCAGCTCCCTGCCTTGTCAGCCCACCTAGCTCACCAATTAAGCAATGCCAACTATGTGCTGGAAGAGAGCTTCAGTCTAAAAGGCATCACATCATATTAGCAAGGCAGCTGTGAGTCATCACAGAGTGAGGACTGAGAGGCTGCTGACATCCTATATTAACTTGAGGCTGGGAAGGCCTGGATTGCAGAACTGTTCCTTCTGCTGATGCCCTTGGATGGAGTGAACAAACCCTTGCCTGAACAAACCTTTTTACACTGCGGGGAAAAGTTAAATTATAGCAGATGATGAAGAGAGGGCTGAACTGCTTAACTCCTATTTCTCCTGTCTTCTTTTGTGAGGGAAATAGTGCTCAATGTGGCAAAAACGTATCACAACAGGGAGGATGGGAATGGTGGTGTAAGATCATTGTGGGGGCAGTCCATAAACACCTAGTTTCTTTAAATGAAACAAAGTCTTCTGGGCCAGGTGAATTGCATCCAAGGGTACTAAAAGAACTTGAAGTTGTCATCTCTGAACCTCTGACCTTATTTTTGACACTTCTTGGAGAACAGGTGAGGTGCCAGATTAGAGGCAGGCAAATGTTGTCCCCATCTTCAAGAAAGGGAAAAATCATCAAACAGTCGGACCCTGAGCAGGTAGAACATAGAGCTGATACTCCCAGGGAGGGTCCAATAGGGTAGGGAGTAAGTTGTCTGCATGCAACTTCATCTTCATAGTGTTTAGTGATAGTGATATACACACACATACAGATCTGCCTATAAACACCCCTTTCATTGTGTTAGACATTTATTTTATCTACTTCATTGCTCAACTTCAGACCCTAAAAATGTCTACTTCAACTAACAGCAGCAATTTTAGGGTCTGAAGTTGAGCAAGGTCCTTTCCAACAACTGCCTCCTGAAATTCTGTAACTGAAGATGCCAGGGATTGGACATGAAAGCCATGCAGTGTTCTGTGATTGATGGCCCTCCCATAATTTATACACCTTTCACAATCTAGTATTTCATAAGGCAGAATTTGGTTTGCATTAGTCTCGCTGATTCACACACACACACACACACATTCCTACTTCTGGTTTTAAATGACAAACCATCTTATTTTTACAGATCTTATTTTATGTTTTCCTTGTTGCCTACATCTTAAGCTGACAAGCTTCCCCATTGTAAAGAATTATGTCCCAATAGCAATGGAAACATTAATCATAAGGGCAAAGCT
Source organism: Paroedura picta (assembly GCF_049243985.1). Taxonomy (NCBI): domain Eukaryota; kingdom Metazoa; phylum Chordata; class Lepidosauria; order Squamata; family Gekkonidae; genus Paroedura; species Paroedura picta. Next base: position 106,171,241 of record NC_135371.1, on the reverse strand, counting down.
AGGCACTGAATGAGACGCGCTCTGATGCTTCCCCATGTTGTTTTCTCCTCTTGCCACTAACACGTAGTAGAACACGAGTGATGTGATGTCATCCTGATTTGTGTTTCCCTGCATGTGCCAGCCAATGATGCAAGCAGAATTTCGATGGGAAAAGTACAACACAAGGAGATAATGATACACACTGTGTTATGGGAAGAAAACCAAACGTTACCCAGTGAGGTGGGAGTTCCATTTATCTTGCAATGTTAAATTCCACCCTAAAAAAATATTTCCTTTATGTTTAACTAATGTCACCAAATCCAGAACTGTTGATTTTAAATGGTCAACAAATTAGAATCAGAACAGGTAATAACCCTTACAAAACTACCTAAATAGCAGAAAATTATCCCGACTAAAACAACAACGAAAAGCACCGCAGGACCAGATAGTAAGTAAATGGTTGAGACAACTCAGCCCCCCTTTTCAGACTCCATCCCTAATGCAAACCCACACGTGCAGGAGGGGGGTCTTCAGCCAGTCTGGGTGCTGAACCTTGCCTCTCCAGCTTACCAGCCTGCACCCTCCAGTTCAGAAGTGCTAACATATCAAAGGATTGATCTGCTATCTCTCCCAGCTGGAAAGGATGCCAAGTTCTGGCAAAGGGCATCTTTTCCTCCTCTTCCTACCCATGGAGAGGCCTAGAAGTCTTTTCATCATTATTCTTGTAATGGCATCTCATGCCCCTCACCTCCCATCTTACCACATCAACTACAGAATAAGTATACTGCAGAGCCCAAAGACGTTCTTGTTGGACACCTTGCTGTTTCTATGGCTTTCCAGTTCTTTGTGGTGCTTTTCTGTAGTCACGCACTGAGGCAATATACAATAAAAACACCATGAATATATATTCCATTTAAGGTTCCCACACTTTTCTGACAGCAGCTGCCTTCCACCTTACAACCCATCCTATTAACAGCTTAAATGGTCCTCTCACCTGCTCTTCCTCCCAAGTCACTTGGCAGGCTGTTCTGCCTTCTCTTTTCTCTCCCCAGATCAAAATGGCAGTCCTGTAGTGAAAACTAGGAGTGGGATGGGCTAGAGAATTTGGATGCTGGCTATCCCACTTTTCTTCCCTCTTCTTAGGGCAAAATGGTTCTCAAACAGCATGTAATTGCAGTGGAGGGAGGAAGGAGTGTACATTGTCCAAATCACAACATTACTGTATGCTATGCTAAAGGTACGCAACATGACCCATGGAGAAAGCTGTTAGCGATGCTTTGAATGATCCTAGAATCAACGGACACATTAATAAATCAGAGGGTAGGCAGGACAGAGTCTCCAGGAAAAAACATATGTTCATTTACTTGTCATTTTTGCTTCCTGCTTATGATACTTTAAGTTAACAAACTGGTACATATGCATTTCAGACCACCTTGAGCTGAAATTGACCTAAAAGCAGTTCCTTTCAGGCACAAAACAGCCTGAAACTGTCCAAAATGGCAGGCGCCATATATTTAAATGGCCATATATTTAAATGGCCGAAACAGAGCCAGTTTGGTGTAGTGGTTAGGAGTGCAGACTTCTAATCTGGCATGCCGGGTTCGATTCTGCGCTCCCCCACATGCAACCAGCTGGGTGACCTTGGGCTCGCCACAGCACTGATAAAGCTGTTCTGACCGAGCAGTGATATCAAGGCTCTCTCAGCCTCACCCACCTCACAGGGTGTCTGTTGTGGGGAGAGGAATGGGAAGGCGACTGTAAGCCACTTTGAGCCTCCTTCGGGTAGGGAAAAGCGGCATATAAGAACCATCTCTTCTTCTTCTTCTTCTTCTTCCTTCTTCCTTCTTCCTCTTCTTCCGGGACGCCCAGAAAATGTTTCAGAGAGGGAAGCAGAGTCGCAAGGAACTACTCAATATCCTGCTTCTCTGTTTACTGCCCTTATCCTGGCTCCCTAGGCAAATAGAAGGGGAGAGGGAGGCAAAGACCAATGGCTGGGTTCCTCTAGGGAGCTTAGCCAGTCATTACAATGCATTTTGCAGAAGCATTGCAATATGGCTCTGCACTTAGCGACATGCTAAGCTTGTTGCTGGAAGGCAAAGCAAGGTGAGTGAGGGGGAAGGAGGCTGAGGAATTGGGGGAAGAACAGTTATGAGCCAATCACAGAAGGTGGCCCAGAGTGGTATAAAGGTAAGGGAGTCTTACCTGACTCTCTCCACTGCTGCCTCACTGACCAGCTGCTGTTCTGGTTGAGTTGATTCTGTGAATCTGACCGCCAGAGAGTGTGCTGGTTGGCTGGCTGGGACTGCTATGCTGGACCCTGGAGGATCATCATCATCATCGCTGGAGAAGACTCTGACTAATTTGCCTGAGAGGGACTGTCTTGCTCTTTGGGTTTCTGTGAGTGGGTTGTGGGGGGGGGGGTTCCTCTGGATTTTTCCCATTCTGTTCTTTTTTCCATTGGGATTTTTGGGGCGTATTGGAGTGACCGTTTAATCTATTTGGTTTTTCTTGTTGGTAGTTTAGTGGACTCTGGTTTTCTTGAGGGGGGGGCTGGGGATCTTGATTTTTTAACTGTGGCCCATCTTGCTGTTGCTTGGGGACTGTTGGTAAATCTGTGTTTCCTGCTGGTAGTTTGAAGGGCTCCAGTTTTCTCAGGGGGGGAGTCTTGAGGATCTGTTTTTTGAAGTTTGGTTGCAAGTTTGACATGTCTTGCTGTTGCTTGAGGACTGTTGTCCATGTCCTGTCACAGCTGTCCTCATAGAGCATCAGAGCTCTCTCAGCCCCACCAACCTCACAGTGTGTCTGTTGCATGGAGAGAAGGCAAATGTAAGCCACTTTGAGATTCCTTCAGGTAGAGCAAAAGCAGGGCCAGCTAGACCAGCTAGTCTTACTCTTAATGGTCCTTTGAAGGTGGGGGGGAGGCTGGAAGGGAGAGCCTGTGATGATGGAAGCATGGATTCAGTCATTAAGCCACCCAGAGCTCCTCCACTTGAAGAAAGGAAAATTGGTGCCCGCGCTGATCCTGCTGAGGAGGATGAAGGTGTCGATGTTACATGACCCCCCCCCCCCCCGCTTTCTGTGGCTTTCCTGGGGAAAAGAGGTTGTCTTTTTGCATATCCAGTTTTAGGGGCATCCAAAGAGGGTGCCCCCAGCTGGCCCCATTATATCCTATGAGACTTGCCTTCTCTCTTGTGCTGCAGATCCCTAGCATTTTGTCTCTGGAAGACTCTGGAAGGGGGATTGCCATTCCCTCTCTTACAAATGGAAATGCCATTTTGTCAGCAGAACTGCATGGCTGGATACAAGCCAATGTAACTAAAACAGAGATGATAGGACTGAAAATGGAAATTCTTCCAGCTGAGGACATTGCAAGCACAATTTAGACTCACTTTCACAGCTTATCCATCTTGTAAATTCAAGATTAAAATTAGCACAATGTAACTTACTAAAGTGCACACATCATTTAAGAAAATAAAACCAATGCTAGCATTTTACAGCACATTAGCTACACTTGAATGAACAGAAACTGCTATAAAAAGCATCTGAAAGAGTCAAATGGTAACTCAGAAGAAATGTTGAGTTTATTACTAAAAATGTCTGGATATTTATATCCATAATATCCTGCTGTTCATATAAAGACAGATTCAAAAAAATTCAACTTCTCTTACACCAGCAGGCAAAAAGACTCTGGCGAAAGAGCAATAGAAACCCGGCTTCTTCCATTTAATAGGTACATTTGCACAATAAAGGAAGCTGCCACACCAACTATGAATGTTGCACACATGCAGGGACCAAGGAGCTAAAGAGGAACTGACAACCACAATGTAATTCAGCACAGCCTCACTGGGACCCCGGGTTTTGGAGGGGGAATCCTTGCTACCCTCTAGAGCACATGACCAGCAGAGCTACCCTAAAAAGAGTCCCATCCTTCTAAGACCACCTGTGTTTAGGGTTGATGTTGCAGAAGTAAAGTTAGCGATTTTCAAAAAATAAATGACTAAAAGCTTCAATCGTTTTTCCTCTTCCTTCCCCACTTTGGGAACTGCATCTACAGTATTTCTTCATGCTATACACAGAGGTGACTAAGCAATTCTTTCTCTCCACCCCCCCCCCCCCACCAGACTGCTGCATATTTTATATGGATTATACAGCCAGAGATTTTAATTCTCCAGCACTTTCCCTGTAGTATGGTACTCTTTTAACTCAGAGATTTATTTCCCAAGTCAGGACCTGAATCCCACTCTACTACAATATGTGAAGAACCACAAGGAAAACATCCCCTGCCCCCAGCCCGCTTTCCTGAATCAGGCAAACAGTGTTTCCACTTGCTATCAGCCCTTCGACAGGGAAGCCCTGCTCTCTCAAGCACAGAATATTAGCCTGCAGAGGCCCCTGCTGGAATAACACAGTACTACTCTTCCAAACCATTCTCTTATCCAAGTACCAGAATGCTCCTGCGATTTACACAGCTCTCAAACACCCTGTGTAAATACTCATGCCTGCCTCCAACAAAAAGGGATTGAGCAAGGCAGCCGTCCCTCTCCGTTGGAAGAAGTGAATGTCTGAAAACATCGTTTGCAGAACTGCTGCCTGCCCTGCTGTTTAAGATGCTGTCCCTTGGCTAGGAAAACGGCAGCAGGCCCACCTTAAAGGCAAAGCTTCTGTCAAATTTTAGTAAGTGGAAGCCATGGAAGCAACTTAGGAGGGAGTTCAAATGAGACTTTAAAGAGTCTCAAAAGGGACTTTGTAAGCGCCACTTCCTCACAATATAACTGAAAATTATATTCCATTAAGATAAGACCAACAAGACAGTACAGAGAATGAAGATGTTTATGAAAACTGCTATTTCCAGTTTAGCTGTGACCTGGAGAGCGCAGGCTAGAAAGATCTCATCAGATTTTGGAAACTAAGCAGGGTTGACCATGGTGAATTTCTGGATGGGAGACCGCCAGAGAATAACTACAAAGAGGCAGGCAACCACCCCTGTATATCTCTGGCCTTGAAAACCCTACATTATCACCATAGGTTGGCTGTAACATAATGGCACTCCCCTCCCCAAAAAGTTTAAATAGAGTGGGTGCCATTAATGTACTCTTGTCTTCTTAATGAGGTGCTGTATTACAATGGTAATAAAGTTTTGAATCTGATTGGCCAGTTTTATGGGTTAGTTGCCATAAATTACTTTAGAACACTTTAAACAATTGGGGAGATTCAGTATGAAGTCCTATTTTAAAAAATTACTTCTTTTTTCCCAAGCTCTTGAGGGTTTGACTGACATTTTACAAGCTTATCTAAACCAGCTAAAATAAATGAAAGCTAAAACAATACACCCATTACCAAAGGTGGGAGGGGGCAGTGTGGCTTATGGTCCATCTTGTCAGATCTCAAGCTGAGCAGGGTCACTACTTGGAGGGGATACTATCAAGGAAGGCTCTGTAGAAGAAGGCAACAGCAAACCACCTCTACTTCTACTTGCCTTGAAAGACCCTTGCTGGAATTGGCATAAATTGGCTGTGACTAGGTGTCACCTTACACGCAGTGCAATAGCTGTCCTAGGTATAACAGGCTAGATGTAGAGTTGTACTGGCAGACATCTTTCCTGCCTCTCCCTGTATTCTGGAATCCAAAGAGCTACCTCAGGAACCGCATCAGATGCAATGAAGGGATAGGAAATCCACCAAAACGATGCTACCCTTCTGGGCCAGGGGATGTGCCTTTCCCTTGTCCAGGGGCAGAGATGTGGGGTGGGAAATGTTCCATTTGGAACATGAATTTAATCTTGAAATTATTAACAGCAAACGGATGCTACTGTAAACATAATATTAAGCAGTATCAGCAGTTTCAACATTGTAATAAATGTTTCTTGGGTGATTGGCTCTAGACATTTTATGTGGAGAGAGTATTGTGCATGTTGAATTGATTTGTAAACTGGGGATGAGGGAATGAAACCATGAATACATATAACAATCTTAATAAAAATAAAACTATGACTTCCTCTGAGCAGCTAAGCAGATCAGATAAAACTACAGCCCAAGCGCTCCTTTATCCGTCTCCTCTCACATGGCAAAACAGACATGGTGATCACCAATCTGGTATGGAGCTGGCAAGACATGCAAGTGATGAGGGGCTCCAGCGACCTTCATGGGTGACAGAGTCCAACATGCCTACATAAGAAATTATGATCCCATTTTTAAAATCCTATGTTTTAAAGAATTCCACACTGCAGGGAAACCTGCTGTGAAATTAAATATCATGATCTAACAGGAATTTTACCATGGCTGATACCTATGAATTTGCAGTGCTTACAAATGAGCCTGTAAAGGAAACATTATCCTCATAATTAACTACCACGATAATGATGTTGCTACAGCACATATTTGCATGTGCTAGGAAAGCAAATAATGACATGTAGCAGAGCTGCTTCATCCTTCCTCTGTAAGTGCTAGAGAACATTTTAAAATAGAATAGTTAGACATATTATGCAAAATAATGTTTTGTCAAAAATATATATTTACAACTGATCATTTTTTAAAAACCCGTTTAAATAGCCCTTTCACCATTAACAGTTTACAGAATGAAGCGACAGACTTGAAATTATCTGAAAAGGTTTTTGCTTTGGTCTCATCTATTTGCATTTTACACAGCCTATGGAAACATGAATACACCCTTAAGATCATGTTTCTGCAAAGACATTTGAGCAATGCACAAGAAGTTCTATGAAATGCTTAATCACCTGGATCTTATTAAATGAGGCTGTAACAAAGACAGCTGCTGGAAGGACATCTATTCCCTGCCACCTGAGCAATGGGAAATGCCTTAATTTGCCACCCTGTAATCCGCTTTGATGACCCTGTAGCCACCATCCACTGGTCTTCTGAACAGAAGGGTCAGTGCTTTGGTTTTCAAAGACATTTTCAAGAACTTAAATAACTATCCAGCTTGCTTCATACGTTATAAAGAACACTGATTTAAAATGCCAGTTATAAAACTGCTAAAATTTGGCATTTTAATTTATTTAGTAAAGGCACTTCTGAATAACTTTTAAAGCACTGGCATCAAGAAGTCAAACCCAGCAAAATGTCAACTGTCAATTCTCAGTAAGGGTGGAAGTCCGAAGAAAGCCAATTGCTCTGCTTGCTAAGAATCGTGGAGAAGGATCAAATAAATATGATGACATTTGCTGTTTCAGGGCAAAGCACCATCTAGAAGGATGGAGCTGTATATTCAAGCCCAAGTCTGAGTTGTGATGGGAGATGAAAAAATCAGGAACATGGAAAACATCAAAAGGAGAAAGAGGCGCATCTATCTTATTTGAATATCTGTCCTGAAAGTTTGTCATTAACAGGGTGTGCATGCTGCCAGTCATTAACCATCACTACATTCTATGCCCTATCCAACACCGCAGGTATTAACAAATGTGTTTTGACGTTTTACATCTTGTACATCTTGTACAGTGAATGACATACAAAGAATAACATCTGTGTGAGGGTATGCACAGCATTCTCACATATGCCTTTTCCTGAATTTGGCAACTATTCAGCATGGACTACGCTTCAGAGTCATAACACCCATTTTGTTCATAGGCAGACAATGCATATTCCACAGCTTGGTGCACAGTGTGAAAGAGGAGATTTTTCTCTCCCTTTTTAACATACTTCCCTCGGTTTAGAGAATCCCTTACAGAAGGACTGCACTGAGCCAGCAGCACCCGGATGCCTATTTCCCCATAATCTTTCTGAACCTCTTTGAGTGTGAGGATCCCAGCTGTATCCAAGAACTGCACTGCACAGCAGTCGATCACGATAGTATGGAACTCCAGTGGCTGAGTGACAAGCTGCACTGAGATCGTTGCCTGGTTTCCATTAGAATTGGCCTTTTCCTCACGAAACTTTTGCTTTTCTGCCTTTCTCTTTGCTGCCAACACCAACAAAGGGTTGGCTCCAGTCAGCTTGTATAGCATGGATTTGAAGGTTTCTTTATTAGCATAGTAGAGAGGTGCTTCAAAACGAAAAATTCTGATGCTTGGCATTGTCTGAAGATCCCTGTATGCAAGAAGGGGTTCGTATATTTCAGATTCCGGCACACAGCCCAATAGTTGTCCTTCTGGTTTCTGGGTCCGCACAATGACACACAGCAAAGAGAAGCTGACCCCAATCAGAAGCCCAAGTTCAGTACTTATCAGAGCTGAAGACAACATAGTGACTACCCAAATCACGGTGTCTACTTTGCTTAACCGCCACATTTTGGGCAGGTCACTGAATTTCCGCAAGGCTCCTCTGAGATTGACAATGGTTATAACACCTAGGACACACTTCTGGAGGGAGTAGAACAGGGGAGCTATCACAAGAAGGACCAGCAGGATGACTAAGGCAGACACCACCCCAGAGACCTGAGTCTTACAGCCTGTTGACTCTTTGACAAGCGTCTTGGCAAGAGCAGCACTGGCTGTGAAAGAATGGAAAAAAGAGGGAATTATGTTGCAGAAACCGATGGCATACATTTCCTGGTTGGCTTTAACAGTGTAGCCATGCTTCTTGGCAAACATCTCGGAGAGAGATACAGTAGTGGCAAAGCCAATAATGGCTATGGCCAATGCATCCACAGCCACACTGGGAATCATTGCCCAGTCTGGTGGCTGTGGTGGCAAAAAGCCAGTTGGAATGTGCCCAGCTACACTGGAACCATACTTCTCTTGCAGTTTGCCAAAGTGAGAGGCTAGTGTAGCTACCACAACCACCACCAGCTCAGTAGGCAAGGGTGCCTTGAGTTTGGTTTTGAACCGCTCGTTCACCTCTTTTGTTGGAATGAGAACAAGGAGGCATAAGCAGCTAGTGCAGAGATCACAGAGGTTGGTCTTGTGGATGTTTCTGAATATGTTTATCCAAGTGGTTATCAGAGAGCCAATGCCATTGCTCCGAGGAATGTCTAGGCCCAAGAGATATTTGGCTTGGGAAGTGAGGACTGTGAAGGAAGCTCCTGTAACAAATCCACTGAGCAAGGAATCCGAGAGGTAAACAGAAACAAAGCCCACCTGGAAGAAGCCCATGGCAACCTGAAAATAATAAGAAATATACAAGATCAGTTTGCACCCTGGGTCTGAAGACAAGGACTAACACAGGTATCCAAACTGCTTGGGCACAACTGCACTTGAAGAGTCAAGCTGCACCTTCAGGTCATAATAATGAGTTGAAAGGTCTTGAATTTTTTCAAATGTGTGTCAGGCCTGGGGACCAATTAACCAGTCAGGTGACATAGTTCTGAATCTGTGGTTTGGCAGGGTGAAGGCAGAGTGCAAAGCAAACAGTGAGTCTGGATTGCCACCCCCTTGTACACACCCACAGATGGCTTGGAAGGAAGGAAGCAAGAAGATCTGTGGTGCAATAGGCTCAAATGGCTGGAAAAGACATTCACAAAATCACTAAACATTAAAGGTAAAGGTAAAGGTATCCCCTGTGCAAGCACCGAGTCATGTCTGACCCTTGGGGTGACGCCCTCCAGCGTTTTCATGGCAGACTCAATATGGGGTGGTTTGCCAGTGCCTTCCCCAGTCATTACCGTTTACCCCCCAGCAAGCTGGGTACTCATTTTACCGACCTCGGAAGGATGGAAGGCTGAGTCAACCTTGAGCCGGCTGCTGGGATCGAACTCCCAGCCTCATGGGCAAAGCTTTCAGACGGCTGCCTTACCACTCTGCGCCACAAGAGGCTCTTCACTAAACATTACCAATACATTATTAATTCCCCCTTCTACAACAGGAGATTCCCCCCCCCCCATTTGACCACCCTCTTACAAAAAGTCAGATCCACGCCACCCTCACCAAATTCTGCAATTACTTCAATAACTTCCTTCCTACCTGAGGAGGTAATGGTGTTTCAGTTCCAATAATCTCTGTGGTGCAAGACAATGATATATTATTGTCTGGAAAAAGTTATGGGGGAAAACAAAGATCAAGGCTAAACACCAAATTTATCTGGAGGCACTGGGTATGAGTAGTACATCATTGACCTCCTTCTTCACCCCTCCTGTAGTAAGGGATGGGTGGGATTTTTTCCCCACTATGTTGGAATTTTTTCCTCTTTTAATGTGGGTTTTATAAGACTTTGTAACCCGCCACAAGCCGATTGGGAACTGGCAGGGAATAAATCGAAATATAATAATAATGATGATGATGATGATGATAATAATAATAATAATAAATCTGATCAATAAGGATTCTGGATCTCAGTGAACCAAAAGAAAATGCATAATGCTGTACTGGTCAGGTACATTTGACAGAAAGACAAGTAGACCCAAAGCTACTCTTTGAACTATCCCCTCATACCTGATAAATTCCAGCAACGAAAGTCACAGTGGCACCAACGGTAATGGCATAGCAGCTTCTATCACATAGTACTTGTGATGTCTGGTTCATAAGCCCCAGGGTGCTGTTATCTACATAAACACTCATATCAGAATGATAACTGCTAGGAACACTGGGCTCCATTTCAAATCCAGCTCTGTGCAGTTCACGATCTACCACTTCTCCTATCATCAGGCAGAGTATACCAAAAATGCCGACAGATATGTGACGGGATGTTCCAAACAGGAAATAAATGATGCTTGCAAAAAAGGCTGTGTACAGACCATAGATAGGTTCCTGGCCGGCCAGTAGGGAATAAGCAATGGACTGTGGAACCAGCAAGATCCCCACAATTAGACCAGACATAAGATCGCCCAAGATATTCGCTTTCAGATTGTACTTGGGGAGCCATTCTAGCACAGGGAGGAAACTGGTGATCTGGTCTTTGGCTCTAGCTGGAGTGCAGCTGCAGGCTTTCCTCACTTTCTTCATCAAATATGCCTTGACATTGGTGTGTCTTTGTACGGGTTCCAGGGAGATTCTGGGACGACACTTGGGTTTGTCATCATTTATCTCTGCCAACTCAAATGTGGAGTGGACATGGTTGATTTCTGCTTCTGCCGCCATCCTCAAGGCTCACTAGGATGGGGGTGGAGTGGGGAACAAACAAGAAGAAAAAATTGTTCTGTCAGCTTACAGATTTCAGGCTTATCAAAGCAAAATCCACAGAAACCTTGCCTCTGAAAAAGGATTGATAAAGTTTACTGTCTGTGGCCAAAGGCTGTTACAATCTGACAATATAACGTAATTACAAATATCAGCATTAAAACAAAAAACAAAAAGTATTAATCAAATAAATCTTTGAATGCTATTCTAGCCCATATTATCTTGGCTACTAAAGCAATGAGTGACACTCTAAAGGAGACAAATGAATCAGTATCTGAAAGAAGAAAAAGCAAATATAAACCCCATTAACAGCACTGTGAGAAATTTTGTTCTGGGCTTTCAGATTACTAAATCCTTGCATGTGGTCTATGTAGGCTTGACAACTGCCTTTGACTCTGTTGATAGAGAACATCTTTGGATGAAGTTGACAGGCACAAACATATAGAAATGTTTACTGTTTCTCCTAAAGGAACTTCATACCAACATCTCTGCAAAAATTAGGGTTCTTTAACAGAGGAAATCCCAAATTCTAGAGAGGTAAAACAGTGGTATGTGTTGGCCACCCTGCTTACATCTTTAAAAAAATGTTATTGAAGCTCAAAGAAACATATAAAACATACAAGATATACAGAACAATTAGAGTACAAAAATGTACAAAGAAAGAAGAAAGACTTCCTACTGCTTTCACAGTATATTGAAAAGAGGTATTTTGTTCCCGCTCAAAAAAGCATAACAAAATGAGCAGTTTATAAATCTTACAATATTATTCAGATAATCCAACAAAAGAAGCGTAAATTTTAGCACTTTAGCAAAATTTAGCACAATTGCTGAAACCAACAATTAACTCTGGCATCTTGTATTGCTTATTTATATATTTTGTCTAGGAGTCTCAATCCAGAGGGACTCCTCATCTTAAGGGCACTCGTCGAAACTTCACGGGCCGCCCACCGGCTGGCCTCCGATCCGTCCCCGCTGCGCCGCAAAACTCCAACGCCCCGCTAGCACCCACTGTCTTAATATTACAGCGAGCTCTACTTCTAGTATAAGAATAAAGAAATAACAGAAGACTGAAGACTCCACAGAAGTCTATTTTGGATATTTTATTTGCCACCTTGGTATCCCAGTGCCTCAGTACTTGTTTTGTGTTGTGTAATGCAGTGGGCATGGTTTGGTGTGGGTTTAGTGCCTTACTTGGAAGCAGGCAACCCTACGAGTAGGTCTCTCTGTGCATAGCAGTCTTCACCCTAGTCAGGTTCAAGCAAACCTAGGAAGTGTGGGGTTCCAGAACATGAACCTACACCAATCTGTCAACTTTACCTCTTCTCTGTCATGTTTTCTTGACCTGAAATAAGTCAGCGGGTGCTAGGTGGCTGTGGGGGCATTACACACTTTTGAAGCCCCACTTCCAAACTTCAAGGAATATGTTCAGATGAGAGACAGCCAACCTCTAGGTAGGGCTTGGAGATCTCCTGGAATTGCTGCTCATCTCCAGACTATAAAGATCAGCTCCCCAGGCACAAAATGGCTGCTTTGGAGGGGTGGCTGTGTAGCATTGTACCCCACTGAGGTGTAGGGATGCCAGCCTGTAGGTGGGGTCTGAGGATCCACTGTAAGTACAGCTCATTTCCAGGCAGTTAGGCCGAAGGGAAAGCTCTCTCCCCTCACATGCATCCCTTCAAAAGAAGTGCACATTGGCTAGCACAGTCTGTTGCTTGGCTGGTGATGTTTGCCCTTCTGAAGCCTCAGACCTTCTGCTGGCAACTGCAATCCCTGTTGTTGTCTGCAAGGCCAAGTCACTGCCTAATAAAAAGTGGATCACCTAGTTCCCCCCAAAGTTTTACTGTCTACTTTCCTGTAAAACTCCACATGAAATTCTGGGCCACTTTGATTTTGTAGGACCTTCCTGGCAAATAGTGATTTTTATTTACCAGAATAAGCTTGAGAAAAGTCACTTCAGTTCCTCTGTCTCTCCAGCCATTTACTTGTTCACCATTTACAGTTTCAGGCTGTAAATATTCTTTATCTAGATCTTCCTGCACTTTTCAGACTCGCAGGACCCATGCTGGTCTGTCTGTCTGCGCCCCAAAACACAAACAGTTGTTGGTAAGGGCTGGGCGAAGCTCATAGCCCATGAGGGACACAACTGCACCACTCTACCCCAACCTCAGCCTGCAAATCATTACCATTGTCTCTACTATCGCTGCTCATCTCTATATTCTAATGATCAGCTCTGCGGACAAAAATGGCTGCTTTGGAGGGTGGACTCTGAAGCATTGTGCCATTTTAAGGCCATCCTCCAAACCTCCAGGAATATTTCCAACCTAGGGGTAACCAACCTCCAAGTGGGGCCTGAAGATATCCTGGAATTACAGCTCATTTCAAGAGTATAAAGATCAGCTCCCCAGGCAGAAATGCCTGCTTTGGAAGGTGAACAGGGTTGTTGTACAGAAGAAACATTTAAGACCTCCTACACAGGTTGTTGTGGAGATGAAACACTTGAGACTTACTGCACAGGGTTGTTGTGCAGATGAAACAGGAGGCAAAAGAATCCCTGTAATAGCATCCAATTTCATCTGCATAACAACCCTGCAAGGTAGGCCTCATGTGTTCAAAGAGCTATGGAGAAGAATCATAGAATCATAGAGTCGGAAGGGGCCATACGGGCCATCTAGTCCAACCCCCTGCTCAACGCAGGATCAGCCCGAAGCATCCAAGAAAAGTGTGTATCCAACCTTTGCTTGAAGACTGCCAGTGAGGGGGAGCTCACCATCTCCTTAGGCAGCCTATTCCACTGCTGAACTACTCTGACTGTGAAAAAATTTTTCCTGATATCTAGCCTATATCGTTGTACTTGTAGTTTAAACCCATTACTGCGTGTCCTCTCCTCTGCAGCCAACAGAAACAGCATCCTGCCCTCCTCCAAGTGACAACCTTTCAAATACTTAAAGAGACATGCATGGCTGGGCTGCATTTTCCTTCCAGCAGCGAGGCTGGCCACAGCAGTACTTTAAGTGAGAAGGGGCTTTTCTGAGGCCTCCCTGTCATCCAACTGTTAGGCAGAAGGGGAAAGCTTTCCCCCCTCAAAAGGAAAGCACATCCATGCCCTCAGTCTCCCCTGTGTTGCTCTCAGAAACACCTCCCTCTCCTCAATCAGGGGCTGTTAGAGGCTTCCTTTACAGCAGACTGGAAAGAAAAGGGGGTGTGGAATCCTGAGCAAGAGCAGCAATTGACCCTGGGGGGAGGGAGATTCCATCAATAGTCTTTGGAGCCTTCGGCATGTCATAGGAAATATGAATCACTTTTTATGTATACGATACCAAAAAAAATAGGCTTCCATCTTCATCTGTATCATCTGACCCAGTATTTTTCGAATCTCATGAATTGCTCTCTAATTTTTTTATACCTTTTTATAACTCCACCACAGATCGGGAAAACGTCCTCTTAAAATTTCCAACACTTATTTTCTTTTTTCTTTAAAATTTGTAATGGGGTCATATACCAGCGGTAGTGCATTTTATGTAAGTTTTCTTTGAAGACATAACTTGCTGAAAATTTCACTCCTTTCTTCCACACATATTGCCAGTCTGATAATTGGATTATTTTGACCCACATCATCATAAAGTCTTTGATCTCACCCTTTTCCATTTGTAAAGTTAAACATTGTTTGTTGACTTTACTAATTAGATGCTCTTTATCTTAAAATAATAAAGTTATTAGTGTAAAAGGTTTTTCTTCAAATCCATATTCAGACTTATCTTTTATAAATCTATCCCTTTTTTTGGATATCACCACCCATCTATATTTCCACTTCTTTTAAACTTTCTAATAATTTCAGCTTATAATCTATTTTACCATCTCTAATTGTTTTTATTAACAATTTCTTTGTAAATAAACCACCATACATAAGCTCCTGATGGGCTCTTGAATAATGCTTCATGTGGGGACAGCCAGAGTGGGACCTTGTCTAGAAATTTCCTTCTGTATTTAAGCCAAACTTTACTAACAGCAAATCTTATGTCATGATATCTAAATTTTAGGTTAAACCTTTCCTTTCCGTACCACAGAAAGGCATGCTAAATGAAAGTTAGTCCCTCTCCTTCTAACTGTAATAATCTTTGATTTTCTAATAGTAACCTCTTTTATCCAAGTCATCACAATTGTCTCAAATTGTATCTTCTAGTTTGCACTTGTAAACCACCTCTATCATAGCAATCACGTAACATTCTCATCTTTACTCTGGCTCTTCTCCCTTGCCAAATGAAATCAGCTAAGTCCTTCTACCTAATGTTTAAAGCAGGGGTAGTCAACCTGTGGTGCTCCAGATGTCCATGGACTACAATTCCCATGAGCCCCTGCCAGCGTTTGATGGTTTAAAGCAGTGGTCCCCAACCTTTTTATCCCTTTTAAGTACAGGGGCTATTTGAGCCTAATTCTTTTCTTGCAAAGTAGAGTTGAAATATGCTGAGAAAGAATGGAACACGCTGAGATAAGTTTATAACTCTTGCCTGCAGGAGGAGGGTAGCCTGAAGCCGAGTTAATTTTTCTCACTTTTACTCTCTCACTCCTTGGCAAATGTATTTCTTTTTCTAGCTTTGCAATTGCATTCTTATTTGGATTTTGGCTGCAAACACTTCCCGTCCCCCTTGTATAATGCTGACATTGAAGAGTTCTTATTTGCTTTGGTCAGTCTCTGTAAGCCAGAAGTGGGGTTGCCATTGGTAAAGAGCCAAATGCTCCTGTCCCAGGAATCTCCTGTCCCAGGAATCACCATTCATGAATGGGTATTTAACTGTGATGCCATAAACAATAGAACAATAATAAATCTCACTAAATTTCTCCTTGGTATAGGAAAATTAAAACAGATTTTGATTGTTCATCATATTTAAGAAACATCAGTAACCTTAAGCTTAGAAAGGCTTTTACGACCCTACATTTTCAGACTATGCCGAAAGCCTATTTAAAAGGTACATATGCTCAGGTGCTGGTTGAAACAACAACCTACATTTGTGGAGAACCAGCTGTAGAAGATGTAATTCATTACGTACTCCACTGCCCCCTTTATTCAGAGCCGAGATTCACATTTCTGGAAAAGCTTCTTGTTATGTATGAAGGGTACAGAGAGCCAGAGGTATTGTACTTGCTATTGTCAGATTTGGACTCTTGTATAACTCATAGTGTAGTTTTTTTCACCTTAGCTGCAATGGAAATTAGGAATAGATTTGCAAGACTTGATTTTATTTGATTTGGTTAAATTTTGTGTACTGGATTATGAAAGTGATTTTATATTATATATTATAAACACTTAGTTGTTGAGATGATCAGTCACTTGTTTGTATATTTCCAGTGGCATTTGGCTACATGCAATAAATTTATTTATTTTATTATATTTATATACTCCCCTCTCTTTTGGCTCAAGGCGGTTTACATTAGAACTCTCATAAATGATATATACAGTAAGTGATTGACTGATACTGGCAAATGTTCCCCAAAATTTTCTTTTACCATATATATTTTAACTATCATTTTAGACCTATTCTTATTTAACATTAATCCTGATGTCATCCCAAATTTATTTAATTTCAACATTAAATTGTGTATGTTTTTGTCCAGATCACCTCAAATCATCGATAGGTCATCTGCATATGCTTTTAAATTCATTTTTTATCTGCAACCCTTTAATCATCACATCATTTCTGATCTCCCTTCAAAATTCATATGAAATTGGTCTAAAATCACTCACATTTAAGAGAGTTTGTTTCTGATTTGGGAATTAGCATAATATTGGCCTCCCTCCAGGAATCTAGCAAACCCATATTTTTTATTTCATTCAGGGTTTTACATAAGGGATCAAGTAGTTTGTCGGAAAAACACGTATAAAATAAGCTAGTCGACCCAGCTAAACCCAGTCAAGGCCATATGCAGGATGGGCCCAGTTTGTCTCTTCCTCTCTAGGCTCTCAGAAAATATCAATGCAGTGACAATATGGTTATACAGTGACAATATGGTTCTCTACCCCTAGCTCTTAAAACTTCATTCCTCCACTAATTGTCAAATCAAGTATACCAGGGATGGGAAACTGACAGACAAGATTTCCAACAACAAAGCAGGGCTGCCTTCTTGGGCCCATCCTTTTCAATCTTTTTCTGCATGACTTAACCCCCACTTTGCTTTCAATAGATGGCCATGCCCTGCCAGTTGCCTCTAAGAGTACCTATACTCCTTTATGCTGACAACACAGATATTCTCTACCATACCTGTACAGGACTAAAAAGACTACAAAAGATGGTGTACAAATATTGAATGCTGAATAAGTTAGAACTCAATTCCAATAAACCTAAGATCACACATAGTCTTTGAAAAAGCGCAGAAAATGCACAGACGTCCAGTAGACTGTGGAGGCATTGGGGTTCTCCCAGTTAGTTACTGGACCCACTCATCAGGCCAGCCACTCACTTGATTTTGTCTTCAGTGCTGGGGTAAAGGCGGATCTGATGGCAACTGATCCCATTCCATGGTCAGACGACTACGCCCTGAAGGCCCGGCTCAAGATACCACACCCTCCTGTGTGGGCGGCAGGCGTATTTTAGCCTGCCTGCGGAGACTTATGGATCCAATTAAATTCCTGAATGCTCTGCAGTAGCGGTCTCCAACCTTTTTAAGGTTGAGGACTTCCTCCGGGGGTGGCGAAGAGCCGGCGGCCTGGGCGCCGTGCATGCCGGCAGCCGCGCCTGCCTCTTCCCCCCACCCCCCAGCTCTCACAGCTGAAAACTAGCCGGGCCGCGAGTAAAGCAGCCGCTTTGTTGGGGGGGGGAGAGGCAGGCGTGGCAGCCTCTCTGTGGGGGGGGAGAGGCAGGCGTGGCAGCCTGTCACCGAGGCCTTCGCGGCCTGGTAGAGGGCCACAGACTGGGGGTTGACAACTCCCGCTCTGCAGAACCCAATGACTCCCGGTGACTCACTGGTAGTGTTAGTGGAAGACTGGCAGTCCTGCATGACTGCCTCTATTGACAAGATCACTCCCAGGTGCCCTCTCTGCCTTCACCTCAAACTGGTTCTCTGGTATACTAGGGAGTTAAGGGAGAGGAAGAAGGAAGTGAGATGGCTACAGCGAGTGTGGAAGAAGTCTTGTGACAAAGCAACAAGAACATCTTATTGCATGCTTATGAGGGTGTATAAGATGGTGGTTAGGGTGGCTAAACATGAGTTTTATGCTAGCCCTAGAGCATCCATGAGCTCTCACCCAGCCCAGTCTATGTAGTTTGATCCTTGACTGCCCTTGGCCACCCGGACTTCCTCTCAGTTACATTCACCAGATGTTTGGAAGCCATTGCTGGATGGTTAGAGCAGAGTCGCCTGAAACTCGCCCCTCAAAGACAGAGATCCTGTGGCTAAGCAGAAAGGTGGCAGGAAAAGATGGGAGTTTGCCCATCTTACCTGGGGTACAGCTTGATATTTCATCCTCAGCGAAGAACTTGGCTGTGATTCTGGATGCCTTTCTGTCTATGGAAGCCCCAGTCCCAGGACTAGCCTGCACAGCGTTTTTCCATCTGCACCAGGCGAGGCTACTAGCACCCTACCTGCCTCCAGACTGCTTGGATACTGTGGTCCATGCAACAGTCACGTCTAGATTGGACTTCTGTAACTCGCTCTACTCTGGCTTACCCTTGTCCTAGACCCGGAAACTCCAGCTGGTAGAGAATGCAGCTGCCAGGGTCCTCACAAAAATACCTCGGAGGACTAATATTCACCAGGTGCTAAAGCAGCTGCATTGGTTACCAGTTCTTGCCTGGATCAAGTTCAAGGTTTTGGTTTTAACCTTCAAGGACATCCGCAGCTTGGTCCCTGCCTATCTGAGGGACGACTTTTCTGCTTATGTCCTTTGCAGAGCATGTTGCTATGCAGGCGCAAATCTCTTGGAGGTCCCCAGCCCTAAGGAAGTGTGCCTGGCCTTGACCAGGGCCAGGACCTTTTTGGTCCTGGCCCCAACCTGGTAGAACGAAATCCCAAGAGAGCTGCGGGCCTAGACGAGGCTGTCAGTTCCACAGGGCCTGCAAAACAGCTATTTCACCAGGTCTTTGGTTGGAGCCAGTGTCAGCACTAGGAACAGCATGGCCCCTCCTGAGGATCAGTTGTATTACATCTACACCCCCCAACTCAATGGAGGGGGGGGGGATTTTTAGGCTGCCAATCTTTTGTGTTTGTAGGGGGCTTTCTGCTCCCAAGTCCCCATGAAGCCCAGAAAACAATTTTCAGGCCCCCACAGGTGAGAGTTCTAGGTCTTTGGCACCCAAGCCCCCACGAAGCCCAGAAAACAATCCACAAGCCTGAACAGGTGAGAGATCTACTGCTTCCAAGGGAACAAAGAAAAGGGTAATGGTAACTGGGGATTCCCTGCTGAGAGCCGTAGAGGCCCAAGTGAGTAGACCAGACTTGTTGTCTTAAGAGATCTGCTGCCTACCTGGTGTGTGCATCAAGGATGTCACAGAATGGCTGGACAGGCTCATCAAGCCCACTCCTTCCTTCTCATCCATGTACGAACAAATGATACTACCTGGCACGGCATGGAACACATTAAGAAAGATTTTGTGGATCTGGGAGGAAAGGTAAAGGATCTGGGAGCACAGATTGTGTTTTCCTCAGTTCTTCCTGTAAGTAGCCATGACTTAGGAAGAGAGAGGAAAATAATTCAAATAAATGACTGGCTATGACACTGGTGTCATCAGAAAAGGTTTGGATTTCTCCTCAGTCTTATCTTGTGAGGGAAATGGTGTTCTATGTGGCAAAAACATATCACAACAGGGGGAGATGGGAATGGTGGCCTAGGATCACCGTGGGGAACTCTATAAACACCTAGTTTCTTTAAATGAAACAAACTCTTCTGGTCCACATGAATTGCATCCAAGAGGACTAAAAGAACTTGCAGATGTCATCTCTGAACCTCTGTCCATTATTTTTGACACATCTTGGGGAACAGTTGAGGTGCCAGAGGATTGGAGGTGGGCAAATGTTGTCCCCATCTTCAAGAAAGGGAAAAACAGAGAGCCGTGGAACAGAGAGCCGTGATTTCTAAGATTCAGCATGAGTTTCACAAGAACAAGTCATGTCAGACCAACTTTATCCCTTTTTCGAGAATGTGACTACCTTGCTGGATCAGACGAATGCTGTGGACATAGTTTATCTGGATTTCAGTAAAGCTTTTGATAAGGTTCCACGTGATATTCTTGTTCACAAGTTGTTTAAATGTGGTGTGGATCCTAATTCTGTCAGGTGGATCAATAACTGGTTGACTGATCGTACCCAAAGGATAGTTAATGGTTCAGCCTCCTCTTGGAGAAGAGTGACAAGTGGAGTGCCCCAGTGATCTGTCCTGGGGCCTATGTTGTTCAACATATTATAAATGATTTGTATGAGGGATTAGAGGGGGTACTTATTAAATTTTCAGACAATACTAAACTGGGAGGGGTAGCAAACACAACAGAAGACTGAATCTGAACATAGGATGATCTTGATAGGTTTGAGAAGTGGGCTAAACTGAATAAAATGAAATTCAATAGGACAAATGTAAAGTTCAGCATTTAGGTAGGAAAACCATGTACACCAATACAGTATGAGGGAGATTTGTCTTGGCAGTAGTATGTGCGAAAAGTATCTAGGAATCTTAGTAGGCCATACATTGCATACATCAGCAGTGTGACTCGGTGGCTAAAAAGGCAAATGGGATTTTGGGTTGTATCAAACAGAGTATTATGTCCAGATCACGGGCGGTGATGGTACCGCTTTACTCTGCTCTGGTTCAGCCTCACTTGGAGTACTGTGTTCAGTTTTGGGCACCCTAGTTGAAGAGGAATGTAGACAAACTGGAGCCTGTCCAGAGAAGGGCAACAAAGATGGTGAGGGGTTTGAAGACCAAGGCTTATGAGGAATGGTTGATGGAGCTTGGTCTGTTTAGTGGAGAGGAAAAGACTGAGAGGGGCTCTGATAACCATCTTCAAGTATTTAAAAGGCTGCCATATAGAGGATGGAGCAGAGTTGTTCTCTCTTGACCCGGAGTGATGGACCAGAATCAGTGGGATGAAATTAATGCAAAAGAAATTCTGTCTAAACATCTGGAAGAAGTTCCTGACAGTTAGAGTGATTTCTCAGTGGAAAAGGCTTCCTCGGGAAGTGGTGGGTTCTCCATCTTTGGAAATTTTTAAACAGAGGCTAGATAGCCATCTGATGGAGAGGCTGATTCTCTGAAGATTTAAGTGGGTGGCAGGTTACAGTGGATGAGCGATAGGGTTGTGAGTGTCCTGCATAGTGTGGAGGGTTGACTATGACCTAGTACAGGAACTTTACCATTCTGTGAAATTAGGCTTCATTATTTTAAATTTTTGCTGCATTTGTCCCCTGCTCTTCCTTAGGGCAGCATGCAAGGGGATTCTGTCATTGTTATTTCACAACAAACTTAAGGATAGAACAGGTGGAGAGAGAAGACTGCCTCAAAACCTTTCATTGAGTTGCAGGGATACAGAATAGTCTTTATTTAATCCTTTTTACAATGTTGCCCCCTCAGCAAGGAAGGAAGATTCATATTTTGCAAAGGGGAAATGTAAATCAATATATAGAGCAGAGAAAGATGAGACGATGTAGAAAAGGGTGACCATTCTGAAAATGAGAAAATGGGTTTTTAAAAACTGAGTTCCTAAAGACAGAGGTACTCCTCTTTAGTCTGGGGATGAGTAGTAAAGCTGGGGGAGCTCCCAGGTCCCACCTGGGGAGTGGTATCCCTACGTTTGCAGGTTTATGAAGCTAGTGTAGCATCTAATATGCTCTAATATGCTCACTTGGAGGCCTTAGCAATTAGCTTTTCCTCAATATGAAGATAATTATACAGGGATGCTGTAAAGATTACAAAATAAGCAAAAGTGCCTTGAAAGTCTGAAATGTACTACATAAATTCTAACTTACAATTTTAAAATTCCCAGGAGCCATTGCTCTGTGACACATTTCTTACCAAGATGGAAACTTCTGGCTACCATATTATTT
This sequence comes from Paroedura picta, assembly GCF_049243985.1. Classification (NCBI taxonomy): domain Eukaryota; kingdom Metazoa; phylum Chordata; class Lepidosauria; order Squamata; family Gekkonidae; genus Paroedura; species Paroedura picta. The sequence goes on along the minus strand of NC_135371.1, from coordinate 106,149,232 downwards.
ATTAATTTAATTAATTAAATGTATATACCACTCTCCCTTGTAGCTCAGGGCGATTCACTTTGAAAATCATAATGTGGTACAATATAACATTTTGATTTGGAATACATAACTTTTTAAAATGGTGAGAACAATTTAGAACACTAAGAACTTATAATACATTATAGGACGTCTTGGTATTACTGGTCTGATTTAACATTCAACAATGAATATTTGGTTCAGTTTTGCTGCACTATGCGTTTGTTCTTTTGTGTGTGCAGCTTGATAGTGGGAGGGGCCTTTGGACACTGGTTGGTGGAAGATTCATTTGCCTCGACCAAAAGCCTGGTGGAAGAACCCATTTTGCAGACCATGTGGAATTGTTTTAGGTTTCACAGGGTCCTAATGTCATCTGGGAGCTCATTCCACCACAGATGCCGCCTCTCCAGACATCTGCTTACCATTAGCAGGCAGGCAGTGTTCCTTGCAGTCACCAATACATGCTTATTTTACTATATTTCTACCAAAGCACCACACCCAATTAGAAGTTAGATATTTGTGCTTGCTGTTTGTGCTATTGTGCCACACAATCCAACACACAAGTAAGTACATTAGTGTTCTTCCTTCCTTCCTTCCTTCCTTCCTTCCTCCCTCCCTCCCTCCCCCCCAGCTCCTCTGAAGTTTCCTAAATATTTAGGAGCAGTTAGTTGGACAGTGTGCAGCAGGCAGGGCTCACCAGAGTTCCCCCCAGGATCTGACCTAGTAGTAATAATTATTGTCAAGTTGCTCAGGTTATTCTGTATTTTGTTAGTATAGGTTAGCATCTGAAGGATTGTCAATTTCCCTGGTCTCTTAATAGACTTTCAGTCACCCTAAAAAATATTCCCCACAAGATATTCTTTATTGAAGAGCCTGCTTCATATACTCAGATTTAGTGTACTAGGATATACATATATCATGACAGAGGTCTACTCATTACATGCACACTGTATAAATGTCTACACTACAGAAATAGACTTCTGGCAAATAAGGAAAACAGACTGTCACCACAAGGCTGGCTGGCTGGCTTACACTAAACCTTTGTATACCAGCATACAAGCCTTCATTATGTAGTGTGGAAAGTTCTTTTCCATTAAAGAAGCAGGTATTGATTGTAACAGAGCAAGACCACTTTGAGCACGTTGTGAGCTCAGGAGTTATATTGATCTCCCATGAAACAGTCCTTTAATTTCTCCCTACTACTACAAAAGAGAATTTAGCTAAAATTATTTAAATAAATTTAAATGAATTTGACACAAGAATTTCCTTTGATTACATTATCCAGAAAGACCAATCCACTGGAATTATTCTTGTTGAAAAGAAAAGCATTTGTGAGAAAGAGGTCCCCAAAAATCACAAGAGTATGACAGTAGGAACAATCAGTTAAGTAAAGAGATGCAATCAATACAGTTCCTCAGGAGGTACTTATATAGATGGACCTAAAAATAAAACATCTGTAGTTGAATAAGCATTTTGTATCTCCCTGGTTGTATCTCCCTGGTTTTTTTTTAAGTGAATATTAGTAAAGCCCCAAATGCATTACTGAAGGTATTGGGCACTGTGCCTCTTACTTTTGAAGCACAAGACTGGTTTTGCATACAGGAGGGAGTTCTTAGTCTGAGGAAAAGTGCTTGCACTCGAAAGCTCCTGCCTTGAATAAATCTTTGTTGGTCTTAAAGGTGCCACTGGACTCTGATTTTATTGTGCCACTTCAGACCAACATGGCTACTCATCTGAATCTATCCTTTTCTTACTTGCTCAGTGGGGGTAATAGGATTCTTTTCCTTTAAATTTGGACTTTCTGGCCAATGGCTTCTCAGAGCAATCCAAGGAGGGAGACACTCAGGTATTTCCTACATGGAGAGGTGATTGTGTGGTCAATAAGGTTTGCAGCTTCAGAAGAAAGGAATTCTTTTGTCCTGTGTGTGCAGAGAAGTAAGTGCCACACAGCCTCCATCCCCGACCCAAGCAGCCCTTTCCTCCAGGGGTGCTGTTCTCTGCTGTCTGGAGAGGGGCTTTCATTCTGCGGGTTCTCCAGGTTCCACCTGGGGCTGGCATCCCTGAACAGTGACAGGGACCTAGAGATTCCACTTCTGGGGTTTCTTGAAGCCCAAAAAATGTTTCAAGGGTTTTTCAATGGTAAAAAAGTTGAGAAAAGCTGACAGAGGCAGTAATTGAGAAATCCTCTTTAAGTTCTTTGCCAACCAATGTTTTCATTTTTGTTTGAAACATAACAACTGTTTTTAATTTATTTTGATATTGAACTGAACTGAAGAACGTGCAGACTGAAAGCTTTTCAGTGCTTCAGGAAAATTTTGTTATCAATTAAAGGAAGAAACTGTGACAAGTTTATGGATTATTTGATGTTTATTGTTATTAGCAATTACTGCCACACAGCATGTATCTTTTGTTTCCTACCTGTAGCCTGGCATTGCTGCACCTCCATGGGATCCAAAGCCAGAGAGTGCCACCTCACACAGTCTCTGCAGCCTGGGGATGACCTGTAATTCCAGCAAATCCCCAGGTTCCAACTGGAGATTGGCCTCCCACAACCACTCTGGGGCACAGTGCCACAGAGATCCCCCATCCCAAGCAGCCCTTTCATCTTCAGGATCCTGGAGATGTCATTGCCCCTCCAAAGCAGCCATTTTCCCCTTGGGAGCTGATCTCTATAGTCTGCAAATGACCTCCAATTCCAGGCCATACCTTGAAGTGAGTGACCCCTGGGTTAGGAATGTTCCTTGAAGTTTGGAGACAGGACCTCAAAGGTCTGGAGGGGCAGAAGGAGTAAAGGCTGCCCGCCAGCCCCATGGCACCCAGCTGGGCCTCTGTGTTATGTCAGTCAGTCAGTCAGTCAGTCAGTCAGTCAGTCAGTCCTTTCCTTCCTTCCTTCCTTCCTTCCTTCCTTCCTTCCTTCCTTCCTTCCTTCCTTCCTTCCTTCCTTCCTTCCTTCTCCCTCCCACGATTTATGCTTTTGCCAAGTTACCAGGCCCCACGAAGGCCACAGTGCAGGTGTGCATCCTAGCACCCATAGTTTCCCTGGGTACAACAGGCTTTGCCTCTAGTATAGATATATTCTTTGTAAAGGTCATTTGTAAAAGCCACTTTGAATCCTTATTGGGGAGAAAACCAGATGGGGGAAAGGAGAGAGAGAGGGAGAAAGGGAAAGGATACAGCTAGAAGTCTGGTTTCTAAAGGGAAAGAGAGCCAGTATGGACAATGTAACACTTGTGTATGGCTTACTTCCATGTAGTCCTATGTGGAGAGCTAAGCCATAGGTAAGGAAGGCCACAGCTTGTCACTTGCAGGGATGCTTCCACGCTTTGGTGGAGATGGATGGGGCCAGCAACTAGTCTCTTATTTCTTTTCATAACTGGAAAAGTGCCTGCCATTAATTACTGACAGACAGGGACATATCACTATTTAAATACAAAGGACAGCCATTGTCTCATCTAGCTTTAAATACAGGTTGGAATACATTTGCCCACTTGAAGGAATGCCCTCAGCTGGAGAAACAAGACACATTCCCCATTTCTTTCCTGCCTTTCAACTAAAATGAAGCCTGCAAGTTAGCTAGCAGCCTCATAATAAAGTCCCTATTCATTTTGTGAGCTGAGTTATGCAAGAAGCCAAACAAAATATTTATAAGAGGCATCATCCGCAGCTTACACAAACCACAAGCAAGGGCAAAGCATTCCCTCAAACAAATTGCTCCTGGCTATTGTGCCACAAAGGTCTTCTGACTAACATCAAGAACTAATTAGGAGTGTTCCTCTCTTCATTTTTTACAAATATATGATCTTCCAATATGGAAGAGTTGCAAAATTTTAGCTTAATGAATGATAATATTGCAGCTTGTACAATACTTTTTCCAAGTGCTTAAAGGACAGCATACACATTATTAGTAAACTTTAAGCCAGTCCTAGGGTGCACCATCTCTGTGTTACAGAGAGGGGCCCCCAAATTTAATGCGAAAGGTACATGAGCTGCTGGCAGCCAAGCACCCCTCATGGCTCTCCAATAATGTATAAATAAAAACAACCTAACATTGCCATGAAAATGTTCCACTCTCTACTTCACTCCTTTGGTTGCTACTTGAGGGAGGGTAAGGCTATGCAGACAGACACTTATTTTAAGCATACATCACCAAGGCGACATTGGTTGAAAACACCCATAGATCTCTTAATAATATGGACTTTACAACTGAGTGTTAGCAGCTTGGGTGCAGTAACCCAGTGGGTTTATGGTTAAACGGACATCTGAACCACACCTTGGTGTTCTTCATCATGAGAG